>NC_137963.1:24592185-24627185 GCF_963924665.1 Micromys minutus | reverse complement strand
GTTTAGGGTTTTTTAGGGTTTAGTGTTTATAGTTTAGGGTTTAGGGTGCTTTTGGAATTAGTGTTTAGGGTTTTTCGGGGTTTAGGGTTTAGGATTTAGGGTGTTAGGGTTAGTGTTAGGGTTAGGTTTAGGGTTAGGGTGAGGGTTAGGGTGAGGGTTAGTGTGAGGGTTAAGGTTAGGTTTAGGGTTAAGGTTAGTGTTAGTGTTAGGGTAAGGGTTAGGGTTAGGGATAGGGTTAGGGTTAGGGTTAGGGTTAGTGTTAGGGTTAGGGTTAGGGTTAGGGTTAGGGTTAGGGTTAGGGTTAAGGTTAGTGTTAGGCTTAGGGTTAGGGTTATGGTTAGTGTTAGGATTAGGGTTAGGTTTAGGGTCAGGGTTAGGTTTAGGGTTAGGGTTAGGATTAGGGTTAGATTTAGGGTCAGGTTTAGGTTTATTGTTAGATTTAGGGTTTAGGGTTTAAGGTTTATGGTTTAGGATTGTTTAAGGTTTAAGGTGGATTAGGTTTAGGGTTTAGAGTTTAGTGTATGGTTACGGTTAGTGTTAGTGTTAGGGTTAGGGTTAGCTTTATGGTTATTGTTAGGGTAATGGATAGGGTTAGGTTTAAGGTTAGGGTTAGGGTAAGGGTTAGGGGTTACTGTTAGGGTTAGGGTTAGGGTTAGGTTTAGGGTTAGGGTTAGGGGTTAGGGTTAGTGTTAGGGTTAGGGTTATTATTAGGGGGTTAGTTTTAAGTTTAGGATTAGTGTTAGGGTTAGAATTAGAAATAGGGTTAGTGTTAGGATTAGGGTCAGGGTTAGGTTTAGGTTTAGGGTTAGGATTAGAGTTAGGGTTAGGGTCAGGGAGGGTTGAGGGTTAGGGTTAGGGTTAGGGTTAGATTTAGAGTTAGGTTTAGGTTTATTGTTAGATTTAGAATTTAGGGTCTAAGGTTTATGGTTTAGGATTGTTTAAGGTTTAGGGTGGATTAGGTTTAGTATTTAGAGTTTAGTGTTATGGTTACGGTTAGGGTTAGAGTTAGGGTTAGGATTAGGATTAGGGTTAAGGTTAGGGTTAGGATTAGGTTTAGGGTTAAAGTTAGGTTTAGGGTTAGGGTTAGGGTTAGGGTTAGGTTTAGGGTTAGGGTTAGGGTTAGGGTTAGGGTTAGGGTTAGGGTAAGGGTTAGGGGTTAGGGTTAGGGTTATGGTTATTGTTAGGTTTAGGGTTTAGGGTTTAGTGTTTAGGGTTTAAGGTTTAGGGTTTAGGATTGTTTAAAGTTTAGGGTGGATTAGGTTTAGGGTTTAGAGTTTAGTGTTATGGTTACGGTTTTTGTTAGGGTTAGGGTTAGGGTTAGGGTTAGGGTTAGGTTAGGGTTAGGGTTAGGGTTAGTGTTAGGTTAGGGTTAGGGTTAGGGTTAGGGTTTATGGTTTAGTGTTTAGGGTTTAAGGTTTAGGGTTTAGGATTGTTTAAGATTTAGGGTGGTTTAGGTTAAGGGTTTAGGGTTTAGAGTTTAGGATTGTTTAAGGTTTAGGGTTGTTTAGGGTATAGTGTTTAGGTTTAAAAGTTTAGGGTTGTTTAGGGTTTAGTGTTTAGGGTTTAGGGTTGTTTAAGGTTTAGTGTTTAAGGTTTAGGTTTTAGGGTTGTTTTGGGTTGAGTGTTTAGTGTTGTTTAGGGTATAGTGTTAATGGTTTAGGGTTTAGGGTTATTTAGGGTTTAGTGTTTAAGGTTTAGGGTATAGGGTTGTTTAGGGTTTAGTGTTTAGGGTTGTTTATGGTTTAGTGATTAGGGTTGTTTAGGGTTGTTTAGAGGTTAGTGTTTAGGGTTATTCAGGGTTTATGATTTAGGGTTGTTCAGGGTTTAGGATTTATGGTTGTTCAGGGTTTAGGATTTAGGGATTAAGATTAAGGGGTTAAGGTTAGGGTTATGGTTAGGGTTAGCATTAGGGTTAGAGTTAGGGTTAGAGTTAAGGTTATGGGGTTATGTTAGGCTTAAGGTTAGGGTTAGGGTTATGGGGTTAAGGTTAGGGTTGGGGTTAGGGTTAGGTTTAGGTTTAGGGTTAGGGTTAGGGTTATGGTTATTCTTAGACTTATGGTTTAAAATTTAGGGTTTATGGTTTAAGGTTTAGGGTTTAGGATTGTTTAAGTTTTAGGGTGGTTTAGGTTTAGGGTATAGGGTTTAGGGTTTAAGATTGTTTAATGTTTAGGGTTGTTTAGGTTTTAGCGTTTAGAGTTCTTTAGGGTTTTTTAGGGTTGTTTATGATTTAGTGTTTAGGCTTGTTCAGGATTTATGATTTAGGATATTTTAAGGTTTAGGGTTTAAGTTTGTATAGTGTTTTAGGGTTTAGGGTATAATGTTTAGGGTTAAGGGTTTCGGGTTTTTTAGGGTATAGTGTTAATGGTTTTAGGGTTTAGGCTTGTTTAGGGTTTAGTGTTTAGGGTTTAGGGTTTAGGGTTTTTTAGCGTTTAGTGTTTATAGTTTAGGGTTTAGGGTGCTTTTGGAATTAGTGTTTAGGGTTTTTCGGGGTTTAGGGTTTAGGATTTAGGGTGTTAGGGTTAGTGTTAGGGTTAGGTTTAGGGTTAAGGTGAGGGTTAGGGTGAGGGTTAAGGTTAGGGTTAGGGTTAAGGTTAGTGTTAGTGTTAGAATAAGGGTTAGGGTTAGGGATAGGGTTAGGGTTAGGGTTAGGGTTAGGGTTAAGGTTAGGGTTAGGCTTAGGGTTAGGGTTAGGGGTTTGGGTTAGGGTTAGTGTTAGGGGTTAGGGGTTAGTGTTAGGGTTAGGGTTAGGGTTAGGGTTAGGGTTAGGTTTAGTGTTAGGGTTATTATTAGGGGGTTAGGTTTTAGTTTAGGATTAGTGTTAGGGTTAGAATTAGAAATAGGGTTAGTGTTAGGATTAGGGTCAGGGTTAGGTTTAGAAGTATGGTTAGGGTTAAGGTTAAGGGTAGGGTTAGGGTTAGGGTTAGATATAATGTTTAGGGTTTAGTGTTAAGATTAGGGATAGTGTGAGGTTTAGGGTTTTTTTTAGGGTTAGGGTTAGGGTTAGTGTTTGGATTATGATTAGTGTTAGGATTAGGATTAGGGTTTGGGTCAGGTTTATGTTTAGGGTTAGGGTTAGATTTAGGGTTAGGTTTAGGTTTATTGTTAGATTTAGGGTTTAGGGTTTAAGGTTTATGGTTTAAAATTGTTTAAGTTTAAGGGTGGATTTGGTTTAGGGTTTATAGTTTAGTATTATGGTTACGGTTAGGGTTAGGGTTAGGGTTAGAGTTAGGGTTAGGGTTAGGGTTATGGTAAGGGTTAGGGTTAGGGTTAGGGTTAGGGTTAGGGTAAAAGTTAGAGGGTTAGTGTTAGGGTTTGAGTTAGGGTTAGGGTTAGGGTTAGGGTTAGTTTAGGGTTAGGGTTAGGGTTAGGGGTTAGGGTTAGTGTTATGGTTAGGGTTATTATTAGGGTGTTAGGTTTAAGTTTAGGATTAGTGTTAGGGTTAGAATTAGAAATAGGTTTAGTGTTAGGATTAGGGTCAGGGTTAGGTTTAGGGTTAGGGTTAGGGTTAGGGTTAGGGTCAGGGAGTGTTTAGGGTTATGGTTAGATTTAGGGTTAGGTTTAGGTTTATTGTTTGATTTAGGGTTTAGTGTCTACGGTTTATGGTTTAGGATTGTTTAAGTTTTAGGGTGGATTAGGTTTAGGGTTTAGAGGTTAGTGTTATGGTTACGGTTAGGGTTAGGGTTAGGGTTAGGATTAGGGTTAAGGTTAGAATTAGGGTTAGGTTTAGGGTTAGGGTTAGGGTTAGGGTTAGGGTAAGGGTTAGGGGTTAGGGTTAAGGTTAGTGTTAAGGTTAGGGTTAGGGTTAAGTTTAGGGTTAGGGTTAGGGTTAGGGTTAGGGTTAGGGTTAGGGTAAGGTTAGGGTTAGGGTTAGAGTTAGGGTTAGGGTTAGGGTTAGGGTTAGGGTTAGGGTTAGGGTGAGGGTTAGGGTTAGGTTTATGTGGTTATGTTAGGCTTAAGGTTAGGGTTAGGGTTAGGGTCAGAAAGGGTTTAGGGTTAGGGTTAAATTTAGGGTTAGGTTTAGGTTTATTGTTAGATTTAGGGTTTAGAATCTACGGTTTATAGTTTAGGATTGTTTAAGGTTTAGGGTGGATTAGGTTTAGGGTTTAGAGTTTAGTGTTATGGTTACGGTTAGGGTTAGGGTTAGGGTTAGGGTTAGATTTAGGGTTAAGGTTAGGGTTAGGGTTAGGTTTTGGGTTAGGGTTAGGGTTACGGTTAGGGTTAGGGTTACGGTTAGGGTTAGGGTTAGGGTTAGTTTTAGGGTTAGGGTTAGGGTTAGGGTTAGGGTAAGGGTTAGGGGTTAGGGTTAAGGTTAGGGTTAAGGTTAGGGTTAGGGTTAAGGTTAGGGTTAGGGTTAGGGTTAGGGTTAGGGTTAGGGTAAGGGTTAGGGGTTAGGGTTAAGGTTAGGGTTAAGGTTAGGGTTAGGGTTAAGGTTAGGGTTAGGGTTAGGGTTGGGGTTAGGGTTAGTGTTAGGGTTAGGGTAAGGTTAGTGTTAGGGTTAGGGTTAGGTTTAGGGGTTAGAGGTTAGGGTTAGGGTTAGGGTTAGGGTTAGGGTTAGGGTGAGGGTTAGGGTTAGGGTTATGTGGTTATGTTAGGCTTAAGGTTAGGGTTAGGGTTATGGGGTTAAGGTTAGGGTTGGGGTTAGGGTTAGGTTTAGGTTTAGGGTTAGGGTTAGGGTTATGGTTATTCTTAGATTTATGGTTTAAAATTTAGGGTTTATGGTTTAAGTTTTAGGGTTTAGGATTGTTTATGTTTTAGGGTGGTTTAGGTTTAGGGTATAGGGTTTAGCGTTTAAGATTGTTTAATGTTTAGGGTTGTTTATGTTTTAGCGTTTAGAGTTGTTTAGGTTTTTTTAGGGTTGTTTATGATTTAGTGTTTCGGGTTGTTCAGGATATATGATTTAGGATATTTTAAGGTTTAGGGTTTAAGGTTGTATAGTGTTTTAGGGTTTAGGCTATAATGTTTAGGGTCAAGAGTTTAGGGTTGTTTAGGGTATAGTGTTAATGGTTTAAGGGTTTAGGCTTGTTTAGGGTTTAGTGTTTAGGGTTTAGGGTTTAGGGTTTTTTAGCGTTTAGTGTTTAGAGTTTAGGGTTTAGGGTGCTTTTGGAATTCGTGTTTAGGGATTTTCTGGGTTTAGGGTTTAGGATTTAGGGTTTTAGGGTTAGTTTTAGGGTTAGGGTGAGGGTTAGGGTGAGGGTTAAGGTTAGGGTTAGGGTTAAGGTTAGTGTTAGTGTTAGGGTAAGGGTTAGGGTTAGGGATAGTGTTAGGGTTAGGGTTAGGGTTAGGGTTAGGGTTAGGGATAGGGTTAGTGTGAGGTTTAGGGTAAGGGTTAGGTTTAGGGTTAGGGTTAGTCTTTGTTTGGGTTATGGTTATTGTTAGGATTAGGCTTTGGATTAGGGTCAGGGGTAGGTTTAGGTTTACGGTTAGGGTTAGTGTTAGATTTAGGGTTAGGTTTAGGTTTATTGTTAGATTTAGGGTTTAGGGTTTAAGGTTTATGGTTTAGGATTGTTTAAGGTTTAGGGTGCATTAGGTTTAGGGTTTAGAGTTTAGTGTTATGGTTACGGTTAGGGTTAGGGTTAGGGTTAGGGTTAGGTTAAGGTTAGGGTTAGGGTTAGTGTTAGGGTTAGGGTTAGAGTTACGGTTAGGGTTAGGGTTAGAGTTACGGTTAGGGTTAGGGTTAAGGTTAGGGTTGGGGGTTAGGGTTTAGGTTAGGGTTTGGGTTAGGGTTAGGGTTAGGGTTAGGGGTTAGGGTTAGGGTTATGGTTATTGTTAGGTTTAGGGTTTAGGGTTTAGTGTTTAGGGTTTAAGGTTTAGGGTTTAGGATTGTTTAAGATTTAGGGTGGTTTAGGTTAAGGGTTTAGGGTTTAGAGTTTAGGATTGTTTAAGGTTTAGGGTTGTTTAGGGTATAGTGTTTAGGGTTAAAAGTTTAGGGTTGTTTAGGGTTTAGTGTTTAGGGTTGTTTAAGGTTTAGTGTTTAAGGTTTAGGTTTTAGGGTTGTTTTGGGTTTAGTGTTTAGTGTTGTTTAGGGTATAGTGTTAATGGTTTAGGGTTTAGGGTTATTTAGGGTTTAGTGTTTAAGGTTTAGGGTATAGGGTTGTTTAGGGTTTAGTGTTTAGGGTTGTTTATGGTTTAGTGATTAGGGTTGTTTAGGGTTGTTTAGAGGTTAGTGTTTAGGGTTATTCAGTGTGGGGCGCCGCCCACACATTCCCACGCTTCCGTCATTACAAGATGGCGCTGATATCCGGCTGTGGGGCGCCGCCCACACATTCCCACGCATTCGCCATTACAAGATGGCGCTGATATCTGGCTGGAGTTAGCAGTAAACAAGCCATGTGCGCACAGGCTGGGTAACTTCTGCTTCATGAGTTCCGCCTCTCCCGTGGCGTCATAGGGCCTGGTGAGTTTCAACCAATCAGGGGGCTCCGCGTCCAAGGCAAGGACTGATCCCTTTATAGGGGAAGGGCTGGATAGCCTCTCTTCTGCCTCTTTCTTCCTCTCTTCCTCTCTCTCTTCCTCTCTTCTTCCTCTCTTTCTCCCGTTGGTTTTCGGCCGTCTCGTGGAGCTTGTTCGTCCTGTTCGTCTCCTTGGATCTCTTGGTTTTCTCCGTCCTTTTCGTTACGTGAAGCAAGTACCGGTTTTTCCAGATTAATAAAGTTTACCGCAGAAGGATTCTATTTTGTGTGCCGCGTCGTTCTTGCAGGCGAGACGGTTGCGCGGGACATCTGGTGCCTCAAACCCGGGAAATTCGACCACTCCATCGTCCGCACCACAGAATTCAGAACTGCGGGGAGATTAGTTCGGCAAGGTATGTCTGATCCTGGATCTTTCTTTAATTTGGTTTAAATCCTCCACGGCCGTGTGAAGGGCCTGTAGAGGCTCCGGTCTTCGTCAGTGCAGTTTTTATTCTCTTCCTCTTAATTTCCTCTGTGTCCAACGGGGCTGGTGTTAATTTTGTGCTTAAGTCGGACGTAGATAAGCAGAGGCACCCCTGCGTTCCATAAGTCTTTGTAGATAAAAAAAGCGAGAACGCGCTGAGACTTGCCTTTCAGTTTCGCCTTGGGCCGCCACGCAAATAAGCCGCGGGCATTACATTGCTGTGATGGGCTCGTCACACTCGACCATTACAGCCCTGCAGTCAATTCTTAAGCAGAGAGATTTAGAATTGCCCACCCGCATCTTGCAGCGTTTTGTAAGAGAGGTTGAGCGTACTGCCCCTTGGTTTGCAGTTTCTGGGTCTCTCTCACCAGCCTCATGGAACAGATTGGGTAGAGAATTAAACTGTGCGCAAAATGCTGGAAACCTCGGGCCCGGAACCATGGCCATTTGGACGATGGTACAAAATTGTTTAAGAGATGAGAGTTGTAGGCCCGCCGTCGCTGCGGGGCAAGAGGTATTGAGTGAAGCGCAGGATAGGCTATCAGAAGCCGAACAGAGTGAGAGAATGGGCGCGCGCAGGAAAAGGTATTATCCCCCTAAGGAAAAAGGACCTCCAGAAACGCGGTATAGCGGGAGAGTAGCTACCCACGAACCTTCAGATTATCATTCCCTTATGCCCTCTAATGTTAAGAAAAGGGGAGTCAGCTTGTACCCTGTAGAAGACTTTGAGGCTCTTAACATTGGTAGCCTCGAGACTTCAGATAATGATGATTATGAGCGAGAAGGCTTAGACCCAGAAGAGGAGGCAGGGGTAGATGAAGGAGCAGCTAGTTATGAGGAAAAAGGATATTATCCTGACGAGCAGTATAGGCCCACGCGCTTGTCCCCAGTTGTCCCGACAGCACCTCCTTTACCAGTAGCCCCTCCTTATGAGACACGCGCACCTTTAAAAGCCTTCTCATTCCTCCCAGAGAGAGTAAAGAAACAGGTGCGTCTTGCATTATGCCACAAAAATTTGATGATTTTAAAAGAGGCATTTCCTATATTGTTACAGGCCCTAAAAAGTAAGGGCCTATATATTGCCACAGAAAAGCTCCAGATTTTTGATACTGGTCAATTCCTAGGGTCTGTGGTATTTATTCACTGATAGGATTGTCCCTCAAAAGCTCGAGATAAGAAGGGATCACCTCCACACTCTTAATGATTTTCAAAAATTACTGGGAGACATTAATTGGCTTAGACCTTTTCTTAAGATTCCTTCTGCTGAACTTAAACCCTTATTCGATGTTTTAGAAGGAGATCCGCATGTTTCCTCACCTAGAAGTTTGACCCCGCAAGCAGAAAGAGCGTTACAGTTGGTAGAAGAAGCTATACAGGATGCACAATTGGTTCGCATAGATTATGATAAACCTTTTTCATTATGTGTTTTTAAAACAAACCGGCTCCCTACTGCAGTGCTTTGGCAGCAAGGACCCTTATTGTGGGTACATCCTAATGCCTCGCCAGCTAAAATAATTGACTGGTATCCAGATGCTGTGGCGCAATTAGCGCTGAGGGGGCTAAAATCTGCCATCACGCATTTTGGCAGTGAGCCACAGCTGTTAATTGTTCCCTATAATGCCATGCAGGTTTCCACTCTTGCTGCCACTTCAAATGATTGGGCTATCTTAGTCACTTCCTTTTCGGGAAGAATAGATAATCATTACCCAAAACATCCAATTTTACAGTTTGCTTTGACTCAACCTGTTGTTTTTCCCAAAGTAACGTCCTGTAGTCCCCTAAAAGAAGGGTTAGTTATTTATACTGACGGTTCCAAAACTGGGCTGGGGGCTTTTGTGGTTAACGGTCAGGTCTACTCGAGGCAGTATACAGAAACCTCCCCACAGGTGGTAGAATGTTTAGTGGTTCTTGAGGTTTTACAACGTTTTTCGGAGCCTATAAATATAGTGTCTGATTCATCTTATGTTGTTAATGCTGTCAATTTGCTTGAGGCGGCTGGCATTATTAAACCGTCTAGCAGAGTTGCCTCAATTTTTGCGCAAATTCAAAATTGCCTTCTAGCCAGAAGATCACCCTTTTATATTACTCACATTAGAGCTCATTCTGGATTGCCAGGACCTATGGCTCAAGGCAATGATTTGGCAGACAGGGCTACAAAAATAATTGCTGTAGCCATGTCTTCGCCGCTAGAGGCTGCTAAAAGTTTTCACAAAAACTTTCATGTAACTTCCGAAACTTTGCGGCGCCGCTTTTCCATTTCCAGAAAACAGGCTCGCGATATTGTTGTCAATTGCCAAAATTGCAGTCAGTTTCTGCCTGCGCCCCACTCGGGGGTTAATCCTCGGGGCATCCAGCCTCTTCAAATATGGCAAATGGACGTTACCCATGTCCCCGCCTTTGGTAAGCTGCAATATGTACATGTATCCATTGATACCTGTTCAGGAATAATTGTAGCCACTCCCTTATCTGGAGAAAAGGCCTCACATGCCATCCAACATTGCTTGGAGGCTTGGAGTGCCTGGGGTAAGCCAAAGTTCTTAAAGACAGACAACGGACCGGCTTTTACCTCACAAAAATTTCAACAATTTTGTAGCCAGATGGCTGTGACTCATCTTACAGGTTTGCCGTATAATCCACAAGGACAAGGTATTGTGGAACGTGCTCACCGCACTCTTAAATCATATCTAATAAAACAGAAAGGGGGGATTATGCAGGCTTTGCCCCCTGTGCCTAGGACAGCAGTATCCATGGCACTGTTCACCTTAAATTTTTTAAATCTTGATGACCATGGCCATACGGCAGCTGAAAGGCATTGCCTACCCATGGATAAACCAAAAGAGATGGTAAAATGGAAAGATGTCATAACTAATGAATGGAAAGGACCGGATCTTGTGTTGATAAGATCCAGGGGAGCTGTTTGTGTTTTTCCTCAGGATGAAAATAATCCTTTCTGGGTTCCCGAGAGGCTCACGCGAAAAACGGCAGAGACTCCTGATGACAGCCCTGCTCCTGACTCGGTGGAACCAGAGAGCCAGAGAAGAGACGAGATGGGCGATTCTGTCGGCATTCCTGAAACCAATTCCAGTGGAACTTGATGATACAGTCTCCTCTAACCTTTTCACCCCCAATACTAACTTGGGTGGGGGTGGGACTCTTGGGAGCAATCCTTTGCTGCGGACTTGCGTTGCTTCTCTGGCTGGTTTGTAAGCTCGAGGCCCAAACAAAAAAGAGACAAGGTGGTTACTGCCCAAGCGCCTGTCGCTCTAGAACATGCAGCATCAGCCGATATCTGTTTGTCTTTGCTTAAGCAGTAGGTCGCCGGCCAGACAGCTCTTGCACTCCTAGAACTTCGGTTCATTGCACAGGATTAGAGTGTCTGGTTTGAGCAGCCCATGAGGGATGCCGAGCTTAGCATCGCACTGAGAAACCCCTGGTCGCGGGGCATTCTCCGGGAGATAAGCCATTTGTATGAGGGTTTCCTGCCCCAGTGTCCCTCCCTCAGAAAAACGGCAGAGTGACAGGTCAGGTGTACTGCGGGCTACAAAAGGCCTAGCGGTTACTCCTGTACATGGTCTTTATACACCTTAATGAGGATTTGACCTCTATCTCCGCCCTCCTAATATGGGTGTCCTACTTTGCTTAAAGTATAAAAGATAGGGGGAGATGTGGGGCGCCGCCCACACATTCCCACGCATTCGCCATTACAAGATGGCGCTGATATCTGGCTGGAGTTAGCAGTAAACAAGCCATGTGCGCACAGGCTGGGTAACTTCCGCTTCATGAGTTCCGCCTCTCCCGTGGCGTCATAGGGCCTGGTGAGTTTCAACCAATCAGGGGGCTCCGCGTCCAAGGCAAGGACTGATCCCTTTATAGGGGAAGGGCTGGATAGCCTCTCTTCTGCCTCTTTCTTCCTCTCTTCCTCTCTCTCTTCTTCTCTTCTTCCTCTCTTTCTCCCGTTGGTTTTCGGCCGTCTCGTGGAGCTTGTTCGTCCTGTTCGTCTCCTTGGATCTCTTGGTTTTCTCCGTCCTTTTCGTTACGTGAAGCAAGTACCGGTTTTTCCAGATTAATAAAGTTTACCGCAGAAGGATTCTATTTTGTGTGCCCCGTCGTTCTTGCAGGCGAGACGGTTGCGCGGGACACGGTTAGGGTTAGGGTTAGAGTTACGGTTAGGGTTAGGGTTAGGGTTAAGGTTAGGGTTGGGGGGGTTAGGGATTAGGTTAGGGTTTGGGTTAGGGTTAGGGTTAGGGGTTAGTGTTAGGGTTATGGTTATTGTTAGGTTTAGGGTTTAGGGTTTAGTGTTTAGGGTTTAAGGTTTAGGGTTTAGGATTGTTTAAGATTTAGGGTGGTTTAGGTTAAGGGTTTAGGGTTTAGAGTTTAGGATTGTTTAAGGTTTAGGGTTGTTTAGGGTATAGTGTTTAGGGTTAAAAGTTTAGGGTTGTTTAGGGTTTAGTGTTTAGGGTTTAGGGTTGTTTAAGGTTTAGTGTTTAAGGTTTAGGTTTTAGGGTTGTTTTGGGTTTAGTGTTTAGTGTTGTTTAGGGTATAGTGTTAATGGTTTAGGGTTTAGGGATATTTAGGGTTTAGTGTTTAAGGTTTAGGGTATAGGGTTGTTTAGGGTTTAGTGTTTAGGGTTGTTTATGGTTTAGTGATTAGGGTTGTTTAGGGTTGTTTAGAGGTTAGTGTTTAGGGTTATTCAGGGTTTATGATTTAGGGTTGTTCAGAGTTTAGGATTTATGGTTGTTCAGGGTTTAGGATTTAGGGATTAAGGTTACGGGGTTAAGGTTAGGGTTAGGGTTAGCATTAGGGTTAGAGTTAGGGTTAGAGTTAAGGTTATGGGGTTATGTTAGGCTTAAGGTTAGGGTTAGGGTTATAGGGTTAAAGTTAGGGTTGGTGTTAGGGTTAGGTTTAGGTTTAGGGTTAGGGTTATGGTTATTCTTAGACTTATGGTTTAAAATTTAGGGTTTATGGTTTAAGGTTTAGGGTTTAGGATTGTTTAAGTTTTAGGGTGGTTTAGGTTTAGGGTTTAGGGTTTAAGATTGTTTAATGTTTAGGGTTGTTTAGGTTTTAGCGTTTAGAGTTGTTTAGGGTTTTTTAGGGTTGTTTATGATTTAGTGTTTAGGCTTGTTCAGGATTTATGATTTAGGATATTTTAAGGTTTAGGGTTTAAGGTTGTATAGTGTTTTAGGGTTTAGGGTATAATGTTTAGGGTTAAGGGTTTAGGGTTGTTTAGGGTATAGTGTTAATGGTTTTAGGGTTTAGGCTTGTTTAGGGTTTAGTGTTTAGGGTTTAGGGTTTTTTAGCGTTTAGTGTTTATAGTTTAGGGTTTAGGGTGCTTTTGGAATTAGTGTTTAGGGTTTTTCGGGGTTTAGGGTTTAGGATTTAGGGTGTTAGGGTTAGTGTTAGGGTTAGGTTTAGGGTTAAGGTGAGGGTTAGGGTGAGGGTTAGGGTTAGGGTTAAGGTTAGTGTTAGTGTTAGAATAAGGTTTAGGGTTAGGGATAGGGTTAGGGTTAAGGTTAGGGTTAGGGTTAGGGTTTGTGTTAGGGGTTTGGGTTAGGGTTAGTGTTAGGGGTTAGGGGTTAGGGTTAGGGTTAGGGTTAGGTTTAGTGTTAGGGTTATTATTAGGGGGTTAGGTTTTAGTTTACGATTAGTTTTAGGGTTAGAATTAGAAATAGGGTTAGTGTTAGGATTAGGGTCAGGGTTAGGTTTAGAAGTATGGTTAGGGTTAAGGTTAAGGGTAGGGTTAGGGTTAGGGTTAGATATAAAGTTTAGGGTTTAGTGTTAGGATTAGGGATAGTGTGAGGTTTAGGGTTAGTTTTAGGGTTAGGGTTAGTGTTTGGGTTATGATTAGTGTTAGGATTAGTATTAGGGTTTGGGTCAGGTTTATGTTTAGGGTTAGGGTTAGATTTAGGGTTAGGTTTAGGTTTATTGTTAGATTTAGGGTTTAGGGTTTAAGGTTTATGGTTTAGGATTGTTTAAGTTTAAGGGTGGATTTGGTTTAGGGTTTAGAGTTTAGTATTATGGTTACGGTTAGGGTTAGGGTTAGAGTTAGGGTTAAGGTTAGGGTTAGGGTTAAGGTTAGGGTTAGTGTTAGGGTCAGGGTTATGGTTAGTGTTAGGATTAGGGTTAGGGTCAGGGTTAGGTTTAGGGTTAGGGATAGGTTTAGGGTTAGATTTAGGGTTAGGTTTAGGTTTATTGTTAGATTTAGGGTTTAGGGTTTAAGGTTTATGGTTTAGGATTGTTTAAGGTTTAGGGTGGATTAGGTTTAGGGTTTAGAGTTTAGTGATATGGTTACGGTTAGGGGTAGGGTTAGGGATGGGGTTAGGGTTAGGGTTAGGGTTATGGTAGGGTTAGGTTTAGGGTTAGGGTTAGGGTTAGGGTAAAAGTTAGGGGGTTAGTGTTAGGGTTTGTGTTAGGGTTAGGGTTAGGTTAGGGTTAGGGTTAAGGTTAGGGTTAGGGTTAGGGGTTAGGGTTAGTGTTAGGATTAGGGTTATTATTACGGGATTAGGTTTAAGTTTAGGATTAGTGCTAAGGTTAGAATTAGAAATAGGGTTAGTGTTAGGGTTAGGGTCAGGGTTAGGTTTAGGGTTAGGGTTAGGGTTAGGGTTAGGGAAGGTTTAGGGTTAGGGTTAGGGTTAGGGTTAGGGTTAAGGTTATGGTTAGTGTTAGGATTAGGGTTACGGTTAGGGTCAGGGTTAGGTTTAGGGTTAGGGTTAGATTTAGGGTCAGGTTTAGGTTTATTGTTAGATTTAGGGTTTAGGGTTTAAGGTTTATGGTTTAGGATTGTTTAAAGTTTAGGGTGGATTAGGTTTAGGCTTTAGAGTTTAGTGTTATGGTTACGGTTAGTGTTAGGGTTAGGGTTAGGGTTAGGTTAGGGTTAGGGTTAGGTTAGGGTTAGGGTTAGGGTTTAGGGTTTAGTGTTTAGGGTTTAAGGTTTAGGGTTTAGGATTGTTTAAGATTTAGGGTGGTTTAGGTTAAGGGTTTAGGGTTTAGAGTTTAGGATTGTTTAAGGTTTAGGGTTGTTTAGGGTATAGTGTTTAGGTTTAAAAATTTAGGGTTGTTTAGGGTTTAGTGTTTAGGGTTTAGGGTTGTTTAAGGTTTAGTGTTTAAGGTTTAGGTTTTAGGGTTGTTTTGGGTTTAGTGTTTAGTGTTGTTTAGGGTATAGTGTTAATGGTTTAGGGTTTAGGGTTATTTAGGGTTTAGTGTTTAAGGTTTAGGGTATAGGGTTGTTTAGGGTTTAGTGTTTAGGGTTGTTTATGGTTTAGTGATTAGGGTTGTTTAGGGTTGTTTAGAGGTTAGTGTTTAGGGTTATTCAGGGTTTATGATTTAGGGTTGTTCAGGGTTTAGGATTTATGGTTGTTCAGGGTTTAGGATTTAGGGATTAAGGTTAAGGGGTTAAGGTTAGGGTTAGGGTTAGCATTAGGGTTAGAGTTAAAGTTAGAGTTAAGGTTATGGGGTTATGTTAGGCTTAAGGTTAGGGTTAGGGTTATGGGGTTAAGGTTAGGGTTGGGGTTAAGGTTAGGGTTAGGGTTAGGGTTAGGGTTATGGTTATTCTTAGACTTATGGTTTAAAATTTAGGGTTTATGGTTTAAAGTTTAGGGTTTAGGATTGTTTAAGTTTTAGGGTGGTTTAGGTTTAGGGTATAGGGTTTAGGGTTTAAGATTGTTTAATGTTTAGGGTTGTTTAGGTTTTAGCGTTTAGAGTTGTTTAGCTTTTTTTAGGGTTGTTTATGATTTAGTGTTTAGGCTTGTTCAGGATTTATGATTTAGGATATTTTAAGGTTTAGGGTTTAAGGTTGTATAGTGTTTTAGGGTTTAGGGTATAATGTTTAGGGTTAAGGGTTTAGGGTTGTTTAGGGTATAGTGTTAATGGTTTTAGGGTTTAGGCTTGTTTAGGGTTTAGTGTTTAGGGTTTAGGGTTTAGGGTTTTTTAGCATTTAGTGTTTATAGTTTAGGGTTTAGGGTGCTTTTGGAATTAGTGTTTAGGGTTTTTCGGGGTTTAGGGTTTAGGATTTAGGGTGTTAGGGTTAGTGTTAGGATTAGGTTTAGGGTTAAGGTGAGGGTTAGGGTTAGGGTTAAGGTTAGGGTTAGGGTTAAGGTTAGTGTTAGTGTTAGAATAAGGGTTAGGGTTAGGGATAGGGTTAGGGTTAGGGTTAGGGTTAGGGTTAAGGTTATGGTTAGGGTTAGGGTTAGGGTTAGGGGTTTGGGTTAGGGTTAGTGTTAGGGGTTAGGGGTTAGTGTTAGGGTTAGGGTTAGGGTTAGGTTTAGTGTTAGGGTTATTATTAGGGGGTTAGGTTTTAGTTTAGGATTAGTGTTAGGGTTAGAATTAGAAATAGGGTTAGTGTTAGGATTAGGGTCAGTGTTAGGTTTAGAAGTATGGTTAGGGTTAAGGTTAAGGGTAGGGTTAGGGTTAGGGTTAGATATAAAGTTTAGGGTTTAGTGTTAGGATTAGGGATAGTGTGAGGTTTAGGGTTAGTTTTAGGGTTATAGTTAGGGTTAGTGTTTGGGTTATGATTAGTGTTAGGATTAGGGTTTGGGTCAGGTTTATGTTTAGGGTTAGGGTTAGATTTAGGGTTAGGTTTAGGTTTATTGTTAGATTTAGGGTTTAGGGTTTAAGGTTTACGGTTTTTGATTGTTTAAGTTTAAGGGTGGATTTGGTTTAGGGTTTAGAGTTTAGTATTATGGTTACGGTTAGGGTTAGGGTTGGGTTAGGGTTAAGGTTAAGGTTAGTGTTAGGGTCAGAGTTATGGTTAGTGTTAGGATTAGTGTTAGGGTTAGGGTCAGGGTTAGGTTTAGGGTTAGGGATAGGGTTAGGGTTAGATTTAGGGTTAGGTTTAGGTTTATTGTTAGATTTAGGGTTTAGGGTTTAAGGTTTATGGTTTAGGATTGTTTAAGGTTTAGGGTGGATTAGGTTTAGGGTTTAGAGTTTAGTGTTATGGTTACGGTTAGGGGTAGGGTTAGGGATGGGGTTAGGGTTAGGGTTAGGGTAAAAGTTAGGGGGTTAGTGTTAGGGTTTGTGTTAGGGTTAGGGTTAGTGTTAGGGTTAGGTTAGGGTTAGGGTTAGGGTTAGGGTTAGGGTTAGGGTTAGGGTTACGTTAGGGTTAGGGTTAGGGTTAGGGTTAGGGGTTAGGGTTAGTGTTAGGGTTAGGGTTATTATTACGGGATTAGGTTTAAGTTTAGGATTAGTGTTAGGGTTAGAATTAGAAATAGGGTTAGTGTTAGGATTAGGGTTAGGGTTAGGTTTAGGGTTAGGGTTAGGGTTAGGGTTAGTGTTAGGGTCAGGGAAGGTTTAGGGTTAGGGTTAGGGTTAGGGTTAGATTTAGGGTTAGGTTTAGGTTTATTGTTAGATTTAGGATTTAGGGTCTAAGGTTTATGGTTTAGGATTGTTTAAGGTTTAGGGTGGATTAGGTTTAGGGTTTAGAGTTTAGTGTTATGGTTAAGGTTAGGGATAGGGTTAGGGTTAAGGATAGGATTAGGGTTAAGTTTAGGGTTAGAATTAGGTTTAGGGTTAGGGTAAGGGTTAGGGTTAGGATTAGGGTTAGGGTTAGGGTAAGGGTTAGGGGTTAGGGTTAGGGTTATGGTTATTGTTAGGTTTAGGGTTTAGGGTTTAGTGTTTAGGGTTTAAGGTTTAGGGTTTAGGATTGTTTAAGGTTTATCGTAACTTAATTTTAGGGTTTACAATTTAGTGTTAGGGTTATGGTTAGTGTTAGGGTTAGAGTTAGGGTTAGGTTTAGGGTTCAGGGTTTAGGGTTTAGAATTGTTTAAGGTTTAGGGTAGATTAGGTTTTGGATTTAAAGTTTAGTTTTAGGGTTATGGTTAGGTTTAGGGTTTTGGGTTTAGTGTTAGGATTAGGGTTAGGGTTAAAGTTAGGGTTAGGGTAAGGGTTAGGATTAGGTTTAGGGTTAGGGTTAGGGTTAGGGTTAGGGTTAGGGTTAGGATTAGGGTTAGGGTTAGGGTTAGGGTAAGGTTAGGGGTTAGGGTTAGGGTTATGGTTATTGTTAGGTTTAGGGTTTAGGGTTTAGTGTTTAGGGTTTAAGGTTTAGGGTTTAGGATTGTTTAAGATTTAGGGTGGTTTAGGTTAAGGGTTTAGGGTTTAGACTTTAGGATTGTTTAAGGTTTAGGGTTGTTTAGGGTATAGTGTTTAGGGTTAAAAGTTTAGGGTTGTTTAGGCTTTAGTGTTTAGGGTTTAGGGTTGTTTAAGTTTTAGTGTTTAAGGTTTAGGTTTTAGGGTTGTTTTGGGTTTAGTGTTTAGTGTTGTTTAGGGTAATGTGTTAATGGTTTAGGGTTTAGGGTTATTTAGGGTTTAGTGTTTAAGGTTTAGGGTATAGGGTTGTTTAGGGTTTAGTGTTTAGGGTTGTTTATGATTTAGTGATTAGGGTTGTTTAGGGTTGTTTAAAGGTTAGTGTTTAGGGTTATTCAGGGTTTATGATTTAGGGTTGTTCAGGGTTTAGGATTTATGGTTGTTCAGGGTTTAGGATTTAGGGATTAAGGTTAAGGGGTTAGGGTTAGGGTTAGGGTTAGGGTTAGGGTTAAGGTTAGGGTTAGGGTTAGGGTTAAGGTTATGGTTAATGTTAGGATAAGGTTAGTGTTAGGGTCAGGGTTAGGTTTAGGGTTAGGGTTAGGGTTAGGGTTAGATTTAGGGTCAGGTTTAGGTTTATTGTTAGATTTAGGGTTTAGGGAATAAGGTTTATGGTTTAGGATTTTTTAAGGTTTAGGGTGGATTAGGTTTAGGGTTTAGAGTTTAGTGTTAAAGTTACAGTTAGTGTTAGGGTTAGGGTTAGGGTTAGGGTTAGGGTAATGGTTAGGGTTAGAGTTAGGGTTAGGGTTAGGGTAAGGGTTAGGGGTTAGTGTTAGGGTTAGGGTTAGGATTAGGGTTAGGTTAGGGTTAGGGTTAGGGTTAGGGTTAGGGGTTAGGGTTAGTGTTAGGGTTAGGGTTATTATTAGGGGGTTAGGTTTAAATTTAGGATTAGTGTTAGGGTTAGAATTAGAAATAGGGTTAGTGTTAGGATTAGGGTCAGGGTTAGGTTTAGGGTTAGGGTTAGGGTTAGGGTTAGGGTCAGGGAGGGTTTAGGGTTAGGGTTAGGGTTAGGGTTAGATTTAGGGTTAGGTTTAGGTTTATTGTTAGATTTAGGATTTAGGGTCTAAGGTTTATGGTTTAGGATTGTTTAAGGTTTAGGGTGGATTAGGTTTAGGGTTTAGAGTTTACTGTTATGGTTACGGTTAGAGTTAGGGTTAGGGTTAGGATTAGGGTTAAGGTTAGGGTTATAATTAGGTTTAGGGTTAGGGTTAGGGTTAGGGTTAGGGTTAGGGTTAGGGTTAGGATTAGGGTTAGGGTTAGAGTTAGGGTAAGGGTTAGGGGTTAGGTTTAGGGTTATGGTTATTGTTAGGTTTAGGGTTTAGGGTTTAGTGTTTAGGGTTTAAGGTTTAGGGTTTAGGATTGTTTAAGATTTAGGGTGGTTTAGGTTAAGGGTTTAGGGTTTAGAGTTTAGGATTGTTTAAGGTTTAGGGTTCTTTAGGGTATAGTTTTTAGGGTTAAAAGTTTAGGGTTGTTTAGGGTTTAGTTTTTAGGATTTAGGGTTGTTTAAGGTTTAGTGTTTAAGGTTTAGGTTTTAGGGTTGTTTTGGGTTTAGTGTTTAGTGTTGTTTAGGGTATAGTGTTAATGGTTTAGGGTTTAGGGTTATTTAGGGTTTAGTGTTTAAGGTTTACGGTATAGGGTTGTTTAGGGTTTAGTGTTTAGGGTTGTTTATGGTTTAGTGATTAGGGTTGTTTAGGGTTGTTTAGAGGTTAGTGTTTAGGGTTATTCAGGGTTTATGATTTAGGGTTGTTCAGGGTTTAGGATTTATGGTTTTTCAGGGTTTAGGATTTAGGGATTAAGGTTAAGGGGTTAGGGTTAAGGTTAGGGTTAGGGTTAGGGTTAGCATTAGGGTTAGAGTTAGGGTTAGATTTAGGGTTATGGGGTTATGTTAGTCTTAAGGTTAGGGTTAGGGTTATGGGGTTAGGGTTGGGGTTAGGGTTAGGTTTAGGTTTAGGGTTAGGGTTAGGGTTATGGTTATTGTTAGATTTATGGTTTAAAATTTAGGGTTTATGGTTTAAGGTTTAGGGTTTAGGATTGTTTAAGTTTTAGGGTGGTTTAGGTTTAGGGTATAGGGTTTAGCGTTTAAGATTGTTTAATGTTTAGGGTTGTTTAGGTTTTAGCGTTTAGAGTTGTTAAAGGTTTTTTAGGGTTCTATATGATTTAGTGTTTATGGTTGTTCAGGATTTATGATTTAGGATATTTTAAGGTTTAGGGTTTAAGGTTGTATAGTGTTTTAGGGTTTAGGGTATAATGTTTAGGGTTAAGGGTTTAGGGTTGTTTAGGGTATAGTGTTAATGGTTTTAGGGTTTAGGCTTGTTTAGGGTTTAGGGTTTAGGGTTTAGGGTTTTTTAGCGTTTAGTGTTTATAGTTTAGGGTTTAGGGTGCTTTTGGAATTAGTGTTTAGGGTTTTTCGGGGTTTAGGGTTTAGGATTTAGGGTGTTAGGGTTAGTGTTAGGGTTAGGTTTAGGGTTAAGGTGAGGGTTTGGGTGAGGGTTAAGGTTAGGGTTAGGGTTAAGGTTAGTGTTAGTGTTAGGGTAAGGGTTAGGGTTAGGGATAGGGTTAGGGTTAGGTTTAGGGTTAGGGTTAAGGTTAAGGTTAGGGTTAGGGTTAGGGTTAGGGGTTAGTGTTAGGGTTAGGGTTAGGGTTAAGGTTAGTGTTAGGGTTAGGGTTAGGGGTTAGGGTTAGGGTTAGTGTTAGGGGTTAGGGGTTAGTGTTAGGGTTAGGGTTAGGATTAGGGTTAGGTTTATTGTTAGGGTTATTATTAGGGGGTTAGGTTATAGTTTAGGATTAGTGTTAGGGTTAAAATTAGAAATAGGGTTAGTGTTAGGATTAGGGTCATGGTTAGGTTTAGGGATATTGTTAGGGTTAGGGTTAAGGGTAGAGTTAGGGTTAGGGTTAGATTTAAAGTTTAGGGTTTAGTGTAAGGATTAGGGATAGTGTGAGGTTTAGGGTTAGGTTTAGGGTTAGGGTTAGGGTTAGTGTTTGGGTTATGATTAGTGTTATTATTAGGGTTAGGGTTAGGGTCAGGTTTAGGTTTAGGGTTAGGGTTAGGTTTAGGGTTAGATTTAGGGTTAGGTTTAGGTTTATTGTTAGATTTAGAGTTTAGGGTCTACGGTTTATGGTTTAGGATTGTTTAAGGTTTAGGGTGGATTAGGTTTAGGGTTTAGAGTTTAGTGTTATGGTTACGGTTAGGGTTAGGGTTAGGGTTAGGGTTAGGATTAGGGTTAAGGTTAGGGTTAGGGTTAGGTTTAGGGTTAGGGTTAGGGTTAGGGTTAGGGTTACGGTTAGGGTAAGGGTTAGGGTTAGGTTTAGGGTTATGGTTAGGGTTAGGGTTAGGGTAATGGTTAGGGGTTAGGGTTAAGGTTAGGGTTAAGGTTAGGTTTAGGGTTAGGGTTAGGGTTAGGGTTAGGGTTAGGGTAAGGTTAGGGTTAGGGTTAGGTTTAGGGTTAGGGGTTAGGGTTAGGGTTAGTGTTAGGAGTTAGGGGTTAGGGTTAGGGTTAGGGTTAGGGTTAGGGTTAGGGTGAGGGTTAGGGTTAGGGTTATGTGGTTATGTTAGGCTTAAGGTTAGGGTTAGGGTTATGGGGTTAAGGTTAGGGTTGGGGTTGGGTTAGGTTTAGGTTTAGGGTTAGTGTTAGGGTTATGGTTATTCTTAGATTTATGGTTTAAAATTTAGGGTTTATGGTTTAAGGTTTAGGGTTTAGGATTGTTTAAGTTTTAGGGTGGTTTAGGTTTAGGGTATAAGGTTTAGCGTTTAAGATTGTTTAATGTTTAGGGTTGTTTATGTTTTAGCGTTTAGAGTTGTTTAGGTTGTTTTAGGGTTGTTTATGATTTAGTGTTTAGGGTTGTTCAGGATTTATGATTTAGGATATTTTAAGGTTTAGGGTTTAAGATTGTATAGTGTTTTAGGGTTTAGGCTATAATGTTTAGGGTTAAGAGTTTAGGGTTGTTTAGGGTATAGTGTTAATGGTTTTAGGGTTTAGGCTTGTTTAGGGTTTAGTGTTTAGGGTTTAGGGTTTAGGGTTTTTTAGCGTTTAGTGTTTAGAGTTTAGGGTTTAGGGTGCTTTTGGAATTCGTGTTTAGGGTTTTTCTGGGTTTAGGGTTTAGGATTTAGGGATTTAGGGTTAGGTTTAGGGTTAGGGTGAGAGTTAACGTTAGGGTTAGGGTTAAGGTTAGTGTTAATGTTAGGGTAAGGGTTAGGGTTAGGGATAGTGTTAGGGTTAGGGTTAGGGTTAGGGTTAGGGTTAGGGATAGAGTTAGTGTGAGGTTTAGGGTTATGGTTAGGATTAGGGTTAGGGTTAGTCTTTGTTTGGGTTATGGTTATTGTTAGGATTAGGCTTTGGATTAGGGTCAGGGGTAGGTTTAGGTTTACGGTTAAGGTTAGTGTTAGATTTAGGGTTAGGTTTAGGTTTATTGTTAGATTTAGGGTTTAGGGTTTAAGGTTTATGGTTTAGGATTGTTTAAGGTTTAGGGTGGATTAGGTTTAGGGTTTAGAGTTTAGTGTTATGGTTATGGTTAGGGTTAGGGTTAGGGTTAGGGTTAGGGGTTAGGGTTAGTGTAATGGTTAGGGTTATTATTAGGGGGTTAGGTTTAAGTTTAGGATTAGTGTTAGGGTTAGAATTAGAAATAGGGTTAGTGTTAGGATTAGGGTCAGTGTTAGGTTTAGGGTTAGGGTTAGGGTTAGGGTTAGGGTCAGAAAAGGTTTAGGGTTAGGGTTAGATTTAGGGTTAGGTTTAGGTTTATTGTTAGATTTAGGGTTTAGGGTCTACAGTTTATGGTTTAGGATTGTTTAAGGTTTAGGGTGGATTAGGTTTAGGGTTTAGAGTTTAGTGTTATGGTTACAATTAGGGTTAGGGTTAGGGTTAGGATTAGGGTTAAGGTTAGGTTTAGGGTTAGGTTTAGGGTTAGGGTTAGTGTTAGGGTTACGGTTAGGGTTAGGGTTAGGGTAAGGGTTAGGGGTTAGGGTTAAGGTTAGGGTTAAGGTTAGGGTTAAGGTTAGGGTTAGGGTTATGGTTAGGGTTAAGGTTAGGGTAAGGTTAGGGTTAGGGTTAGGTTAGGGTTAGGGGTAAGGGTTAGGGTTAGGGTTAGGGTTAGGGTTAGCATTAGGGTTAGAGTTAGGGTTAGAGTTAGGGTTATGGGGTTATGTTAGGCTTAAGGTTAGGGTTAGGGTTATGGGGTTAAGATTAGGGTTGGGGTTAGGGTTAGGTTTAGGTTTATGGTTAGGGTTAGGGTTATGGTTATTCTTAGAGTTATGGTTTAAAATTTAGGGTTTATGGTTTAAGGTTTAGGGTTTAGGATTGTTTAAGTTTTAGGGTGGTTTAGGTTTAGGGTATAGGGTTTAGCGTTTAAGATTGTTTAATGGTTAGGGTTGTTTAGGTTTTAGCGTTTAGAGTTGTTTAGGGTTTTTTTAGGGTTGTTTATAATTTAGTGTTTAGGGTTGTTCAGGATTTATGATTTAGGATATTTTAAGGTTTATGGTTTAAGGTTGTACAGTGTTTTAGGGTTTAGGGTATAATGTTTAGGGTTAAGGGTTTAGGGTTGTTTAGGGTATAGTGTTAATGGTTTTAGGGTTTAGGCTTGTTTAGGGTTTAGTGTTTAGGGTTTAGGGTTTAGGGTATTTTAGCGTTTAGTGTTTATAGTTTAGGGTTTAAGGTGCTTTAAATTAGTGTTTAGGGTTTTTCGGGGTTTAGGGTTTAGGATTTAGGGTGTTAGGGTTAGTGTTAGGGTTAGGTTTAGGGTTAAGGTGAGGGTTAGGGTGAGGGTTAAGGTTAGGGTTAGGGTTAAGGTTAGTGTTAGTGTTAGAGTAAGGGTTATGGTTAGGGATAGGGTTAGGGTTAGGGTTAGGGTTAGGGTTAGGGTTAGGTTTAGGGGTTAGGGTTAGTGTTAGGGGTTAGGGGTTAGTGTTAGTGTTAGGGTTGGGGTTAGGGTCAGGGTTAGGTTTAGGGATAGGGTTAGGGTTAGATTTAAAGTTTAGGGTTTAGTGTTAGGATTAGGGATAGTGTGAGGTTTAGGGTTAGGTTTAGGGTTAGGGTTAGGGTTAGTGTTTGGGTTAAGATTAGTGTTAGGATTAGGGATAGGGTTAGGGTCAGGTTTAGGTTTAGTGTTAGGGTTAGGTTTAGGGTTAGATTTAGGGTTAGGTTTAGGTTTATTGTTAGTTTTAGGGTTTAGGGTTTAAGGTTTATGGTTTAGGATTGTTTAAGGTTTATGGTGGATTAGGTTTAGGGTTTAGAGTTTAGTATTATGGTTACGGTTAGGGTTAGGGTTAGGGTTAGAGTTAGGGTTAGGGTTAGGGTTAGGGTTAGAGTTAAGGTTAGGGTTAGTGTTAGGGTTAGGGTTATGGTTAGTGTTAGGATTAGGGTTAGGGTTAGGGTCAGGGTTATGTTTAGGGTTAGGGATAGGGTTAGGGTTAGATTTAGGGTTAGGTTTAGGTTTATTGTTAGATTTAGGGTTTAGGGTCTACGGTTTATGGTTTAGGATTGTTTAAGGTTTAGGGTGGATTAGGTTTAGGGTTTAGAGTTTAGTGTTGTGGTTACGGTTAGGGTTAGGGTTATGGTTAGGATTAGGGTTAGGTTTAGGGTTAGGGTTAGGGTTAGGGTTACGGTTAGGGTTAGGGTTAGGGTTAGTTTTAGTGTTAGGGTTAGGGTTAGGGTTAGGGTAAGGGTTAGGGATTAGGGTTAAGGTTAGGGTTAAGGTTAGGGTTAGGGTTAAGGTTAGGGTTAGGGTTAGGGTTAGGGTTAGGGTTAGGGTAAGGTTAGTGTTAGGGTTAGGGTTAGGGTTAGGGGTTAGGGTTAGGGTTAGGGTTAGGGTTCGGTTTAGGGTTAGGGTGAGGGTTAGGGTTAGGGTTAGGGTTAGGGTTAGTGTTAGGGGTTAGGGGTTAGGGTTAGGTTTAGGGTTAGGGTTAGGGTTAGTGTTAGGGTGAGGGTTAGGGTTAGGGTTATGTGGTTATGTTAGGCTTAAGGTTAGGGTTAGGGTTATGGGGTTAAGGTTAGGGTTGGGGTTAGGGTTAGGTTTACGTTTAGGGTTAGGGTTAGGGTTATGGTTATTCTTAGATTTATGGTTTAAAATTTAGGGTTTATGGTTTAAGGTTTAGGGTTTAGGATTGTTTAAGTTTTAGGGTGGTTTAGGTTTAGGGTATAGGGTTTAGCGTTTAAGATTGTTTAATGTTTAGGGTTGTTTATGTTTTAGCGTTTAGAGTTGTTTAGGTTTTTTTAGGGTTGTTTATGATTTAGTGTTTAGGGTTGTTCAGGATTTATGATTTAGGATATTTTAAGGTTTAGGGTTTAAGGTTGTATAGTGTTTTAGGGTTTACGCTATAATGTTTAGGGTTAAGAGTTTAGGGTTGTTTAGGGTATAGTGTTAATGGTTTAAGGGTTTAGGCTTGTTTAGGGTTTAGTGTTTAGGGTTTAGGGTTTAGGGTTTTTTAGCGTTTAGTGTTTAGAGTTTAGGGTTTAGGGTGCTTTTGGAATTCGTGTTTAGGGTTTTTCTGGGTTTAGGGTTTAGGATTTAGGGTGTTAGAGTTAGTGTTAGGGTTAGGTTTAGGGTTAGAGTGAGGGTTAGGGTGAGGGTTAGTGTGAGGTTTAAGGTTAGGGTTAGGGTTAAGGTTAGTGTTAGTGTTAGTGTTAGGGTAAGGGTTAGGGTTAGGGATAGGGTTAGGGTTAGGGTTAGGGTTAGTGTTCGGGTTAGGTTAGGGTTAGGGTTAGGGGTTAGGGTCAGGGTTAGTGTTAGGGGTTAGGGGTTAGGGTTAGGGTTAGGGTTAGGGTTAGGGTTACGTTTAGTGTTAGGGTTATTATTAGGGGGTTAGGTTTAAGTTTAGGATTAGTGTTAAGGTTAGAATTAGAAATAGGTTTAGTGTTAGGAATAGGGTCAGAGTTAGGTTTAGGGATAGGGTTAGGGTTAGGTTTAAGGGTAGGGTTAGGGTTAGGGTTAGATTTAAAGTTTAGGGTTTAGTGTTAGGATTAGGGACAGTGTGAGGTTTAGGGTTAGGGTTAGGTTTAGGGTTAGGGTTAGGGTTAGTGTTTGGGTTATGGTTAGTGTTAGGATTAGGGTTAGGGTTAGGGTCAGGGTTAGGTTTAGGGTTAGGGTTAGGGTTAGGGTTAGATTTAGGGTTAGGTTTAGGTTTATTGTTAGTTTTAGGGTTTAGGGTTTAAGGTTTATGGTTTAGGATTGTTTAAGGTTTAGGGTGGATTAGGTTTAGGGTTTAGAGTTTAGTATTATGGTTACGGTTAGGGTTAGGGTTAGGGTTAGGGTTAGGTTTAGGTTTAGGGTTAGGGTTAGGGTTAAGGTTAGTGTTAGGCTTAGGGTTAGGATTATGGTTAGTGTTAGGATTATGGTTAGGTTTAGGGTCAGGGTTAGGTTTAGGGTTAGGGTTAGGATTAGGGTTAGATTTAGGGTCAGGTTTAGGATTATTGTTAGATTTAGGGTTTAGGGTTTAAGGTTTATGGTTTAGGATTGTTTAAGTTTTAGGGTGGATTAGGTTTAGGGTTTAGAGTTTAGTGTATGGTTACGGTTAGTGTTAGGGTTGGGTTAGGGTTAGGGTTAGGGTAATGGATAGGGTTAGGGTTAGGGTTAGGGTTAGGGTAAGGGTTAGGGGTTAGTGTTAGGGTTAGGGTTAGGGTTAGGGTTAGGGTTAGGGTTAGGGGTTAGGGTTAGTGTTAGGGTTAGGGTTATTATTAGGGGGTTAAGTTTAAGTTTAGGATTAGTGTTAGGGTTAGAATTAGAAATAGGGTTAGTGTTAGGATTAGGGTCAGGGTTAGGTTTAGGGTTAGGGTTAGGGTTAGGGTTAGGGTTAGGGTCAGGGAGGGTTGAGGTTTAGGGTTAGGGTTAGGGTTAGATTTAGGGTTAGGTTTAGGTTTATTGTTAGATTTAGGATTTAGGGTCTAAGGTTTATGGTTTAGGATTGTTTAAGGTTTAGGGTGGATTAGGTTTAGGGTTTAGAGTTTAGTGTTTTGGTTACGGTTAGGGTTAGGGTTAGGGTTAGGATTAGGGTTAAGGTTAGGGTTAGGATTAGGTTTAGGGTTAAGGTTAGAGTTAGGGTTAGGGTTAGTGTTAGGGTTAGGGTTAGGTTTAGGGTTAGGGTTAGGGTTAGGGTAAGGGTTAGTGGTTAAGGTTAGGGTTATGGTTATTGTTAGGTTTAGGGTTTAGGGTTTAGTGTTTAGGGTTTAAGGTTTAGGGTTTAGGATTGTTTAAGATTTAGGGTGGTTTAGGTTAAGGGTTTAGGGTTTAGACTTTAGGATTGTTTAAGGTTTAGGGTTGTTTAGGGTATAGTGTTTAGGGTTAAAAGTTTAGGGTTGTTTAGGCTTTAGTGTTTAGGGTTTAGGGTTGTTTAAGTTTTAGTGTTTAAGGTTTAGGTTTTAGGGTTGTTTTGGGTTTAGTGTTTAGTGTTGTTTAGGGTATAGTGTTAATGGTTTAGGGTTTAGGGTTATTTAGGGTTTAGTGTTTAAGGTTTAGGGTATAGGGTTGTTTAGGGTTTAGTGTTTAGGGTTGTTTATGGTTTAGTGATTAGGGTTGTTTAGGGTTGTTTAGAGGTTAGTGTTTAGGGTTATTCAGGGTTTATGATTTAGGGTTGTTCAGGGTTTAGGATTTATGGTTGTTCAGGGTTTAGGATTTAGGGATTAAGGTTAAGGGGTTAGGGTTAGCGTTAGGGTTAGGGTTAGGGTTAGGGTTAGGGTTAGGGTTAAGGTTAGGGTTAGGGTTAGGGTTAAGGTTATGGTTAGTGTTAGGATTAGGGTTACAGTTAGGGTCAGGGTTAGGTTTAGGGTTAGGGTTAGGGTTAGGGTTAGATTTAGGGTCAGGTTTAGGTTTATTGTTAGATTTAGGGTTTAGGGTTTAAGGTTTATGGTTTAGGATTGTTTAAAGTTTAGGGTGGATTATGTTTAGGGTTTAGAGTTTAGTGTTATGGTAACGGTTAGTGTTAGGGTTAGGTTTAGGGTTAGGGTTAGGGTTAGGGTTAGGTTAGGGTTAGGGTTACGGTTAGGGTTATGTTAGGGTTAGGGTTAGAGTTAGGGTTAGGGTTTAGGGTTTAGTGTTTAGGGTTTAAGGTTTAGGGTTTAAGATTGTTTAAGATTTAGGGTGGTTTAGGTTAAGGGTTTAGGGTTTAGAGTTTAGGATTGTTTAAGGTTTAGGGTTGTTTAGGGTATAGTGTTTCGGATTAAAAGTTTAGGGTTGTTTAGGGTTTAGTGTTTAGGGTTTAGGGTTGTTTAAGGTTTAGTGTTTAAGGTTTAGGTTTTAGGGTTGTTTTGGGTTTAGTGTTTAGTGTTGTTTAGGGTATAGTGTTAATGGTTTAGGGTTTAGGGTTATTTAGGGTTTAGTGTTTAAGGTTTAGGGTATAGGGTTGTTTAGGGTTTAGTGTTTAGGGTTGTTTATGGTTTAGTGATTAGGGTTGTTTAGGGTTGTTTAGAGGTTAGTGTTTAGGGTTATGCAGGGTTTATGATTTAGGGTTGTTCAGGGTTTAGGATTTATGGTTGTTCAGGGTTTAGGATTTAGGGATTAAGGTTAAGGGGTTAAGGTTATGTTTAGGGTTAGGGTTAGAATTAGGGTTAGAGTTAGGGTTAGAGTTAAGGTTATGGGGTTATGTTAGGCTTAAGGTTAGGGTTAGGGTTATGGGGTTAAGGTTAGTGTTGGGGTTAGGGTTAGGTTTAGGTTTAGGGTTAGGGTTAGGGTTATGGTTATTCTTATACTTATGGTTTAAAATTTAGGGTTTAGGGTTTAAGGTTTATGGTTTAGGATTGTTTAAGTTTAAGGGTGGATTTGGTTTAGGGTTTAGAGTTTAGTATTATGGTTACGGTTAGGGTTAGGGTTAGGGTTAGAGTTAGGGTTAGGGTTAGGGTTAGGGTTAGGGTTAAGGTTAGGGTTAGTGTTAGGGTCAGGGTTATGGTTAGTGTTAGGATTAGGGTTAGGGTTAGGGTCAGGGTTAGGTTTAGGGTTAGGGATAGGGTTAGGGTTAGATTTAGGGTTAGGTTTAGGTTTATTGTTAGATTTAGGGTTTAGGGTTTAAGGTTTATGGTTTAGGATTGTTTAAGGTTTAGGGTGGATTAGGTTTAGGGTTTAGAGTTTAGTGTTATGGTTACGGTTAGGGGTAGGGTTAGGGATGGGGTTAGGGTTAGGGTTAGGGTTATGGTAAGGGTTAGGTTTAGGGTTAGGGTTAGCGTTAGGGTAAAAGTTAGGGGGTTAGTGTTAGGGTTTGTGTTAGGGTTAGGGTTAGGGTTAGGGTTAGGTAGGGTTAGGGTTAGGGTTAGGGTTAAGGTTAGGGTTAGGTTAGGGTTAGGGTTAGGGTTAGGGTTAGGGTTAGGGTTAGGGGATAGGGTTAGTGTTAGGGTTAGGGTTATTATTACGGGATTAGGTTTAAGTTTAGGATTAGTGTTAGGGTTAGAATTAGAAATAGGGTTAGTGTTAGGATTAGGGTCAGGGTTAGGTTTAGGGTTAGTGTTAGGGTTAGGGTTAGGGTTAGGGTCAGGGAAGGTTTAGGGTTAGGGTTAGGGTTAGGTTTAGGGTTAAGGTTAGGGTTAAGGTTAGGGTTAGGGTTAGGGTTAAGGTTATGGTTAGTGTTAGGATTAGGGTTACGGTTAGGGTCAGGGTTAGGTTTAGGGTTAGGGTTAGGGTTAGGGTTAGATTTAGGGTCAGGTTTAGGTTTATTGTTAGATTTAGGGTTTAGTGTTTAAGGTTTATGGTTTAGGAGTTGTTTAAAGTTTAGGGTGGATTAGGTTTAGGGTTTAGAGTTTAGTGTTATGGTTACGGTTAGTGTTAGGGTTAGGGTTAGGGTTAGGGTTAGGTAGGGTTAGGGTTAGGGTTAGGTTAGGGTTAGGGTTAGGGTTAGGGTTTAGGGTTTAGTGTTTAGGGTTTAAGGTTTAGGGTTTAGGATTGTTTAAGATTTAGGGTGGTTTAGGTTAAGGGTTTAGGGTTTAGAGTTTAGGATTGTTTAAGGTTTAGGGTTGTTTACGGTATAGTGTTTAGGTTTAAAAGTTTAGGGTTGTTTAGGGTTTAGTGTTTAAAGTTTAGGGTTGTTTAAGGTTTAGTGTTTAAGGTTTAGGTTTTAGGGTTGTTTTGGGTTTAGTGTTTAGTGTTGTTTAGAGTATAGTGTTAATGGTTTAGGGTTTAGGGTTATTTAGGGTTTAGTGTTTAAGGTTTAGGGTATAGGGTTGTTTAGGGTTTAGTGTTTAGGGTTGTTTATGGTTTAGTGATTAAGGTTGTTTAGGGTTGTTTAGAGGTTAGTTTTAGGGTTATTCAGGGTTTATGATTTAGGGTTGTTCAGGGTTTAGGATTTATGGTTGTTCAGGGTTTAGGATTTAGGGATTAAGGTTAAGGGGTTAAGGTTAGGGTTATGGTTAGGGTAAGCATTAGGGTTAGAGTTAGGGTTAGAGTTAAGGTTATGGGGTTATGTTAGGCTTAAGATTAGGGTTAGGGTTATGGGGTTAAGGTTAGGGTTGGGGTTAGGGTTAGGTTTAGGTTTAGGGTTAGGGTTAGGGTTATGGTTATTCTTAGACTTATGGTTTAAAATTTAGGGTTTATGGTTTAAGGTTTAGAGTTTAGGATTGTTTAAGTTTTAGGGTGGTTTAGGTTTAGGGTATAGGGTTTAGCGTTTAAGATTGTTTAATGTTTAGGGTTGTTTAGGTTTTAGCCTTTAGAGTTGTTTAGGGTTTTTTAGGGTTGTTTATGATTCAGTGTTTAGGCTTGTTCAGGATTTATGATTTAGGATATTTTAAGGTTTAGTGTTTAAGGTTGTATAGTGTTTTAGGGTTTAGTGTATAATGTTTAGGGTTAAGGGTTTAGGGTTGTTTAGGGTATAGTGTTAATGGTTTTAGGGTTTAGGCTTGTTTAGGGTTTAGTGTTTAGGGTTTAGGGTTTAGGGTTTTTTAGCGTTTAGTGTTTATAGTTTAGGGTTTAGGGTGCTTTTGGAATTAGTGTTTAGGGTTTTTCGGAGTTTAGGGTTTAGGATTTAGGGTGTTAGGGTTAGTGTTAGGGTTAGGTTTAGGGTTAAGGTGAGGGTTAGGGTGAGGGTTAAGGTTAGGGTTAGGGTTAAGGTTAGTGTTAGTGTTAGGGTAAGGGTTAGGGTTAGGGATAGGGTTAGGGTTAGGTTTAGGGTTAGGGTTAAGGTTAGGGTTAGGGTTAGGGTTAGGGTTAGGGGTTAGTGTTAGGGTTAGGGTTAGGATTAAGGTTAGTGTTAGGTTTAGGGTTAGGGGTTAGGGTTAGGGTTAGTGTTAGGGGTTAGGGGTTAGTGTTAGGGTTAGGGTTAGGGTTAGGTTTAGTGTTAGGGTTATTATTAGGGGGTTAGGTTTTAGTTTAGGATTAGTGTTATGGTTAGAATTAGAAATAGGGTTTGTGTTAGGATTAGGGTCAGGGTTAGGTTTAGGGATATGGTTAGGGTTAGGGTTAAGGGTAGAGTTAGGGTTAGGGTTAGATTTAAAGTTTAGGGTTTAGTGTTAGGATTAGGGATAGTGTGAGGTTTAGGGTTAGGTTCAGGGTTAGGGTTAGGGTTAGTGTTTGAGTTATGATTAGTGTTATTATTAGGGTTAGGGTTAGGGTCAGGTTTAGGTTTAGGGTTAGGGTTAGGGTTAGGGTTAGATTTAGGGTCAGGTTTAGGTTTATTGTTAGATTTAGGGTTTAGGGTTTAAGGTTTATTGTTTAGGATGGTTTAAGGTTTAGGGTGGATTAGTTTTAGTGTTTAGAGTTTAGTGTTATGGTTACGGTTAGTGTTAGGGTTAGGGTTAGGGTTAGGGTTAGGGTTAGGGTTAGAGTAATGAATAGGGTTAGGGTTAGGGTTAGAGTTAGGGTAAGGGTTAGGGGTTAGTGTTAGGGGTAGGGTTAGGTTAGGGTTAGGGTTAGGGTTAGGATTAGGGGTTAGGGTTAGTGTTAGGTTTAGGGTTATTATTAGGGTGTTAGGTTTAAGTTTAGGATTAGTGTTAGGGTTACAATTAGAAATAGGGTTAGTGTTAGGATTAGGGTCATGGTTAGGTTTAGGGTTAGGGTTAGGGTTAGGGTTAGGGTTAAGGTCAGGGAGGGTTTAGGGTTAGGGTTAGGGTTAGGGTTAGATTTAGGGTTGGGTTTAGGTTTATTGCTAGATTTAGGATTTAGGGTCTAAAGTTTATGGTTTAGGATTGTTTAAGGTTTAGGGTGTATTAGGTTTAGAGTTTAGTGTTTTGGTTACGGTTAGGGTTAGGGTTAGGGTTAGGATTAGGGTTAAGGTTAGGGTTAGGATTAGGTTTAGGGTTAGGGTTAGAGTTAGGATTAGAGTTAGGGTTAGGTTTAGGGTTAGGGTTAGGATTAGGGTTAGTGTTAGGGTTAGGGTTAGGGTAAGGGTTTGGGGTTAGGGTTAGGGTTATGGTTATTGTTAGGTTTAGGGTTTAGGGTTTAGTGTTTAAGGTTTATGGTTTAGGGTTTAGGATTGTTTAAAATTTAGGGTGGTTTAGGTTAAGGGTTTAGGGTTTAGAGTTTAGGATTGTTCAAGGTTTAAGGTTGTTTAGGGTATAGTGTTTAGGGTTAAAAGTTTAGGGTTGTTTAGGGTTTAGTGTTTAGGGTTTAGGGTTGTTTAAGGTTTAGTGTTTAAGGTTTAGGTTTTAGGGTTCTTTTGGGTTTAGTGTTTAGTGTTGTTTAGGGTATAGTGTTAATGGTTTAGGGTTTAGGGTTATTTAGGGTTTAGTGTTTAAGGTTTAGGGTATAGGGTTGTTTAGGGTTTAGTGTTTAGGGTTGTTTATGGTTTAGTGATTAAGGTTGTTTAGGGTTGTTTAGAGGTTAGTGTTTAGGGTTATTCAGGGTTTATGATTTAGGGTTGTTCAGGGTTTAGGATTTATGGTTGTTCAGGGTTTAGGATTTAGGGATTAAGGTTAAGCGGTTAAGGTTAGGGTTAGGGTTAGGGTTAGGGTTAGCATTAGGGTTAGATTTAGGGTTAGAGTTAAGGTTATGGGGTTATGTTAGGCTTAAGGTTAGGGTTAGGGTTATGGGGTTAAGGTTAGGGTTGGGGTTAGGGTTAGGTTTAGGTTTAGGGTTAGGGTTAGGGTTATGGTTATTCTTAGATTTATGGTTTAAAATTTAGGGTTTATGGTTTAAGGTTTAGGGTTTAGGATTGTTTAAGTTTTAGGGTGGTTTAGGTTTAGGGTATAGGGTTTAGCGTTTAAGATTGTTTAATGTTTAGCTTGTTTAGGTTTTAGCGTTTAGAATTATTTAGGGTTTTTTAGGGTTGTTTATGATTTAGTGTTTAGGCTTGTTCAGGATTTATGATTTAGGATATTTTAAGGTTTAGGGTTTAAGGTTGTATAGTGTTTTAGGGTTTAGGGTATAATGTTTAGGGTTAAGGGTTTAGGGTTGTTTAGGGTATAGTGTTAATGGTTTTAGGGTTTAGGCTTGTTTAGGGTTTAGTATTTAGGGTTTAGTGTTTAGGGTTTTTTAGCGTTTAGTGTTTATAGTTTAGGGTTTAGGGTGCTTTTGGAATTAGTGTTTAGGGTTTTTCGGGGTTTAGGGTTTAGGATTTAGGGTGTTAGGGTTAGTGTTAGGGTTAGGTTTAGGGTTAAGGTGAGGGTTAGGGTGAGGGTTAAGGTTAGGGTTAGGGTTAAGGTTAGTGTTAGTGTTAGAATAAGGGTTAGGGTTAGGGATAGTGTTAGGGTTAGGGTTAGGGTTAGGGTTAGGGTTAAGGTTAGGGTTAGGGTTAGGGTTAGGGTTAGGGGTTTGGGTTAGGGTTAGTGTTAGAAGTTAGGGGTTAGTGTTAGGGTTAGTGTTAGGATTAGGGTTAGGGTTAGGTTTAGTGTTAGGTTTATTATTAGGGGGTTAGGTTTTAGTTTAGGATTAGTGTTAGGGTTAGAATTAGAAATAGGGTTAGTGTTAGGATTAGGGTCAGGGTTAGGTTTAGAAATATGGTTAGGGTTAGGGTTAAGGGTAGGATTAGGGTTAGGGTTAGATTTAAAGTTTAGGGTTTAGTGTTAGGATTAGGGATAGTGTGAGGTTTAGGGTTAGGTTTAGGGTTAGGGTTAGGGTTAGTGTTTGGGTTATGATTAGTGTTAGGATTAGGATTAGGGTTAGGGTCAGGTTTATGTTTAGGGTTAGGGTTAGGGTTAGGGTTAGATTTAGGGTTAGGTTTAGGTTTATTGTTAGATTTAGGGTTTAGGGTTTAAGGTTAATGGATTAGGATTGTTTAAGTTTAAGGGTGGATTAGGTTTAGGGTTTAGAGTTTAGTATTAATGTTACGGTTAGGGTTAGGGTTAGGGTTAGAGTTAGGGTTAGGGTTAGGGTTAGGGTTAAGGTTAGGGTTAGTGTTAGGGTTAGGGTTATGGTTAGTGTTAGGATTAGGGTTAGGGTTAGGGTCAGGGTTAGGTTTATTGTTAGGGATAGGGTTAGGGTTAGATTTAGGGTTAGGTTTAGGTTTATTGTTAGATTTAGGGTTTAAGGTTTATGGTTTAGGATTGTTTAAGGTTTAGGGTGGATTAGGTTTAGGGTTTAGAGTTTAGTGTTATGGTTACGGTTAGGGTTAGGGTTAGGGATGGGGTTAGGGTTAGGGTTAGGGTTATGGTAAGGGTTAGGTTTAGGGTTAGGGTTAGGGTTATGGTAAAAGTTAGGGGGTTAGTGTTAGGGTTTGTGTTAGGGTTAGGGTTAGGGTTAGGTTAGGGTTAGGGTTAGGGGTTAGGGTTAGTTAGTGTTAGGGTTAGGGTTATTATTAGGGGGTTAGGTTTAAGTTTAGGATTAGTGTTAGGGTTAGAATTAGAAATAGGGTTAGTGTTAGGATTAGGGTCAGGGTTAGGTTTAGGGTTAGGGTTAGGGTTAGGGTTAGGGTTAGGGTCAGGGAGGGTTTAGGGTTAGGGTTAGGGTTAGGGTTAGATTTAGGGTTAGGTTTAGGTTTATTGTTAGATTTAGGATTTAGGGTCTAAGGTTTATGGTTTAGGATTGTTTTTGGTTTAGGGTGGATTAGGTTTAGGGTTTAGAGTTTAGTGTTATGGTTACGGTTAGGGTTAGGGTTAGGGTTAGGGTTAGGATTAGGGTTAAGGTTAGGGTTAGGATTAGGTTTAGGTTTAGGGTTAGGGTTAGGGTTAGGGTTAGGGTTAGGGTTAGGATTAGGGTCAGGGTTAGGGTTAGGGTAAGGGTTAGGTGTTAGGGTTAGGGTTATGGTTATTCTTAGGTTTAGGTTTTAGGGTTTAGTGTTTAGGGTTTAAGGTTTAGGGTTTAGGATTGTTTAAGATTTAGGGTGGTTTAGGTTAAGGGTTTAGGGTTTAGAGTTTAGGATTGTTTAAGGTTTAGGGTTGTTTAGGGTATAGTGTTTAGGGTTAAAATTTAGGGTTGTTTAGGGTTTAGTGTTTAGGGTTTAGGGTTGTTTAAGGTTTAGTGTTTAAGGTTTAGGTTTTAGGGTTGTTTTGGGTTTAGTGTTTAGTGTTGTTTAGGGTATAGTGTTAATGGTTTAGGGTTTAGGGTTATTTAGGGTTTAGTGTTTAAGGTTTAGGGTATAGGTTTGTTTAGGGTTTAGTGTTTAGGGTTGTTTATGGTTTAGTGATTAGGGTTGTTTAGGGTTGTTTAGAGGTTAGTGTTTAGGGTTATTCAGGGTTTATGATTTAGGGTTGTTCAGGGTTTAGGATTTATGGTTGTTCAGGGTTTAGGATTTAGGGATTAAGGTTAAGGGGTTAGGGTTAGGGTTAGGGTTAGGGTTAGGGTTAGGGTTAGCATTAGGGTTAGAGTTAGGGTTAGAGTTAAGGTTATGGGGTTATGTTAGGCTTAAGGTTAGGGTTAGGGTTATGGGGTTAAGGTTAGGGTTGGGGTTAGGGTTAGGTTTAGGTTTAGGGTTAGGGTTAGGGTTATGGTTATTCTTAGACTTATGGTTTAAAATTTAGGGTTTAGGGTTTAAGGTTTAGGGTTTAGGATTGTTTAAGTTTTAGGGTGGTTTAGGCTTAGGGTATAGAATTTAGCGTTTAAGATTGTTTAATGGTTAGGGTTGTTTAGGTTTTAGCGTTTAGAGTTGTTTAGGGTTTTTTAGGGTTGTTTATAATTTAGTGTTTAGGGTTGTTCAGGATTTATGATTTAGGATATTTTAAGGTTTAGGGTTTAAGGTTGTATAGTGTTTTAGGGTTTAGGGTATAATGTTTAGGGTTAAGGGT
>NC_137963.1:24572185-24587185 GCF_963924665.1 Micromys minutus | reverse complement strand
TGGGTCAGGTTTATGTTTAGGGTTAGGGTTAGATTTAGGGTTAGGTTTAGGTTTATTGTTAGATTTAGGGTTTAGGGTTTAAGGTTTATGGTTTAGGATTGTTTAAGTTTAAGGGTGGATTTGGTTTAGGGTTTAGAGTTTAGCATTATGGTTACGGTTAGGGTTAGGGTTAGAGTTAGGGTTAGGGTTAGGGTTATGGTAAGGGTTAGGGTTAGGGTTAGGGTTAGGGTTAGGGTAAAAGTTAGAGGGTTAGTGTTAGGGTTTGAGTTAGGGTTAGGGTTAGGGTTAGGGTTAATTTAGGGTTAGGGTTAGGGTTAGGTTTAGGGGTTAGGGTTAGTGTTATGGTTAGGGTTATTATTAGGGGGTTAGGTTTAAGTTTAGGATTAGTGTTAGGGTTAGAATTAGAAATAGGTTTAGTGTTAGGATTAGTGTCAGGGTTAGGTTTAGGGTTAGGGTTAGGGTTAGGGTTAGGGTTAGGGTCAGGGAGTGTTTAGGGTTATGGTTAGATTTAGGGTTAGGTTTAGGTTTATTGTTTGATTTAGGGTTTAGGGTCTACGGTTTATGGTTTAGGATTGTTTAAGTTTTAGGGTGGATTAGGTTTAGGGTTTAGAGGTTAGTGTTATGGTTACGGTTAGGGTTAGGGTTAGGGTTAGGGTTAGGATTAGGGTTAAGGTTAGAATTAGGGTTAGGTTTAGGGTTAGGGTTAGGGTTAGGGTTAGGGTAAGGGTTAGGGGTTAGGGTTAAGGTTAGTGTTAAGGTTAGGGTTAGGGTTAAGGTTAGGGTTAGGGTTAGGGTTAGGGTTAGGGTTAGGGTTAGGGTAAGGTTAGGGTTAGGGTTAGGGTTAGAGTTAGGGTTAGGGTTAGGGTTAGGGTTAGGGTTAGGGTTAAGGTTAGGGTTAGGGTTAGGGTTAGGGTTATGGTTAGTGTTAGGATTAGGGTTAGGGTTAGGGTCAGGGTTAGGTTTAGGGTTAGGGTTAGGGTTAGGGTTAGATTTAGGGTCAGGTTTAGGTTTATTGTAAGATTTAGGGTTTAGGGTTTAAGGTTTATGGTTTAGGATTGTTTAAGGTTTAGGGTGGATTAGTTTTAGTGTTTAGAGTTTAGTGTTATGGTTACGGTTAGTGTTAGGGTTAGGGTTAGGGTTAGGGTTAGAGTAATGAATAGGGTTAGGGTTAGGGTTAGAGTTAGGGTAAGGGTTAGTGGTTAGTGTTAGGGTTAGGGTTAGGGTTAGGGTTAGGGTTAGGGTTAGGGTTAGGATTAGGGGTTAGGGTTAGTGTTAGGTTTAGGGTTATTATTAGGGTGTTAGGTTTAAGTTTAGGATTAGTGTTAGTGTTACAATTAGAAATAGGGTTAGTGTTAGGATTAAGGTCATGGTTAGGTTTAGGGTTAGGGTTAGGGTTAGGGTTAGGGTTAAGGTCAGGGAGGGTTTAGGGTTAGGGTTAGGGTTAGGGTTAGATTTAGGGTTAGGTTTAGGTTTATTGCTAGATTTAGGATTTAGGGTCTAAGGTTTATGGTTTAGGATTGTTTAAGGTTTAGGGTGGATTAGGTTTAGGGTTTAGAGTTTAGTGTTTTGGTTACGGTTAGGGTTAGTGTTAGGGTTAGGATTAGGGTTAAGGTTAGGGTTAGGATTAGGTTTAGGGTTAGGGTTAGAGTTAGGATTAGGGTTAGGGTTAGGTTTAGGGTTAGGGTTAGGATTAGGGTTAGGGTTAGGGTTAGGGTTAGGGTAAGGGTTTGGGGTTAGGGTTAGGGTTATGGTTATTGTTAGGTTTAGGGTTTAGGGTTCAGTGTTTAAGGTTTATGGTTTAGGGTTTAGGATTGTTTAAGATTTAGGGTGGTTTAGGTTAAGGGTTTAGGGTTTAGAGTTTAGGATTGTTCAAGGTTTAGGGTTGTTTAGGGTATAGTGTTTAGGGTTAAAAGTTTAGGGTTGTTTAGGGTTTAGTGTTTAGGGTTTAGGGTTGTTTAAGGTTTAGTGTTTAAGGTTTAGGTTTTAGGGTTCTTTTGGGTTTAGTGTTTAGTGTTGTTTAGGGTATAGTGTTAATGGTTTAGGGTTTAGGGTTATTTAGGGTTTAGTGTTTAAGGTTTAGGGTATAGGGTTGTTTAGGGTTTAGTGTTTAGGGTTGTTTATGGTTTAGTGATTAAGGTTGTTTAGGGTTGTTTAGAGGTTAGTGTTTAGGGTTATTCAGGGTTTATGATTTAGGGTTGTTCAGGGTTTAGGATTTATGGTTGTTCAGGGTTTAGGATTTAGGGATTAAGGTTAAGCGGTTAAGGTTAGGGTTAGGGTTAGGGTTAGGGTTAGCATTAGGGTTAGAGTTAGGGTTAGAGTTAAGGTTATGGGGTTATGTTAGGCTTAAGGTTAGGGTTAGGGTTATGGGGTTAAGGTTAGGGTTGGGGTTAGGGTAAGGTTTAGGTTTAGGGTTAGGGTTAGGGTTATGGTTATTCTTAGACTTATGGTTTAAAATTTAGGGTTTATGGTTTAAGTTTTAGGGTTTAGGATTGTTTAAGTTTTAGGGTGGTTTAGGTTTAGGGTATAGGGTTTAGGGTTTAAGATTGTTTAATGTTTAGGGTTGTTTAGGTTTTAGCGTTTAGAGTTCTTTAGGGTTTTTTAGGGTTGTTTATGATTTAGTGTTTAGGCTTGTTCAGGATTTATGATTTAGGATATTTTAAGGTTTAGGGTTTAAGTTTGTATAGTGTTTTAGGGTTTAGGGTATAATGTTTAGGGTTAAGGGTTTAGGGTTGTTTAGGGTATAGTGTTAAAGGTTTTAGGGTTTAGGCTTGTTTAGGGTTTAGTGTTTAGGGTTTAGGGTTTAGGGTTTTTTAGCGTTTAGTGTTTATAGTTTAGGGTTTAGGGTGCTTTTGGAATTAGTGTTTAGGGTTTTTCGGGGTTTAGGGTTTAGGATTTAGGGTGTTAGGGTTAGTGTTAGGGTTAGGTTTAGGGTTAAGGTGAGGGTTAGGGTGAGGGTTAAGGTTAGGATTAGGGTTAAGGTTAGTGTTAGTGTTAGAATAAGGGTTAGGTTAGGGATAGGGTTAGTGTTAGGGTTAGGGTTAGGGTTAAGGTTAGGGTTAGGGTTAGGGTTAGGGTTAGGGGTTTGGGTTAGGGTTAGTGTTAGGGGTTAGGGGTTAGTGTTAGGGTTAGGGTTAGGGTTAGGGTTAGGGTTAGGTTTAGTGTTAGGGTTATTATTAGGGGGTTAGGTTTTAGTTTAGGATTAGTGTTAGGGTTAGAATTAGAAATAGGGTTAGTGTTAGGATTAGGGTCAGGGTTAGGTTTAGAAGTATGGTTAGGGTTAAGGTTAAGGGTAGGGTTAGGGTTAGGGTTAGATATAATGTTTAGGGTTTAGTGTTAGGATTAGGGATAGTGTGAGGTTTAGGGTTTTTTTTAGGGTTAGGGTTAGGGTTAGTGTTTGGATTATGATTAGTGTTAGGATTAGGATTAGGGTTTGGGTCAGGTTTATGTTTAGGGTTAGGGTTAGATTTAGGGTTAGGTTTAGGTTTATTGTTAGATTTAGGGTTTAGGGTTTAAGGTTTATGGTTTAGGATTGTTTAAGTTTAAGGGTGGATTTGGTTTAGGGTTTAGAGTTTAGCATTATGGTTACGGTTAGGGTTAGGGTTAGGGTTAGAGTTAGGGTTAGGGTTAGGGTTATGGTAAGGGTTAGGGTTAGGGTTAGGGTTAGGGTTAGGGTAAAAGTTAGAGGGTTAGTGTTAGGGTTTGAGTTAGGGTTAGGGTTAGGGTTAGGGTTAATTTAGGGTTAGGGTTAGGGTTAGGGTTAGGGGTTAGGGTTAGTGTTATGGTTAGGGTTATTATTAGGGGGTTAGGTTTAAGTTTAGGATTAGTGTTAGGGTTAGAATTAGAAATAGGTTTAGTGTTAGGATTAGGGTCAGGGTTAGGTTTAGGGTTAGGGTTAGGGTTAGGGTTAGGGTCAGGGAGTGTTTAGGGTTATGGTTAGATTTAGGGTTAGGTTTAGGTTTATTGTTTGATTTAGGGTTTAGGGTCTACGGTTTATGGTTTAGGATTGTTTAAGTTTTAGGGTGGATTAGGTTTAGGGTTTAGAGGTTAGTGTTATGGTTACGGTTAGGGTTAGGGTTAGGGTTAGGGTTAGGATTAGGGTTAAGGTTAGAATTAGGGTTAGGTTTAGGGTTAGGGTTAGGGTTAGGGTTAGGGTAAGGGTTAGGGGTTAGGGTTAAGGTTAGTGTTAAGGTTAGGGTTAGGGTTAAGGTTAGGGTTAGGGTTAGGGTTAGGGTTAGGGTTAGGGTTAGGGTAAGGTTAGGGTTAGGGTTAGGGTTAGAGTTAGGGTTAGGGTTAGGGTTAGGGTTAGGGTTAGGGTTAAGGTTAGGGTTAGGGTTAGGGTTAGGGTTATGGTTAGTGTTAGGATTAGGGTTAGGGTTAGGGTCAGGGTTAGGTTTAGGGTTAGGGTTAGGGTTAGGGTTAGATTTAGGGTCAGGTTTAGGTTTATTGTTAGATTTAGGGTTTAGGGTTTAAGGTTTATGGTTTAGGATTGTTTAAGGTTTAGGGTGGATTAGTTTTAGTGTTTAGAGTTTAGTGTTATGGTTACGGTTAGTGTTAGGGTTAGGGTTAGGGTTAGGGTTAGAGTAATGAATAGGGTTAGGGTTAGGGTTAGAGTTAGGGTAAGGGTTAGTGGTTAGTGTTAGGGTTAGGGTTAGGGTTAGGGTTAGGGTTAGGGTTAGGGTTAGGATTAGGGGTTAGGGTTAGTGTTAGGTTTAGGGTTATTATTAGGGTGTTAGGTTTAAGTTTAGGATTAGTGTTAGGGTTACAATTAGAAATAGGGTTAGTGTTAGGATTAGGGTCATGGTTAGGTTTAGGGTTAGGGTTAGGGTTAGGGTTAGGGTTAAGGTCAGGGAGGGTTTAGGGTTAGGGTTAGGGTTAGGGTTAGATTTAGGGTTAGGTTTAGGTTTATTGCTAGATTTAGGATTTAGGGTCTAAGGTTTATGGTTTAGGATTGTTTAAGGTTTAGGGTGGATTAGGTTTAGGGTTTAGAGTTTAGTGTTTTGGTTACGGTTAGGGTTAGTGTTAGGGTTAGGATTAGGGTTAAGGTTAGGGTTAGGATTAGGTTTAGGGTTAGGGTTAGAGTTAGGATTAGGGTTAGGGTTAGGTTTAGGGTTAGGGTTAGGATTAGGGTTAGGGTTAGGGTTAGGGTTAGGGTAAGGGTTTGGGGTTAGGGTTAGGGTTATGGTTATTGTTAGGTTTAGGGTTCAGTGTTTAAGGTTTATGGTTTAGGGTTTAGGATTGTTTAAGATTTAGGGTGGTTTAGGTTAAGGGTTTAGGGTTTAGAGTTTAGGATTGTTCAAGGTTTAGGGTTGTTTAGGGTATAGTGTTTAGGGTTAAAAGTTTAGGGTTGTTTAGGGTTTAGTGTTTAGGGTTTAGGGTTGTTTAAGGTTTAGTGTTTAAGGTTTAGGTTTTAGGGTTCTTTTGGGTTTAGTGTTTAGTGTTGTTTAGGGTATAGTGTTAATGGTTTAGGGTTTAGGGTTATTTAGGGTTTAGTGTTTAAGGTTTAGGGTATAGGGTTGTTTAGGGTTTAGTGTTTAGGGTTGTTTATGGTTTAGTGATTAAGGTTGTTTAGGGTTGTTTAGAGGTTAGTGTTTAGGGTTATTCAGGGTTTATGATTTAGGGTTGTTCAGGGTTTAGGATTTATGGTTGTTCAGGGTTTAGGATTTAGGGATTAAGGTTAAGCGGTTAAGGTTAGGGTTAGGGTTAGGGTTAGGGTTAGCATTAGGGTTAGAGTTAGGGTTAGAGTTAAGGTTATGGGGTTATGTTAGGCTTAAGGTTAGGGTTAGGGTTATGGGGTTAAGGTTAGGGTTGGGGTTAGGGTAAGGTTTAGGTTTAGGGTTAGGGTTAGGGTTATGGTTATTCTTAGATTTATGTTTTAAAATTTAGGGTTTATGGTTTAAGGTTTAGGGTTTAGGATTGTTTAAGTTTTAGGGTGGTTTAGGTTTAGGGTATAGGGTTTAGCGTTTAAGATTGTTTAATGTTTAGCTTGTTTAGGTTTTAGCGTTTAGAGTTATTTAGGGTTTTTTAGGGTTGTTTATGATTTAGTGTTTAGGCTTGTTCAGGATTTATGATTTAGGATATTTTAAGGTTTAGGGTTTAAGGTTGTATAGTGTTTTAGGGTTTAGGGTATAATGTTTAGGGTTAAGGGTTTAGGGTTGTTTAGGGTATAGTGTTAATGGTTTTAGGGTTTAGGCTTGTTTAGGGTTTAGTATTTAGGGTTTAGTGTTTAGGGTTTTTTAGCGTTTAGTGTTTATAGTTTAGGGTTTAGGGTGCTTTTGGAATTAGTGTTTAGGGTTTTTCGGGGTTTAGGGTTTAGGATTTAGGGTGTTAGGGTTAGTGTTAGGGTTAGGTTTAGGGTTAAGGTGAGGGTTAGGGTGAGGGTTAAGGTTAGGGTTAGGGTTAAGGTTAGTGTTAGTGTTAGAATAAGGGTTAGGGTTAGGGATAGTGTTAGGGTTAGGGTTAGGGTTAGGGTTAGGGTTAAGGTTAGGGTTAGGGTTAGGGTTAGGGTTAGGGGTTTGGGTTAGGGTTAGTGTTAGAAGTTAGGGGTTAGTGTTAGGGTTAGTGTTAGGATTAGGGTTAGGGTTAGGTTTAGTGTTAGGGTTATTATTAGGGGGTTAGGTTTTAGTTTAGGATTAGTGTTAGGGTTAGAATTAGAAATAGGGTTAGTGTTAGGATTAGGGTCAGGGTTAGGTTTAGAAATATGGTTAGGGTTAGGGTTAAGTGTAGGATTAGGGTTAGGGTTAGATTTAAAGTTTAGGGTTTAGTGTTAGGATTAGGGATAGTTTGAGGTTTAGGGTTAGGTTTAGGGTTAGGGTTAGGGTTAGTGTTTGGGTTATGATTAGTGTTAGGATTAGGATTAGGGTTAGGGTCAGGTTTATGTTTAGGGTTAGGGTTAGGGTTAGGGTTAGATTTAGGGTTAGGTTTAGGTTTATTGTTAGATTTAGGGTTTAGGGTTTAAGGTTAATGGATTAGGATTGTTTAAGTTTAAGGGTGGATTAGGTTTAGGGTTTAGAGTTTAGTATTAATGTTACGGTTAGGGTTATGGTTAGGGTTAGAGTTAGGGTTAGGGTTAGGGTTAAGGTTAGGGTTAGTGTTAGGGTTAGGGTTATGGTTAGTGTTAGTATTAGGGTTAGGGTTAGGGTCAGGGTTAGGTTTATTGTTAGGGATAGGGTTAGGGTTAGATTTAGGGTTAGGTTTAGGTTTATTGTTAGATTAGGGTTTAGGGTTTAAGGTTTATGGTTTAGGATTGTTTAAGGTTTAGGGTGGATTAGGTTTAGGGTTTAGAGTTTAGTGTTATGGTTACGGTTAGGGTTAGGGTTAGGGATGGGGTTAGGGTTAGGGTTAGGGTTATGGTAAGGGTTAGGTTTAGGGTTAGGGTTAGGGTTATGGTAAAAGTTAGGGGGTTAGTGTTAGGGTTTGTGTTAGGGTTAGGGTTAGGGTTAGGGTTAGGTTAGGGTTAGGTTTAGGGGTTAGGGTTAGTTAGTGTTAGGGTTAGGGTTATTATTAGGGGGTTAGGTTTAAGTTTAGGATTAGTGTTAGGGTTAGAATTAGAAATAGGGTTAGTGTTAGGATTAGGGTCAGGGTTAGGTTTAGGGTTAGGGTTAGGGTTAGGGTTAGGGTTAGGGTCAGGGAGGGTTTAGGGTTAGGGTTAGGGTTAGGGTTAGATTTAGGGTTAGGTTTAGGTTTATTGTTAGATTTAGGATTTAGGGTCTAAGGTTTATGGTTTAGGATTGTTTTAGGTTTAGGGTGGATTAGGTTTAGGGTTTAGAGTTTAGTGTTATGGTTACGGTTAGGGTTAGGGTTAGGGTTAGGGTTAGGGTTAGGGTTAGGGTTAGGATTAGGGTTAGGGTTAGGGTTAGGGTAAGGGTTAGGGGTTAGGGTTAGGGTTATGGTTATTGTTAGGTTTAGGGTTTAGGGTTTAGTGTTTAGGGTTTAAGGTTTAGGGTTTAGGATTGTTTAAGATTTAGGGTGGTTTAGGTTAAGGGTTTAGGCTTTAGAGTTTAGGATTGTTTAAGGTTTAGGGTTGTTTAGGGTATAGTGTTTCGGATTAAAAGTTTAGGGTTGTTTAGGTTTTAGTGTTTAGGGTTTAGGGTTGTTTAAGGTTTAGTGTTTAAGGTTTAGGTTTTAGGGTTGTTTTGGGTTTAGTGTTTAGTGTTGTTTAGGGTATAGTGTTAATGGTTTAGGGTTTAGGGTTATTTAGGGTTTAGTGTTTAAGGTTTAGGGTATAGGGTTGTTTAGGGTTTAGTGTTTAGGGTTGTTTATGGTTTAGTGATTAGGGTTGTTTAGGGTTGTTTAGAGGTTAGTGTTTAGGGTTATTCAGGGTTTATGATTTAGGTTTGTTCAGGGTTTAGGATTTATGGTTGTTCAGGGTTTAGGATTTAGGGATTAATGTTAAGGGGTTAGTGTTAGGGTTAGGATTAGGGTTAGGGTTAGGGTTAGGGTTAGGTTTAGGGTTAAGGTTAGGGTTAGGGTTAGGGTTAGGGTTATGGTTAGTGTTAGGATTAGGGTTAAGGTTAGGGTCAGGGTTAGGTTTAGGGTTAGGGTTAGGGTTAGGGTTAGATTTAGGGTCAGGTTTAGGTTTATTGTTAGATTTAGGGTTTAGGGTTTAAGGTTTATGGTTTAGGATTGTTTAAGGTTTAGGGTGGATTAGGTTAAGGTTTAGAGTTTAGTGTTATGGTTACGGTTAGTGTTAGGGTTAGGTTTAGAGTTAGGGTTAGGGTTAGGGTTAGGGTTAGGGTAAGGGTTAAGGTTAGGGTTAGGGTTAGGGTTAGGGTTAGGTTAGGGTTAGGGTTAGGGTTACGGTTAGGGTTAGGGTTTAGGGTTAGTGTTATGGTTAGGGTTATTATTAGGGGGTTAGGTTTAAGTTTAGGATTAGTGTTAGGGTTAGAATTAGAAATAGGGTTAGTGTTAGGATTAGGGTCAGGGTTAGGTTTAGGGTTAGGGTTAGGGTTAGGGTGTGGGTTAGGGTCAGGGAGGGTTTAGGGTTAGGGTTAGGGTTAGGGTTATATTTAGGGTTAGGTTTAGGTTTATTGTTAGATTTAGGATTTAGGGTCTAAAGTTTATGGTTTAGGATTGTTTAAGGTTTAGGGTGGATTAGGTTTAGGGTTTAGAGTTTAGTGTTATGGTTACGGTTAGGGTTAGGGTTAGGGTTAGGGTTAGGATTAGGGTTAAGGTTAGGGTTAGGATTAGGTTTAGGTTTAGGGTTAGGGTTAGGGTTAGGGTTAGGGTTAGGGTTAGGATTAGGGTCAGGGTTAGGGTTAGGGTAAGGGTTAGGTGTTAGGGTTAGGGTTATGGTTATTCTTAGGTTTAGGGTTTAGGGTTTAGTGTTTAGGGTTTAAGGTTTAGGGTTTAGGATTGTTTAAGATTTAGGGTGGTTTAGGTTAAGGGTTTAGGGTTTAGAGTTTAGGATTGTTTAAGGTTTAGGGTTGTTTAGGGTATAGTGTTTAGGGTTAAAATTGAGGGTTGTTTAGGGTTTAGTGTTTAGGGTTTAGGGTTGTTTAAGGTTTAGTGTTTAAGGTTTAGGTTTTAGGGTTGTTTTGGGTTTAGTGTTTAGTGTTGTTTAGGGTATAGTGTTAATGGTTTAGGGTTTAGGGTTATTTAGGGTTTAGTGTTTAAGGTTTAGGGTATAGGGTTGTTTAGGGTTTAGTGTTTAGGGTTGTTTATGGTTTAGTGATTAGGGTTGTTTAGGGTTGTTTAGAGGTTAGTGTTTAGGGTTATTCAGGGTTTATGATTTAGGGTTGTTCAGGGTTTAGGATTTATGGTTGTTCAGGGTTTAGGATTTAGGGGTTAAGGTTAAGGGGTTAGGGTTAGGGTTAGGGTTAGGGTTAGGGTTAGCATTAGGGTTAGAGTTAGGGTTAGAGTTAGGGTTAGAGTTAAGGTTATGGGGTTATGTTAGGCTTAAGGTTAGGGTTAGGGTTATGGGGTTAAGGTTAGGGTTGGGGTTAGGGTTAGGTTTAGGTTTAGGGGTAGGGTTAGGGTTATGGTTATTCTTAGACTTATGGTTTAAAATTTAGGGTTTATGGTTTAAGGTTTAGGGTTTAGGATTGTTTAAGGTTTAGGGTGGTTTAGGTTTAGGGTATAGAATTTAGCGTTTAAGATTGTTTAATGGTTAGGGTTGTTTAGGTTTTAGCGTTTAGAGTTGTTTAGGGTTTTTTAGGGTTGTTTATAATTTAGTGTTTAGGGTTGTTCAGGATTTATGATTTAGGATATTTTAAGGTTTAGGGTTTAAGGTTGTATAGTGTTTTAGGGTTTAGGGTATAATGTTTAGGGTTAAGGGTTTAGGGTTGTTTAGGGTATAGTGTTAATGGTTTTAGGGTTTAGGCTTGTTTAGGGTTTAGTGTTTAGGGTTTAGGGTTTAGGGTTTTTTAGGGTTTAGTGTTTATAGTTTAGGGTTTAGGGTGCTTTTGGAATTAGTGTTTAGGGTTTTTCGGGGTTTAAGGTTTAGGATTTAGGGTGTTAGGGTTAGTGATAGGGTTAGGTTTAGGGTTAAGGTGAGGGTTAGGGTGAGGGTTAATTTTAGGGTTAGGGTTAAGGTTAGTGTTAGTGTTAGGGTAAGGGTTAGGGTTAGGGATAGGGTTAGGGTTAGGGTTAGGGTTAAGGTTAGGGTTAGGGTTAGGGGTTAGGGTTAGTGTTAGTGTTAGGGGTTAGGGGTTAGTGTTAGGGTTAGGGTTAAGGTTAGCGTTAGGGTTAGGTTTAGTGTTAGGGTTATTATTAGGGGGTTAGGTTTTAGTTTAGGATTAGTGTTAGGGTTAGAATTAGAAATAGGGTTAGTGTTAGGATTAGGGTCAGGGTTAGGTTTAGGGATAGGGTTAGGGTTAGGGTTAAGGGTAGGGTTAGGGTTAGGGTTAGATTTAAAGTTTAGGGTTTAGTGTTAGGATTAGGGATAGTGTGAGTTTTAGGGTTAGCTTTAGGGTTAGGGTTAGGGTTAGTGTTTGGGTTATGATTAGTGTTAGGATTAGGGTTAAGGTTGGGGTCAGGTTTAGGTTTAGGGTTAGGGTTAGTGTTAGGGTTAGGGTTAGGGTTAGGGTTAGGGTAAGGGTTAGGGGTTAGGGTTAGTGTTAGGGTTAAAGTTAGGGTTAGGTTTAGGGTTAGGGTTAGGGTTAGGGTTAGGGTTAGGGTTAGGGTTAGGGTAAGGTTAGGGTTAGGGTTAGGGTTAGGGTTAGTGTTAGGGGTTAGGGGTTAGGGTTAGGGTTAGGGTTAGGGTTAGGGTAAGGGTTAGGGTTAGGGTGAGGGTTAGGGTTAGGGTTATGTGGTTATGTTAGGCTTAAGGATAGGGTTAGGGTTAGGGTTAGGTTTAGGTTTAGGGTTAGGGTTAGGGTTATGGTTATTCTTAGATTTATGGTTTAAAATTTACGGTTTATGGTTTAAGGTTTAGGGTTTAGGATTGTTTAAGTTTTAGGGTGGTTTAGGTTTAGGGTATAGGGTTTAGCGTTTAAGATTGTTTAATGTTTAGGGTTGTTTATGTTTTAGCGTTTAGAGTTGTTTAGGTTTTTTTAGGGTTGTTTATGATTTAGTGTTTAGGGTTGTTCAGGATTTATGATTTAGGATATTTTAAGGTTTAGGGTTTAAGGTTGTATAGTATTTTAGGGTTTAGGCTATAATGTTTAGGGTTAAGAGTTTAGGGTTGTTTAGGGTATAGTGTTAATGGTTTAAGGGTTTAGGCTTGTTTAGGGTTTAGTGTTTAGGGTTTAGGGTTTAGGGTTTTTTAGCGTTTAGTGTTTAGAGTTTAGGGTTTAGGGTGCTTTTGGAATTAGTGTTTAGGGTTTTTCTGGGTTTAGGGTTTAGGATTTAGGGTGTTAGGGTTAGTGTTAGGGTTAGGTTTAGGGTTAGGGTGAGGGTTAGGGTGAGGGTTAGTGTGAGGGTTAAGGTTAGGGTTAGGGTTAAGGTTAGTGTTAGTGTTAGGGTAAGGGTTAGGTTAGGGATAGGGTTAGGGTTAGGGTTAGGGTTAGTGTTAGGGTTAGGGTTAGGTTAGGGTTAGGGTTAGGGTTAGGGGTTAGGGTCAGGGTTAGTGTTAGGGGTTAGGGGTTAGGGTTAGGGTTAGGGTTAGGGTTAGGGTTAGGTTTAGTGTTAGGGTTATTATTAGGGGGTTAGGTTTAAGTTTAGGATTAGTGTTAGGGTTAGAATTAGAAATAGGTTTAGTGTTAGGATTAGGGTCAGGGTTAGGTTTAGGGATAGGGTAGGGTTAGGTTTAAGGGTAGGGTTAGGGTTAGGGTTAGATTTAAAGTTTAGGGTTTAGTGTTAGGATTAGGGATAGTGTGAGGTTTAGGGTTAGGGTTAGGTTTAGGGTTAGGGTTAGGGTTAGTGTTTGGGTTATTGTTAGTGTTAGGATTAGGTTTAGGGTTAGGGTCAGGGTTAGGTTTAGGGTTAGGGTTAGGGTTAGATTAAGGGTTAGGTTTACGTTTATTGTTAGATTTAGGGTTTAGGGTTTAAGGTTTATGGTTTAGGATTGTTTAAGGTTTAGGGTGGATTAGGTTTAGGGTTTAGAGTTTAGTATCATGGTTACGGTTAGGGTTAGGGTTAGGGTTAGGGTTAGGGTTAGGGTTAGGGTTAGGGTTAGGGTTAAGGTTAGTGTTAGGCTTAGGGTTAGGGTTATGGTTAGTGTTAGGATTAGGGTTAGGTTTAGGGTCAGGGTTAGGTTTAGGGTTAGGGTTAGGATTAGGGTTAGATTTAGGGTCAGGTTTAGGTTTATTGTTAGATTTAGGGTTTAGGGTTTAAGGTTTATGGTTTAGGATTGTTTAAGGTTTAGGGTGGATTAGGTTTAGGGTTTAGAGTTTAGTGTATGGTTACGGTTAGTGTTAGGGTTAGGGTTAGGGTTAGCTTTAGGGTTAGGGTTAGGGTAATGGATAGGGTTAGGTTTAGGGTTAGGGTTAGGGTAAGGGTTAGGGGTTAGTGTTAGGGTTAGGGTTAGGGTTAGGGTTAGGGTTAGGGTTAGGGTTAGGGTTAGGGGTTAGGGTTAGTGTTAGGGTTAGGGTTATTATTAGGGGGTTAGTTTTAAGTTTAGGATTAGTGTTAGGGTTAGAATTAGAAATAAGGTTAGTGTTAGGATTAGGGTCAGGGTTAGGTTTAGGTTTAGGGTTAGGGTTAGGGTTAGGGTTAGGGTCAGGGAGGGTTGAGGGTTAGGGTTAGGGTTAGGGTTAGATTTAGAGTTAGGTTTAGGTTTATTGTTAGATTTAGGATTTAGGGTCTAAGGTTTATGGTTTAGGATTGTTTAAGGTTTAGGGTGGATTAGGTTTAGGATTTAGAGTTTAGTGTTATGGTTACGGTTAGGGTTAGAGTTAGGGTTAGGATTAGGATTAGGGTTAAGGTTAGGGTTAGGATTAGGTTTAGGGTTAAAGTTAGGGTTAGGGTTAGGGTTAGGGTTAGGGTTAGGGTTAGGGTTAGGGTTAGGGTTAGGGTTAGGGTTAGGGTAAGGGTTAGGGGTTAGGGTTAGGGTTATGGTTATTGTTAGGTTTAGGGTTTAGTGTTTAGTGTTTAGGGTTTAAGGTTTAGGGTTTAGGATTGTTTAAAGTTTAGGGTGGATTAGGTTTAGGGTTTAGAGTTTAGTGTTATGGTTACGGTTTTTGTTAGGGTTAGGGTTAGGGTTAGGGTTAGGGTTAGGTTAGGGTTAGGGTTAGGGTTAGGGTTAGGTTAGGGTTAGGGTTAGGGTTAGGGTTTAGGGTTTAGGGTTTAGGGTTTAAGGTTTAGGGTTTAGGATTGTTTAAGATTTAGGGTGGTTTAGGTTAAGGGTTTAGGGTTTAGAGTTTAGGATTGTTTAAGGTTTAGGGTTGTTTAGGGTATAGTGTTTAGGTTTAAAAGTTTAGGGTTGTTTAGGGTTTAGTGTTTAGGGTTTAGTGTTGTTTAAGGTTTAGTGTTTAAGGTTTAGGTTTTAGGGTTGTTTTGGGTTGAGTGTTTAGTGTTGTTTAGGGTATAGTGTTAATGGTTTAGGGTTTAGGGTTATTTAGGGTTTAGTGTTTAAGGTTTAGGGTATAGGGTTGTTTAGGGTTTAGTGTTTAGGGTTGTTTATGGTTTAGTGATTAGGGTTGTTTAGGGTTGTTTAGAGGTTAGTGTTTAGGGTTATTCAGGGTTTATGATTTAGGGTTGTTCAGGGTTTAGGATTTATGGTTGTTCAGGGTTTAGGATTTAGGGATTAAGATTAAGGGGTTAAGGTTAGGGTTAGGGTTAGGGTTAGCATTAGGGTTAGAGTTAGGGTTAGAGTTAAGGTTATGGGGTTATGTTAGGCTTAAGGTTAGGGTTAGGGTTATGGGGTTAAGGTTAGGGTTGGGGTTAGGGTTAGGTTTAGGTTTAGGGTTAGGGTTAGGGTTATGGTTATTCTTAGACTTATGGTTTAAAATTTAGGGTTTATGGTTTAAGGTTTAGGGTTTAGGATTGTTTAAGTTTTAGGGTGGTTTAGGTTTAGGGTATAGGGTTTAGGGTTTAAGATTGTTTAATGTTTAGGGTTGTTTAGGTTTTAGCGTTTAGAGTTCTTTAGGGTTTTTTAGGGTTGTTTATGATTTAGTGTTTAGGCTTGTTCAGGATTTATGATTTAGGATATTTTAAGGTTTAGGGTTTAAGTTTGTATAGTGTTTTAGGGTTTAGGGTATAATGTTTAGGGTTAAGGGTTTAGGGTTGTTTAGGGTATAGTGTTAATGGTTTTAGGGTTTAGGCTTGTTTAGGGTTTAGTGTTTAGGGTTTAGGGTTTAGGGTTTTTTAGCGTTTAGTGTTTATAGTTTAGGGTTTAGGGTGCTTTTGGAATTAGTGTTTAGGGTTTTTCGGGGTTTAGGGTTTAGGATTTAGGGTGTTAGGGTTAGTGTTAGGGTTAGGTTTAGGGTTAAGGTGAGGGTTAGGGTGAGGGTTAAGTTTAGGGTTAGGGTTAAGGTTAGTGTTAGTGTTAGAATAAGGGTTAGGGTTAGGGATAGGGTTAGGGTTAGGGTTAGGGTTAGGGTTAAGGTTAGGGTTAGGGTTAGGGTTAGGGTTAGGGGTTTGGGTTAGGGTTAGTGTTAGGGGTTAGGGGTTAGTGTTAGGGTT
>NC_137963.1:24552185-24564685 GCF_963924665.1 Micromys minutus | reverse complement strand
TGTTTAGGGTTTAAGGTTTAGGGTTTAGGATTGTTTAAGATTTAGGGTGGTTTAGGTTAAGGGTTTAGGGTTTAGAGTTTAGGATTGTTTAAGGTTTAGGGTTGTTTAGGGTATAGTGTTTAGGGTTCAAAGTTTAGAATTGTTTAGGGTTTAGTGTTTAGGGTTGTTTAAGGTTTAGTGTTTAAGGTTTAGGTTTTAGGGTTGTTTTGGGTTTAGTGTTTAGTGTTTTTTAGGGTATAGTGTTAATGGTTTAGGGTTTAGGGTTATTTAGGGTTTAGTGTTTAAGGTTTAGGGTATAGGGTTGTTTAGGGTTTAGTGTTTAGGGTTGTTTATGGTTTAGTGATTAGGGTTGTTTAGGGTTGTTTAGAGGTTAGTGTTTAGGGTTATTCAGTGTGGGGCGCCGCCCACACATTCCCACGCTTCCGTCATTACAAGATGGCGCTGATATCCGGCTGTGGGGCGCCGCCCACGCATTCCCACGCATTCGCCATTACAAGATGGCGCTGATATCTGGCTCGAGTTAGCAGTAAACAAGCCATGTGCGCACAGGCTGGGTAACTTCCGCTTCATGAGTTCTGCCTCTCCCGTGGCGTCATAGGGCCTGGTGAGTTTCAACCAATCAGGGGGCTCCGCGTCCAAGGCAAGGACTGATCCCTTTATAGGGGAAGGGCTGGATAGCCTCTCTTCTGCCTCTTTCTTCCTCTCTTCCTCTCTCTCTTCCTCTCTTCTTCCTCTCTTTCTCCCGTTGGTTTTCGGCCGTCTCGTGGAGCTTGTTCGTCCTGTTCGTCTCCTTGGATCTCTTGGTTTTCTCCGTCCTTTTCGTTACGTGAAGCCAGTACCGGTTTTTCCAGATTAATAAAGTTTACCGCAGAAGGATTCTATTTTGTGTGCCGCGTCGTTCTTGCAGGCGAGACGGTTGCGCGGGACATCTGGTGCCTCAAACCCGGGAAATTCGACCACTCCATCGTCCGCACCACAGAATTCAGAACTGCGGGGAGATTAGTTCGGCAAGGTATGTCTGATCCTGGATCTTTCTTTAATTTGGTTTAAATCCTCCACGGCCGTGTGAAGGGCCTGTAGAGGCTCCGGTCTTCGTCAGTGCAGTTTTTATTCTCTTCCTCTTAATTTCCTCTGTGTCCAACGGGGCTGGTGTTAATTTTGTGCTTAAGTCGGACGTAGATAAGCAGAGGCACCCCTGCGTTCCATAAGTCTTTGTAGATAAAAAAAGCGAGAACGCGCTGAGACTTGCCTTTCAGTTTCGCCTTGGGCCGCCACGCAAATAAGCCGCGGGCATTACATTGCTGTGATGGGCTCGTCACACTCGACCATTACAGCCCTGCAGTCAATTCTTAAGCAGAGAGATTTAGAATTGCCCACCCGCATCTTGCAGCGTTTTGTAAGAGAGGTTGAGCGTACTGCCCCTTGGTTTGCAGTTTCTGGGTCTCTCTCACCAGCCTCATGGAACAGATTGGGTAGAGAATTAAACTGTGCGCAAAATGCTGGAAACCTCGGGCCCGGAACCATGGCCATTTGGACGATGGTACAAAATTGTTTAAGAGATGAGAGTTGTAGGCCCGCCGTCGCTGCGGGGCAAGAGGTATTGAGTGAAGCGCAGGATAGGCTATCAGAAGCCGAACAGAGTGAGAGAATGGGCGCGCGCAGGAAAAGGTATTATCCCCCTAAGGAAAAAGGACCTCCAGAAACGCGGTATAGCGGGAGAGTAGCTACCCACGAACCTTCAGATTATCATTCCCTTATGCCCTCTAATGTTAAGAAAAGGGGAGTCAGCTTGTACCCTGTAGAAGACTTTGAGGCTCTTAACATTGGTAGCCTCGAGACTTCAGATAATGATGATTATGAGCGAGAAGGCTTAGACCCAGAAGAGGAGGCAGGGGTAGATGAAGGAGCAGCTAGTTATGAGGAAAAAGGATATTATCCTGACGAGCAGTATAGGCCCACGCGCTTGTCCCCAGTTGTCCCGACAGCACCTCCTTTACCAGTAGCCCCTCCTTATGAGACACGCGCACCTTTAAAAGCCTTCTCATTCCTCCCAGAGAGAGTAAAGAAACAGGTGCGTCTTGCATTATGCCACAAAAATTTGATGATTTTAAAAGAGGCATTTCCTATATTGTTACAGGCCCTAAAAAGTAAGGGCCTATATATTGCCACAGAAAAGCTCCAGATTTTTGATACTGGTCAATTCCTAGGGTCTGTGGTATTTATTCACTGATAGGATTGTCCCTCAAAAGCTCGAGATAAGAAGGGATCACCTCCACACTCTTAATGATTTTCAAAAATTACTGGGAGACATTAATTGGCTTAGACCTTTTCTTAAGATTCCTTCTGCTGAACTTAAACCCTTATTCGATGTTTTAGAAGGAGATCCGCATGTTTCCTCACCTAGAAGTTTGACCCCGCAAGCAGAAAGAGCGTTACAGTTGGTAGAAGAAGCTATACAGGATGCACAATTGGTTCGCATAGATTATGATAAACCTTTTTCATTATGTGTTTTTAAAACAAACCGGCTCCCTACTGCAGTGCTTTGGCAGCAAGGACCCTTATTGTGGGTACATCCTAATGCCTCGCCAGCTAAAATAATTGACTGGTATCCAGATGCTGTGGCGCAATTAGCGCTGAGGGGGCTAAAATCTGCCATCACGCATTTTGGCAGTGAGCCACAGCTGTTAATTGTTCCCTATAATGCCATGCAGGTTTCCACTCTTGCTGCCACTTCAAATGATTGGGCTATCTTAGTCACTTCCTTTTCGGGAAGAATAGATAATCATTACCCAAAACATCCAATTTTACAGTTTGCTTTGACTCAACCTGTTGTTTTTCCCAAAGTAACGTCCTGTAGTCCCCTAAAAGAAGGGTTAGTTATTTATACTGACGGTTCCAAAACTGGGCTGGGGGCTTTTGTGGTTAACGGTCAGGTCTACTCGAGGCAGTATACAGAAACCTCCCCACAGGTGGTAGAATGTTTAGTGGTTCTTGAGGTTTTACAACGTTTTTCAGAGCCTATAAATATAGTGTCTGATTCATCTTATGTTGTTAATGCTGTCAATTTGCTTGAGGCGGCTGGCATTATTAAACCGTCTAGCAGAGTTGCCTCAATTTTTGCGCAAATTCAAAATTGCCTTCTAGCCAGAAGATCACCCTTTTATATTACTCACATTAGAGCTCATTCTGGATTGCCAGGACCTATGGCTCAAGGCAATGATTTGGCAGACAGGGCTACAAAAATAATTGCTGTAGCCATGTCTTCGCCGCTAGAGGCTGCTAAAAGTTTTCACAAAAACTTTCATGTAACTTCCGAAACTTTGCGGCGCCGCTTTTCCATTTCCAGAAAACAGGCTCGCGATATTGTTGTCAATTGCCAAAATTGCAGTCAGTTTCTGCCTGCGCCCCACTCGGGGGTTAATCCTCGGGGCATCCAGCCTCTTCAAATATGGCAAATGGACGTTACCCATGTCCCCGCCTTTGGTAAGCTGCAATATGTACATGTATCCATTGATACCTGTTCAGGAATAATTGTAGCCACTCCCTTATCTGGAGAAAAGGCCTCACATGCCATCCAACATTGCTTGGAGGCTTGGAGTGCCTGGGGTAAGCCAAAGTTCTTAAAGACAGACAACGGACCGGCTTTTACCTCACAAAAATTTCAACAATTTTGTAGCCAGATGGCTGTGACTCATCTTACAGGTTTGCCGTATAATCCACAAGGACAAGGTATTGTGGAACGTGCTCACCGCACTCTTAAATCATATCTAATAAAACAGAAAGGGGGGATTATGCAGGCTTTGCCCCCTGTGCCTAGGACAGCAGTATCCATGGCACTGTTCACCTTAAATTTTTTAAATCTTGATGACCATGGCCATACGGCAGCTGAAAGGCATTGCCTACCCATGGATAAACCAAAAGAGATGGTAAAATGGAAAGATGTCATAACTAATGAATGGAAAGGACCGGATCTTGTGTTGATAAGATCCAGGGGAGCTGTTTGTGTTTTTCCTCAGGATGAAAATAATCCTTTCTGGGTTCCCGAGAGGCTCACGCGAAAAACGGCAGAGACTCCTGATGACAGCCCTGCTCCTGACTCGGTGGAACCAGAGAGCCAGAGAAGAGACGAGATGGGCGATTCTGTCGGCATTCCTGAAACCAATTCCAGTGGAACTTGATGCTACAGTCTCCCCTAACCTTTTCACCCCCAATACTAACTTGGGTGGGGGTGGGACTCTTGGGAGCAATCCTTTGCTGCGGACTTGCGTTGCTTCTCTGGCTGGTTTGTAAGCTCGAGGCCCAAACAAAAAAGAGACAAGGTGGTTACTGCCCAAGCGCCTGTCGCTCTAGAACATGCAGCATCAGCCGATATCTGTTTGTCTTTGCTTAAGCAGTAGGTCGCCGGCCAGACAGCTCTTGCACTCCTAGAACTTCGGTTCATTGCACAGGATTAGAGTGTCTGGTTTGAGCAGCCCATGAGGGATGCCGAGCTTAGCATCGCACTGAGAAACCCCTGGTCGCGGGGCATTCTCCGGGAGATAAGCCATTTGTATGAGGGTTTCCTGCCCCAGTGTCCCTCCCTCAGAAAAACGGCAGAGTGACAGGTCAGGTGTACTGCGGGCTACAAAAGGCCTAGCGGTTACTCCTGTACATGGTCTTTATACACCTTAATGAGGATTTGACCTCTATCTCCGCCCTCCTAATATGGGTGTCCTACTTTGCTTAAAGTATAAAAAATAGGGGGAGATGTGGGGCGCCGCCCACACATTCCCACGCATTCGCCATTACAAGATGGCGCTGATATCTGGCTGGAGTTAGCAGTAAACAAGCCATGTGCGCACAGGCTGGGTAACTTCCGCTTCATGAGTTCCGCCTCTCCCGTGGCGTCATAGGGCCTGGTGAGTTTCAACCAATCAGGGGGCTCCGCGTCCAAGGCAAGGACTGATCCCTTTATAGGGGAAGGGCTGGATAGCCTCTCTTCTGCCTCTTTCTTCCTCTCTTCCTCTGTCTCTTCCTCTCTTCTTCCTCTCTTTCTCCCGTTGGTTTTCGGCCGTCTCGTGGAGCTTGTTCGTCCTGTTCGAGTCCTTGGATCTTTGGTTTTCTCTATCCTTTTCGTTATGTGAAGCAAGTACCGGTTTTTCCAGATTAATAAAGTTTACCGCAGAAGGATTCTATTTTGTGTGCCGCGTCGTTCTTGCAGGCGAGACGGTTGCGCGGGACATGGTTAGGGTTAGGGTTAGAGTTACGGTTAGGGTTAGGGTTAAGGTTAGGGTTGGGGGGGTTAGGGTTTAGGTTAGGGTTTGGGTTAGGGTTAGGGTTAGGGGTTAGGGTTAGGGTTATGGTTATTGTTAGGTTTAGGGTTTAGGGTTTAGTGTTTAGGGTTTAAGGTTTAGGGTTTAGGATTGTTTAAGATTTAGGGTGGTTTAGGTTAAGGGTTTAGGGTTTAGAGTTAAGGATTGTTTAAGGTTTAGGGTTGTTTAGGGTATAGTGTTTAGGGTTAAAAGTTTAGGGTTGTTTAGGGTTTAGTGTTTAGGGTTTAGGGTTGTTTAAGGTTTAGTGTTTAAGGTTTAGGTTTTAGGGTTGTTTTGGGTTTAGTGTTTAGTGTTGTTTAGGGTATAGTGTTAATGGTTTAGGGTTTAGGGATATTTAGGGTTTAGTGTTTAAGGTTTAGGGTATAGGGTTGTTTAGGGTTTAGTGTTTAGGGTTGTTTATGGTTTAGTGATTAGGGTTGTTTAGGGTTGTTTAGAGGTTAGTGTTTAGGGTTATTCAGGGTTTATGATTTAGGGTTGTTCAGGGTTTAGGATTTATGGTTGTTCAGGGTTTAGATTTAGGGATTAAGGTTAAGGGGTTAGGGTTAGCATTAGGGTTAGCATTAGGGTTAGCATTAGGGTTAGAGTTAGGGTTAGAGTTAGGGTTATGGGGTTATGTTAGGCTTAAGGTTAGGGTTAGGGTTATGGGGTTAAGGTTAGGGTTGGGGTTAGGTTTAGGTTTAGGGTTAGGGTTAGGGTTATGGTTATTCTTAGATTTATGGTTTAAAATTTAGGGTTTATGGTTTAAGGTTTAGGGTTTAGGATTGTTTAAGTTTTAGGGTGGTTTAGGTTTAGGGTATAGGGTTTAGCGTTTAAGATTGTTTAATGTTTAGGGTTGTTTATGTTTTAGCGTTTAGAGTTGTTTAGGGTTTTTTAGGGTTGTTTATAATTTAGTGTTTAGGGTTGTTCAGGATTTATGATTTAGGATATTTTAAGGTTTAGGGTTTAAGGTTGTATAGTGTTTTAGGGTTTAGGGTATAATGTTTAGGGTTAAGGGTTTAGGGTTGTTTAGGGTATAGTGTTAATGGTTTTAGGGTTTAGGCTTGTTTAGGGTTTAGTGTTTAGGGTTTGGGGTTTTTTAGCGTTTAGTGTTTATAGTTTAGGGTTTAGGGTGCTTTAAATTAGTGTTTAGGGTTTTTCGGGGTTTAGGGTTTAGGATTTAGGGTGTTAGGGTTAGTGTTAGGGTTAGGTTTAGGGTTAAGGTGAGGGTTAGGGTGAGGGTTAGGGTTAGGGTTAAGGTTAGTGTTAGTGTTAGGGTAAGGGTTAGGTTTAGGGATAGGGTTAGGGTAAGGGTTAGGGTTAGGGTTAGGGGTTAGGGTTAGTGTTAGGGGTTAGGGGTTAGTGTTAGGGTTAGGGTTGGGGTTAGGGTCAGGGTTAGGTTTAGGGATAGGGTTAGGGTTAGATTTAAAGTTTAGGGTTTAGTGTTAGGATCAGGGATAGTGTGAGGTTTAGGGTTATGTTTAGGGTTAGGGTTAGGGTTAGTGTTTGGGTTAAGATTAGTGTTAGGATTAGGGATAGGGTTAGGGTCAGGTTTAGGTTTAGGGTTAGGGTTAGTGTTAGATTTAGGGTTAGGTTTAGGTTTATTGTTAGTTTTAGGGTTTAGGGTTTAAGGTTTATGGTTTAGGATTGTTTAAGGTTTAGGGTGGATTAGGTTTAGGGTTTAGAGTTTAGTATTATGGTTACGGTTAGGGTTAGAGTTAGGGTTAGGGTTAAGGTTAGGGTTAGTGTTAGGGTTAGGGTTATGGTTAGTGTTAGGATTAGGGTTAGGGTCAGGGTTAGGTTTAGGGTTAGGGATAGGGTTAGGGTTAGATTTAGGGTTAGGTTTAGGTTTATTGTTAGATTTAGGGTTTAGGGTTTAAGGTTTATGGTTTAGGATTGTTTAAGGTTTAGGGTGGATTAGGTTTAGGGTTTAGAGTTTAGTGTTATGGATAAGGTTAGGGTTAGGGATGGGGTTAGGGTTACGTTTAGGGTTATGGTAAGGGTTAGGGTTAGGGTAAAAGTTAGGGGGTTAGTGTTAGGGTTTGGGTTAGGGTTAGGGTTAGATTAGTGTTAGAGTTAGGGTTAGGGGTTAGGGTTAGTGTAATGGTTAGGGTTATTATTAGGGGGTTAGGTTTAAGTTTAGGATTAGTGTTAGGGTTAGAATTAGAAATAGGGTTAGTGTTAGGATTAGGGTCAGGGTTAGGTTTAGGGTTAGGGTTAGGGTCAGAAAGGGTTTAGGGTTAGGGTTAGATTTAGGGATAGGTTTAGGTTTATTGTTAGATTTAGGGTTTAGGGTCTACGGTTTATGGTTTAGGATTGTTTAAGGTTTTGGGTGGATTAGGTTTAGGGTTTAGAGTTTAGTGTTATGGTTACGGTTAGGGTTAGGATTAGGGTTAAGGTTAGGGTTAGGTTTAGGGTTAGGGTTAGGTTTAGGGTTAGGATTACGGATAGGGTTAGGGTTAGTTTTAGGGTTAGGGTTAGGGTAAGGGTTAGGGGTTAGGGTTAAATTTAGGGTTAAGGTTAGGGTTAAGGTTAGGGTTAGGGTTAGGGGTTAGGGTTAGGGTGAGGGTTAGGGTTAGGGTTATGTGGTTATGTTAGGCTTAAGGTTAGGGTTAGGGTTATGGGGTTAAGGTTAGGGTTGGGGTTAGGGTTAGGTTTAGGTTTAGGGTTAGGGTTAGGGTTATGGTTATTCTTAGATTTATGGTTTAAAATTTAGGGTTTATAGTTTACGGTTTAGGGTTTAGGATTGTTTATGTTTTAGGGTGGTTTAGGTTTAGGGTATAGGGTTTAGCGTTTAAGATTGTTTAATGTTTAGGGTTGTTTATGTTTTAGCGTTTAGAGTTGTTTAGGTTTTTTTAGGGTTGTTTATGATTTAGTGTTTCGGGTTGTTCAGGATATATGATTTAGGATATTTTAAGGTTTAGGGTTTAAGGTTGTATAGTGTTTTAGGGTTTAGGCTATAATGTTTAGGGTCAAGAGTTTAGGGTTGTTTAGGGTATAGTGTTAATGGTTTTAGGGTTTAGGCTTGTTTAGGGTTTAGTGTTTAGGGTTTAGGGTTTAGGGTTTTTTAGAGTTTAGTGTTTAGAGTTTAGGGTTTAGGGTGCTTTTGGAATTCGTGTTTAGGGATTTTCTGGGTTTAGGGTTTAGGATTTAGGGTTTTAGGGTTAGGTTTAGGGTTAGGGTGAAGGTTAGGGTGAGGGTTAAGGTTAGGGTTAGGGTTAAGGTTAGTGTTAGTGTTAGGGTAAGGGTTAGGGGTAGGGATAGTGTTAGGGTTAGGGTTAGGGTTAGGGATAGGGTTAGTGTGAGGTTTAGGGTTAGGGTTAGGTTTAGGGTTAGGGTTAGTCTTTGTTTGGGTTATGGTTATTGTTAGGATTAGGCTTTGGATTAGGGTCAGGGGTAGGTTTAGGTTTACGGTTAAGGTTAGTGTTAGATTTAGGGTTAGGTTTGGGTTTATTGTTAGATTTAGGGTTTAGGGTTTAAGGTTTATGGTTTAGGATTGTTTAAGGTTTAGGGTGGATTAGGTTTAGGGTTTAGAGTTTAGTGTTATGGTTACGGTTAGGGTCAGGGTTAGGGTTAGGTTAGGGTTAGGGTTAGTGTTAGGGTTAGGGTTAGAGTTACGGTTAGGGTTAGGGTTAGAGTTACGGTTAGGGTTAGGGTTAGGGTTAAGGTTAGGGTTGGGGGGGTTAGGGTTTAGGTTAGGGTTACGGTTAGGGTTAGGGTTAGGGTTAGGTTTAGGTTTAGGGTTAGTGTTATTGTTAGGGAATTTAGGTTTAAATTTAGGATTAGTGTTAGGGTTAGAATTAGAAATAGGGTTAGTGTTGGGATTAGGGTCAGGGTTAGGTTTAGGGATAGGGTTAGTGTTAGGGTTAGGGGTAGGGTTAGGGTTAGGGTTAGATTTAAAGTTTAAGATTTAGTGTTAGGATTAGGGTTAGTGTGAGGTTTATGGTTAGGGTTAGGTTTAGGGTTAGGTTTAGGGTTAGTGTTTGGGTTATGGTTAGTGTTAGGATTAGGTTTAGGGTTAGGGTTAGGGTTAGATTTAGGGTTAGGTTTAGGTTTATTGTTAGATTTAGGGTTTAGGGTTTAAGGTTTGTGGTTTAGGATTGCTTAAGGTTTAGGGTGGATTAGGTTTATGGTTTAGAGTTTAGTGTTATGGTTACGGTTAGGGTTAGGTTTAGGGTTAGGGTTTGGGTTAGGGTTAGGTTTAGGGTTAGGGTTATGGTTAGGGTTATAGTTAGGGTTAGAATTAGGGTTAGGGTTATGGTTAGTGTTAGGATTAGGGTTAGGGTTAAGGTCAGGGTTAGGTTTAGGGTTAGGGTTAGGGTTAGGGATAGATTTAAGGTTAGGTTTAGGTTTATTGTTAGATTTAGGGTTTAGGGTTTAAGGTTTATGGTTTAGGATTTTTTATGGTTTAGGGTGGATTAGGTTTAGGGTTTAGAGTTTAGTGTTATGGTTAAGGTTAATGTTAGGGTTAGGGTTAGGGTTAGGATTAGGGTTAGGGTTAGTGTTACGGTTAGGGTTACGGTTAGGGTTAGGGTTAGGCTTAGAGTAAGGGTTATGATTATGTTTATTGTTAGGTTTAGGGTTAGGGTTAGGGTTAAGGTTAGGTTTAGGGTTAGGGTTAGGTTTATGGTTAGGCTTAAGGTTAGGGTTAGGTTTAGGGTTAGGGTTACGGTTAGGGTTAGGTTTAGGGTTAGGGTTAGGGTTAGGTTTATTGTTAGATTTAGGATTTAGGGTTTAAGGTTTATGGTTTAGGATTTTTTAAAGTTTAGGGTGGATTAGGTTTAGGGTTTAGAGTTTAGTATTATGGTTACGGTTAGGGTTAGGGTTAGAGTTAGGGTTAGGGTTAGGGTTAGGGTTAAGGTTACGGTTAGTGTTAGAGTTAGGGTTATGGTTAGTGTTAGGATTAGGGTTAGGGTTAGGGTCAGGGTTAGGTTTAGGGTTAGGGATAGGGTTAGGGTTAGATTTAGGGTTAGGTTTAGGTTTATTGTTAGATTTAGGGTTTAGGGTTTAAGGTTTATGGTTTAGGATTGTTTAAGGTTTAGGGTGGATTAGGTTTAGGGTTTAGAGTTTAGTGTTATGGTTACGGTTAGGGTTAGGGTAAGGGATGGGGTTAGGGTTAGGGTTAGGGTTATGGTAAGGGTTAGGTTTAGGGTTAGGGTTAGGGTTAGGGTAAAAGTTAGGGGGTTAGTGTTAGGGTTTGTGTTAGGGTTAGGGTTAGGGTTAGGTTAGGGTTAGGGTTAGGGTTAGGTGAGGTTTAGGGTTAGGGTTAGGGTTAGGGGTTAGGGTTAGTGAAAGGGTTATGGTTATTATTAGGGGGTTAGGTTTAAGTTTAGGATTAGTGTTAAGGTTAGAATTAGAAATAGGGTTAGTGTTAGGATTAGGGTCAGGGTTAGGTTTAGGGTTAGGGTTAGGGTTAGGGTTAGGGTTAGGATTAGGTTTAGGGTTAGGGTAAGGGTTAGGGGTTAGGGTTAGGGTTATGGTTATTGTTAGGTTTAGGGTTTAGTGTTTAGGGTTTAAGGTTTAGGGTTTAGGAATGTTTAAGATTTAGGGTGGTTTAGGTTAAGGGTTTAGGGTTTAGAGTTTAGGATTGTTTAAGGTTTAGGGTTGTTTAGGGTATAGTGTTTAGGGTTAAAAGTTTAGGGTTGTTTAGGGTTTAGTGTTTAGGGTTTAGGGTTGTTTAAGGTTTAGTGTTTAAGGTTTAGGTTTTAGGGTTGTTTTGGTTTTAGTGTTTAGTGTTGTTTAGGGTATAGTGTTAATGGTTTAGGGTTTAGGGTTATTTAGGGTTTAGTGTTTAAGGTTTAAGGTATAGGGTTGTTTAGGGTTTAGTGTTTAGGGTTGTTTATGGTTTAGTGATTAGGGTTGTTTAGGGTTGTTTAGAGGTTAGTGTTTAGGGTTATTCAGGGTTTATGATTTAGGGTTGTTCAGGGTTTAGGATTTATGGTTGTTCAGGGTTTAGGATTTAGGGAGTAAGGTTACGGGGTTAGGGTTAGGGTTAGGGTTAGCATTAGGGTTAGAGTTAGGGTTAGAGTTAGGGTTATGGGGTTATGTTAGGCTTAAGGTTAGGGTTAGGGTTATGGGGTTAAGGTTAGGGTTGGGGTTAGGGTTAGGTTTAGGTTTAGGGTTAGGGTTAGGGTTATGGTTATTCTTAGATTTATGGTTTAAAATTTAGGGTTTATGGTTTAAGGTTTAGGGTTTAGGATTGTTTAAGTTTTAGGGTGGTTTAGGTTTAGGGTATAGAATTTAGCGGTTAAGATTGTTTAATGGTTAGGGTTGTTTAGGTTTTAGCGTTTAGAGTTGTTTAGGGTTTTTTAGGGTTGTTTATGATTTAGTGTTTAGGGTTGTTCAGGATTTATGATTTAGGATATTTTAAGGTTTAGGGTTTAAGGTTGTATAGTGTTTTAGGGTTTAGGGTATAATGTTTAGGGTTAAGGGTTTAGGGTTGTTTAGGGTATAGTGTTAATGGTTTTAGGGTTTAGGCTTGTTTAGGGTTTAGTGTTTAGGGTTTAGGGTTTAGGGTTTTTTAGGGTTTAGTGTTTATAGTTTAGGGTTTAGGGTGCTTTTGGAATTAGTGTTTAGGGTTTTTCGGGGTTTATGGTTTAGGATTTAGGGTGTTAGGGTTAGTGTTAGGGTTAGGTTTAAGGTTAAGGTGAGGGATAGGGTGAGGGTTAAGGTTAGGTTTAGGGTTAAGGTTAGTGTTAGTGTTAGGGTAAGGGTTAGGGTTAGGGATAGGGTTAGGGTTAGGGTTAGTGTTAGGTTTAGGGTTAGGGTTAGGGTTAGGGTTAGGGTTAGGTTTAGTGTTAGGGTTATTATTAGGGGGTTAGGTTTTAGTTAAGGATTAGTGTTAGGGTTAGAATTAGAAATAGGGTTAGTGTTAGGATTAGGGTCAGGGTTAGGTTTAGGGATAGTGTTAGGGTTAGGGTTAAGGGTAGGGTTAGGGTTAGGATTAGATTTAAAGTTTAGGGTTTAGTGTTAGGATTAGGGATAGTGTGAGGTTTAGGGTTAGGTTTAGGGTTAGGGTTAGGGTTAGTGTTTGGGTTATGATTAGTGTTAGGATTAGGGTTAGGGTTAGGGTCAGGTTTAGGTTTAGGGTTAGGGTTAGGGTTAGGGTTAGATTTAGGGTTAGGTTTTGGTTTATTGTTAGATTTAGGGTTTAGGGTTTAAGGTTTATGGTTTAGGATTGTTTAAGGTTTAGGGTGGATTAGGTTTAGGGTT
>NC_137963.1:24537185-24549685 GCF_963924665.1 Micromys minutus | reverse complement strand
GGATTAGGTTTAGGGTTTAGAGTTTAGTGTATGGTTACGGTTAGTGTTAGGGTTAGGGTTAGGGTAAGGGATAGGGTTAGGGGTTAGGGTTAGTGTTAGGGTTAGGGTTATTATTAGGGGGTTAGGTTTAAGTTTAGGATTAGTGTTAGGGTTAGAATTAGAAATAGGGTTAGTGTTAGGATTAGGGTCAGGGTTAGGTTTAGGGTTAGGGTTAGGGTTAGGGTTAGGGTCAGGGAGGGTTGAGGGTTAGGGTTAGGGTTAGATTTAGGGTTAGGTTTAGGTTTATTGTTAGATTTAGGATTTAGGGTCAAAGATTTATGGTTTAGGATTGTTTAAGGTTTAGGGTGGATTAGGTTTAGGGTTTAGAGTTTAGTGTTATGGTTACGGTTAGGGTTAGGGTTAGGGTTAGGATTAGGGTTAAGGTTAGGGTTAGGATTAGGTTTAGGGTTAAGGTTAGGGTTAGGGTTAGGGTTAGGGTTAGGGTTAGGGTAATGGTTAGGGGTTAGGTTTAGGGTTATGGTTATTGTTATGTTTAGGGTTTAGGGTTTAGTGTTTAGGGTTTAAGGTTTAGGGTTAAGGATTGTTTAAGATTTAGGGTGATTTAGGTTAAGGGTTTAGGGTTTAGAATTTAGGATTGTTTAAGGTTTAGGGTTGTTTAGGGTATAGTGTTTAGAGTTAAAAGTTTAGGGTTGTTTAGGCTTTAGTGTTTAGGGTTTAGGGTTGTTTAAGTTTTAGTGTTTAAGGTTTAGGTTTTAGGGTTGTTTTGGGTTTAGTGTTTAGTGTTGTTTAGGGTATAGTGTTAATGGTTTAGGGTTTAGGGTTATTTAGGGTTTAGTGTTTAAGGTTTAGGGTATAGGGTTGTTTAGGGTTTAGTGTTTAGGGTTGTTTATGGTTTAGTGATTAGGGTTGTTTAGGGTTGTTTAGAGGTTAGTGTTTAGGGTTATTCAAGGTTTATGATTTAGGGTTGTTCAGGGTTTAGGATTTATGGTTGTTCAGGGTTTAGGATTTAGGGATTAAGGTTAAGGGGTTAGGGTTAGGGTTAGGGTTAGGATTAGGGTTAAGGTTAGGGTTAGGGTTAGGGTTAAGGTTAGGGTTAGGGTTAGGGTTAAGGTTATGGTTAGTGTTAGGATTAGGGTTACGGTTATGGTCAGGGTTAGGTTTAGGGTTAGGGTTAGGGTTAGGGTTTGATTTAGGGTCAGGTTTAGGTTTATTGTTAGATTTAGGGTTTAGGGTTTAAGGTTTATGGTTTAGGATTGTTTAAAGTTTAGGGTGGATTAGGTTTAGGGTTTAGAGTTTAGTGTTATGGTTATGGTTAGTGTTAGGGTTAGGTTTAGGGTTAGGGTTAGGGTTAGGGTTAGGGTTAGGTTAGGGTTAGGGTTAGGGTTAGGTTAGGGTTAGGGTTAGGGTTAGGGTTTAGGGTTTAGTGTTTAGGGTTTAAGGTTTAGGATTTAGGATTTTTTAAGATTTAGGGTGGTTTAGGTTAAGGGTTTAGGGTTTAGAGTTTAGGATTGTTTAAGGTTTAGGGTTGTTTAGGGTATAGTGTTTAGGTTTAAAAGTTTAGGGTTGTTTAGGGTTTAGTGTTTAGGGTTTAGGGTTGTTTAAGGTTTAGTGTTTAAGGTTTAGGTTTTAGGGTTGTTTTGGGTTTAGTGTTTAGTGTTGTTTAGGGTATAGTGTTAATGGTTTAGGGTTTAGGGTTATTTAGGGTTTAGTGTTTAAGGTTTAGGGTATAGGGTTGTTTAGGGTTTAGTGTTTAGGGTTGTTTATGGTTTAGTGATTAGGGTTGTTTAGGGTTGTTTAGAGGTTAGTGTTTAGGGTTATTCAGGGTTTATGATTTAGGGTTGTTCAGGGTTTAGGATTTATGGTTGTTCAGGGTTTAGGATTTAGGGATTAAGGTTAAGGGGTTAAGGTTAGGGTTAGGGTTAGGGTTAACATTAGGGTTAGAGTTAGGGTTAGAGTTAAGGTTATGGGGTTATGTTAGGCTTAAGGTTAGGGTTAGGGTTATGGGGTTAAGTTTAGGGTTGGGGTTAGGGTTAGGTTTAGGTTTAGGGTTAGGGTTAGGGTTATGGTTATTCTTAGACTTATGGTTTAAAATTTAGGGTTTATGGTTTAAGGTTTAGGGTTTAGGATTGTTTAAGTTTTAGGGTGGTTTAGGTTTAGGGTATAGGGTTTAGGGTTTAAGATTGTTTAATGTTTAGGGTTGTTTAGGTTTTAGCGTTTAGAGTTCTTTAGGGTTTTTTAGGGTTGTTTATGATTTAGTGTTTAGGCTTGTTCAGGATTTATGATTTAGGATATTTTAAGGTTTAGGGTTTAATGTTGTATAGTGTTTTAGGGTTTAGGGTATAATGTTTAGGGTTAAGGGTTTAGGGTGCTTTTGGAATTAGTGTTTAGGGTTTTTCGGGGTTTAGGGTTTAGGATTTAGGGTGTTAGGGTTAGTGTTAGGGTTAGGTTTAGGGTTAAGGTGAGGGTTAGGGTGAGGGTTAAGTTTAGGGTTAGGGTTAAGGTTAGTGTTAGTGTTAGAATAAGGGTTAGGGTTAGGGATAGGGTTAGGGTTAGGGTTAGGTTTAGGGTTAGGGTTAAGGTTATGGTTAGGGTTAGGGTTAGGGTTAGGGGTTTGGGTTAGGGTTAATGTTAGGGGTTAGGGGTTAGTGTTAGGGTTAGGGTTAGGGTTAGGGTTAGGTTTAGTGTTAGGGTTATTATTAGGGGGTTAGGTTTTAGTTTAGGATTAGTGTTAGGGTTAGAATTAGAAATAGGGTTAGTGTTAGGATTAGGGTCAGGGTTAGGTTTAGAATATGGTTAGGGTTAAGGTTAAGGGTAGGGTTAGGGTTAGGGTTAGATATAAAGTTTAGGGTTTAGTGTTAGGATTAGGGATAGTGTGAGGTTTAGGGTTAGTTTTAGGGTTAGGGTTAGGGTTAGTGTTTGGGTTATGATTAGTGTTAGGATTAGGATTAGGGTTTGGGTCAGGTTTATGTTTAGGGTTAGGGTTAGATTTAGGGTTAGGTTTAGGTTTATTGTTAGGTTTAGGGTTTAGGGTTTAAGGTTTACGGTTTTTGATTGTTTAATTTTAAGGGTGGATTTGGTTTAGGGTTTAGAGTTTAGTATTATGGTTACGGTTAGGGTTAGGGTTAGGGTTAGGGTTAGGGTTAGGGTTAGGGTTAGGGTTAAGGTTAAGGTTAGTGTTAGGGTCAGAGTTATGGTTAGTGTTAAGATTAGGGTTAGGGTTAGGGTCAGGGTTAGGTTTAGGGTTAGGGATAGGGTTAGGGTTAGATTTAGGGTTAGGTTTAGGTTTATTGTTAGATTTAGGGTTTAGGGTTTAAGGTTTATGGTTTAGGATTGTTTAAGGTTTAGGGTGGATTAGGTTTAGGGTTTAGAGTTTAGTGTTATGGTTACGGTTAGGGGTAGGGTTAGGGATGGGGTTAGGGTTAGGGTTAGGGTTATGGTAAGGGTTAGGTTTAGGGTTAGGGTTAGGGTTAGGGTAAAAGTTAGGGGGTTAGTGTTAGGGTTTGTGTTAGGGTTAGGGTTAGGGTTAGGGTTAGGTTAGGGTTAGGGTTAGGGTTAGGGTTAGGGTTAGGGTTAGGTTAGGTTTAGGGTTAGGGTTAGGGTTAGGGTTAGGGGCTAGGGTTAGTGTTAGGGTTAGGGTTATTATTACGGGATTAGTTTTAAGTTTAGGATTAGTGTTAGGGTTAGAATTAGAAATAGGGTTAGTGTTAGGATTAGGGTCAGGGTTAGGTTTAGGGTTAGGGATAGGGTTAGGGTTAGGGTTAGGGTCAGGGAAGTTTAGGGTTAGGGTTAGGGTTAGATTTAGGGTTAGGTTTAGGTTTATTGTTAGATTTAGGATTTAGGGTCTAAGGTTTATGGTTTAGGATTGTTTAAGGTTTAGGGTGGATTAGGTTTAGGGTTTAGAGTTTAGTGTTATGGTTAAGGTTAAGGATAGGGTTAGGGTTAAGGTTAGGAATAGGGTTAAGGTTAGGGTTAGGATTAGGTTTAGGGTTAGGGTTAGGGTTAGGGTTAGGGTTAGTATTAGGGTTAGGGTTAGGGTAAGGGTTAGGGGTTAGGGTTAGGGTTATGGTTATTGTTAGGTTTAGGGTTTAGGGTTTAGTGTTTAGGGTTTAAGGTTTAGGGTTTAGGATTGTTTAAGGTTTATCGTAACTTAAATTTAGGGTTTACAATTTAATGTTAGGGTTATGGTTAGTGTTAGGGTTAGAGTTAGGGTTAGGTTTAGGGTTCAGGGTTTAGGGTTTAGGATTGTTTAAGGTTTAGGGTAGATTAGGTTTTGGATTTAAAGTTTAGTTTTAGGGTTAGGGTTAGGTTTAGGGTTTTGGGTTTAGTGTTAGGATTAGGGTTAGGGTTAAAGTTAGGGTTAGGGTTAGGGTTAGGATTAGGTTTAGGGTTAGGGTTAGGGTTAGGGTTAGGTTTAGGATTAGGGTTAGGGTTAGGGTTAGGGTAAGGGTTAGGGGTTAGGGTTAGGGTTATGGTTATTGTTAGGTTTAGGGTTTAGTGTTTAGGGTTTAAGGTTTAGGGTTTAGGATTGTTTAAGATTTAGGGTGGTTTAGGTTAAGGGTTTAGGGTTTAGACTTTAGGATTGTTTAAGGTTTAGGGTTGTTTAGGGTATAGTGTTTAGGGTTAAAAGTTTAGGGTTGTTTAGGCTTTAGTGTTTAGGGTTTGGGGTTGTTTAAGTTTTAGTGTTTAAGGTTTAGGTTTTAGGGTTGTTTTGGGTTTAGTGTTTAGTGTTTTTTAGGGTATTGTGTTAATGGTTTAGGGTTTAGGGTTATTTAGGGTTTAGTGTTTAAGGTTTAGGGTATAGGGTGGTTTAGGGTTTAGTGTTTAGGGTTGTTTATGGTTTAGTGATTAGGGTTGTTTAGGGTTGTTTAGAGGTTAGTGTTTAGGGTTATTCAGGGATTATGATTTAGGGTTGTTCAGGGTTTAGGATTTATGGTTGTTCAGGGTTTAGGATTTAGGGATTAAGGTTAAGGGGTTAGGGTTAGGGTTAGGGTTAGGGTTAGGGTTAGGGTTAAGGTTAGGGTTAGGGTTAAGGTTATGGTTAATGTTAGGATTAGGGTTAGGGTTAGGGTAAGGGTTAGGTTTAGGGTTAGGGTTAGGGTTAGGGTTAGATTTAGGGTCAGGTTTAGGTTTATTGTTAGATTTAGGGTTTTTGGTATAAGGTTTATGGTTTAGGATTGTTTAAGGTTTAGGGTGGATTAGGTTTAGGGTTTAGAGTTTAGTGTTATGGTTACAGTTAGTGTTAGGGTTAGGGTTAGGGTTAGGGTTAGGGTTAGGGTAATGGTTAGGGTAAGGGTTAGGGTTAGGGTTAGTGTAAGGGTTAGGGGTTAGTGTTAGGGTTAGGGTTAGGATTAGGGTTAGGGTTAGGTTAGGGTTAGGGTTAGGGTTAGGGTTAGGGTTAGGGGTTAGGGTTAGTGTTAGGGTTAGGGTTATTATTAGGGGGTTAGGTTTAAGTTTAGGATTAGTGTTAGGGTTAGAATTAGAAATAGGGTTAGTGTTAGGATTAGGGTCAGGGTTAGGTTTAGGGTTAGGGTTAGGGTTAGTGTTAGGGTTAGGGTCAGGGAGGGTTTAGGGTTAGGGTTAGGGTTAGGGTTAGATTTAGGGTTAGGTTTATGTTTATTGTTAGATTTAGGATTTAGGGTCTAAGGTTTATGGTTTAGGATTGTTTAAGGTTTAGGGTGGATTAGGTTTAGGGTTTAGAGTTTACTGTTACGGTTACGGTTAGGGTTAGGGTTAGGGTTAGGGTTAGGATTAGGGTTAAGGATAGGGTTATAATTAGGTTTAGGGTTAGGGTTAGAGTTAGGGTTCGGGTTAGGGTTAAGGTTAGGGTTAGGATTAGGGTTAGGGTTAGAGTTAGGGTAAGGGTTAGGGGTTAGGTTTAGGGTTAGGTTATTGTTAGGTTTAGGGTTTAGTGTTTAGTGTTTAGGGTTTAAGGTTTAGGGTTTATGATTGTTTAAGATTTAGGGTGGTTTAGGTTAAGGGTTTAGGGTTTAGAATTTAGGATTGTTTAAGGTTTAGGGTTGTTTAGGGTACAGTGTTTAGGGTTAAAAGTTTAGGGTTGTTTAGGGTTTAGTGTTTAGGGTTTAGGGTTGTTTAAGGTTTAGTGTTTAAGGTTTAGGTTTTAGGGTTGTTTTGGGTTTAGTGTTTAGTGTTGTTTAGGGTATAGTGTTAATGGTTTAGGGTTTAGGGTTATTTAGGGTTTAGTGTTTAAGGTTTACGGTATAGGGTTGTTTAGGGTTTAGTGTTTAGGGTTGTTTATGGTTTAATGATTAGGGTTGTTTAGGGTTGTTTTGAGGTTAGTGTTTAGGGTTATTCAGGGTTTATGATTTAGGGTTGTTCAGGGTTTAGGATTTATGGTTGTTCAGGGTTTAGGATTTAGGGATTAAGGTTAAGAGGTTAGGGTTAGTGTTAGGGTTAGGGTTAGCATTAGGGTTAGAGTTAGGGTTAGAGTTAGGGTTATGGGGTTATGTTAGTCTTAAGGTTAGGGTTAGGGTTATGGGGTTAAGGTTAGGGTTGGGGTTAGGGTTAGGTTTAGGTTTAGGGTTAGGGTTAGGGTTATGGTTATTCTTAGATTTATGGTTTAAAATTTAGGGTTTATGGTTTAAGGTTTAGGGTTTAGGATTGTTTAAGTTTTAGGGTGGTTTAGGTTTAGGGTATAGGGTTTAGCGTTTAAGATTGTTTAATGTTTAGGGTTGTTTAGGTTTTAGCGTTTAGAGTTGTTAAAGGTTTTTTAGGGTTGTATATGATTTAGTGTTTAGGGTTGTTCAGGATTTATGATTTAGGATATTTTAAGGTTTAGGGTTTAAGGTTGTATAGTGTTTTAGGGTTTAGGGTATAATGTTTAGGGTTAAGGGTTTAGGGTTGTTTAGGGTATAGTGTTAATGGTTTTAGGGTTTAGGCTTGTTTAGGGTTTAGTGTTTAGGGTTTAGGGTTTAGGGTTTTTTAGCGTTTAGTGTTTATAGTTTAGGGTTTAGGGTGCTTTTGGAATTAGTGTTTAGGGTTTTTCGGGGTTTAGGGTTTAGGATTTAGGGTGTTAGGGTTAGTGTTAGGGTTAGGTTTAGGGTTAAGGTGAGGGTTTGGGTGAGGGTTAAGGTTAGGGTTAGAGTTAAGGTTAGTGTTAGTGTTAGGGTAAGGGTTAGGGTTAGGGATAGGGTTAGGGTTAGGTTTAGGGTTAGGGTTAAGGTTAGGGTTAGGGTTAGGGTTAGTGTTAGTGGTTAGTGTTAGGGTGAGGGTTAGGGTTAAGGTTAGTGTTAGGGTTAGGGTTAGGGGTTAGGGTTAGGGTTAGTGTTAGGGGTTAGGGGTTAGTGTTAGGGTTAGGGTTAGGGTTAGGGTTAGGGTTAGGTTTAGTGTTAGGGTTATTATTAGGGGGTTAGGTTATAGTTTAGGATTAGTGTTAGGGTTAAAATTAGAAATAGGGTTAGTGTTAGTATTAGGGTCATGGTTAGGTTTAGGGATATTGTTAGGGTTAGGGTTAAGGGTAGAGTTAGGGTTAGGGTTAGATTTAAAGTTTAGGGTTTAGTGTTAGGATTAGGGATAGTGTGAGGATTAGGGTTAGGTTTAGGGTTAGGGTTAGGGTTAGTGTTTGGGTTATGATTAGTGTTATTATTAGGGTTAGGGTTAGGGTCAGGTTTAGGTTTAGGGTTAGGGTTAGGGTTAGGGTTAGATTTAGGGTTAGGTTTAGGTTTATTGTTAGATTTAGGGTTTAGGGTTTAAGGTTTAAGGTTTAGGATTGTTTAAGGTTTAGGGTAGATTAGGTTTAGGGTTTAGAGTTTAGTATTATGGTTACGGTTAGGGTTAGGGTTAGAGTTAGAGTTAGGGTTAGGGTTAGGGTTAGGGTTACGGTTAAGGTTAGGGTTAATGTTAGGGTTAGGGTTAGGGTAAAAGTTAGGGGGTTAGTGTTAGGGTTAGGGTTAGGGTTAGGGTTAGGGTTAGGTTAGGGTTAGGGTTAGGGTTAGGGGTTAGGGTTAGTGTTAGGGTTAGGGTTATTATTAAGGGGTTAGGTTTAAGTTTAGGATTAGTGTTAGGTTTAGAATTAGAAATAGGGTTAGTGTTAGGATTAGGGTCAGGGTTAGGTTTAGGGTTAGGGTTAGGGTTAGGGTTAGGGTTAGGGTCAGGGAGGGTTTAGGGTTAGGGTTAGGGTTAGGGTTAGATTTAGGGTTAGGTTTAGGTTTATTGTTAGATTTAGGATTTAGGGTCTAAGGTTTATGGTTTAGGATTGTTTAAGGTTTAGGGTTGATTAGGTTTAGGGTTTAGAGTTTAGTGTTTTGGTTACGGTTAGGGTTAGGGTTAGGGTTAGGATTAGGGTTAAGGTTGGGGTTAGGATTAGGTTTAGGGTTAGTGTTAGGGTTAGGGTTAGGGTTAGGGTTAGGGTTAGGGTTAGGGTTAGGATTATGGTTAGGGTTAGGGTAAGGGTTAGGGGTTAGGGTTAGGGTTATGGTTATTGTTAGGTTTAGGGTTTAGGGTTTAGTGTTTAGGGTTTAAGGTTTAGGGTTTATGATTGTTTAAGATTTAGGGTGGTTTAGGTTAAGGGTTTAGGGTTTAGAGTTTAGGATTGTTTAAGGTTTAGGGTTGTTTAGGGTATAGTGTTTAGGGTTAAAAGTTTAGGGTTGTTTAGGGTTTAGTGTTTAGGGTTTAGGGTTGTTTAAGGTTTAGTGTTTAAGGTTTAGGTTTTAGGGTTGTTTTGGGTTTAGTGTTTAGTGTTGTTTAGGGTATAGTGTTAATGGTTTAGGGTTTAGGGTTATTTAGGGTTTAGTGTTTAAGGTTTAGGGTATAGGTTTGTTTAGGGTTTAGTGTTTAGGGTTGTTTATGTTTTAGTGATTAGGTTTGTTTAGGGTTGTTTAGAGGTTAGTGTTTAGGGTTATTCAGGGTTTATGATTTAGGGTTGTTCAGGGTTTAGGATTTATGGTTGTTCAGGGTTTAGGATTTAGGGATTAAGGTTAAGGGGTTAGAGTTAGGGTTAGGGTTAGGGTTAGGGTTAGCATTAGGGTTAGAGTTAGGGTTAGAGTTAAGGTTTTGTGGTTATGTTAGGCTTTAGGTTAGGGTTAGGGTTATGGGGTTAAGGTTAGGGTTGGGGTTAGGGTTAGGTTTAGGTTTAGGGTTAGGGTTAGGGTTATGGTTATTCTTAGATTTATGGTTTAAAATTTAGGGCTTATGGTTTAAGGTTTAGGGTTTAGAATTGTTTAAGTTTTAGGGTGGTTTAGGTTTAGGGTATTGAATTTAGCGTTTAAGATTGTTTAATGGTTAGGGTTGTTTAGGTTTTAGCGTTTAGAGTTGTTTAGGGTTTTTCAGGGTTGTTTATAATTTAGTGTTTACGGTTGTTCAGGATTTATGATTTAGGATATTTTAAGGTTTAGGGTTTAAGGTTGTATAGTGTTTTAGGGTTTAGGGTATAATGTTTAGGGTTAAGGGTTTAGGGTTGTTTAGGGTATAGTGTTAATGGTTTTAGGGTTTAGGCTTGTTTAGGGTTTAGGGTTTAGGGTTTAGGGTTTAGGGTTTTTTAGCGTTTAGTGTTTATAGTTTAGGGTTTAGGGTGCTTTTGGAATTAGTGTTTAGGGTTTTTCGGGGTTTAGGGTTTAGGATTTAGGGTGTTAGGGTTAGTGATAGGGTTAGGTTTAGGGTTAAGGTGAGGGTTAGGGTGAGGTTTAAGGTTAGGGTTAGGGTTAAGGTTAGTGTTAGGGTAAGGGTTAGGGTTAGGGATAGAATTAGGGTTAGGGTTAGTGTTAGGGTTATTATTAGGGGGTTAGGTTTTAGTTAAGGATTAGTGTTAGGGTTAGAATTAGAAATAGGGTTAGTGTTAGGATTAGGGTCAGGCTTAGGTTTAGGGATAAGGTTAGGGTTAGGGTTAAGGGTAGGGTTAGGGTTTGGGTTAGATTTAAAGTTTAGGGTTTAGTGTTAGGATTAGGGATATCGTGAGGTTTAGGGTTATGGTTAGGTTTAGTGTTAGGGTTAGGGTTAGTGTTTGGGTTATGGTTAGTGTTAGGATTAGGGTTAGGGTTAGGGTCAGGGTTAGGTTTAGGGTTAGGGTTAGGGTTAGGGTTGGATTAAGGGTTAGGTTTAGGTTTATTTTTAGATTTAGGGTTTAGGGTTTAAGGTTTATGGTTTAGGATTGTTTAAGGTTTAGGGTGGATTAGGTTTAGGGTTTAGAGTTTAGTATTATGGTTACAGTTAGGGTTAGGGTTAGGGTTAGGGTTAGGTTTAGGGTTAGGGTTAAGGTTAGTGTTAGGGTTAGGGTTAGGGTTATGGTTAGTGTTAGGATTAGGGTTAGGGATAGGGTCAGGGTTAGGTTTAGGGTTAGGGTTAGGGTTAGGGTTAGATTTAGGGTCAGGTTTAGGTTTATTGTTAGATTTAGGGTTTAGTATTATGGTTACGGTTAGTGTTAGGTTTAGGGTTAGGGTTAGGGTTAGGGTTAGGGTTAGGGTTAGGGTTAGGGTTAGGGTTAGGGTTAGGGTTAGGGTTAGGGCAATGGTCAGGGTTAGGGTTAGGGTTAGGGTAAGGGTTAGGGGTTAGTGTTAGGGTTAGGGTTAGGGTTAGGGTTAGGGTTAGGGTTAGGTTAGGGTTGGGGTTAGGGTTAGGGTTATGGTTAGGGGTTAGGGTTAGTGTTAGGGTTAGGGTTATTATTAGGGGGTTAGGTTTAAGTTTAGAATTAGTGTTAGGGTTAGAAATAGAAATAGGGTTAGTGTTAGGATTAGGGTCAGGGTTAGGTTTAGGGTTAGGGTTAGGGTTAGGGTTAGGGTTAGGGTTAGGGTCAGGGAGGGTTTAGGGTTAGGGTTAGAGTTAGGGTTAGATTTAGGGTTAGGTTTAGGTTTATTGTTAGATTTAAAATTTAGGGTCTACGGTTTTTGGTTTAGGTTTGTTTAAGGTTTAGGGTGGATTAGGTTTAGGGTTTAGAGTTTAGTGTTATGGTTACGGTTAGGGTTAGGGTTAGGGTTAGTTTTAGGATTAGGGTTAAGGTTAGGGTTAGGAGTAGGTTTAGGTTTAGGGTTAGGGTTAGGGTTAGTGTTAGGGTTAGGGTTAGGGTTAGGATTAGGGTTAGGGTTAGGGGTAGGGTAAGGTTTAGGGGTTAGGGTTAGGGTTATGGTTATTGTTAGGTTTAGGGTTTAGAGTTTAGTGTTTAGGGTTTAAGGTTTAGGGTTTAGGATTGTTTAAGATTTCGGGTGGTTTAGGTTAAGGGTTTAGGGTTTAGAGTTTAGGATTGTTTAAGGTTTAGGGTTGTTTAGGGTATAGTGTTTAGGGTTAAAAGTTTAGGGTTGTTTAGGCTTTAGTGTTTAGGGTTTAGGGTTGTTTAAGGTTTAGTGTTTAAGGTTTAGGTTTTAGGGTTGTTTTTGGTTTAGTGTTTAGTGTTGTTTAGGGTATAGTGTTAATGGTTTAGGATTTAGGGTTATTTAGGGTTTAGTGTTTAAGGTTTAGGGTATAGGGTTGTTTAGGGTTTAGTGTTTAGGGTTGTTTATGGTTTAGTGATTAGGGTTGTTTAAGGTTGTTTAGAGGTTAGTGTTTAGGGTTATTCAGGGTTTATGATTTAGGGTTGTTCAGGGTTTAGGATTTATGGTTGTTCAGGGTTTAGGATTTAGGGATTAAGATTAAGGGGTTAGGGTTAGCATTAGGGTTAGCATTAGGGTTAGAGTTAGGGTTATGGGGTTATGTTAGGCTTAAGGTTAGGGTTAGGGTTATGGGGTTAAGGTTAGGGTTGGGGTTCTGGTTAGGTTTAGGTTTAGGGTTAGGGTTAGGGTTATGGTTATTCTTAGATTTATGGTTTAAAATTTAGGGTTTATGGTTTAAGGTTTAGGGTTTAGGATTGTTTAAGTTTTAGGGTGGTTTAGGTTTAGGGTATAGGGTTTAGCGTTTAAGATTGTTTAATGTTTAGGGTTGTTTAGGTTTCAGCGTTTAGAGTTGTTTAGGGTTTTTTAGGGTTGTTTATGATTTAGTGTTTAGGGTTGTTCAGGATTTATGATTTAGGATATTTTAAGGTTTAGGGTTTAAGGTTGTATAGTGTTTTAGGGTTTAGGGTATAATGTTTAGGGTTAAGGGTTTAGGGTTGTTTAGGGTATAGTGTTAATGGTTTTAGAGTTTAGGCTTGTTTAGGGTTTAGTGTTTAGGGTTTAGGGTTTAGGGTTTTTTAGCGTTTAGTGTTTATACTTTAGGGTTTAGGGTGCTTTTGGAATTAGTGTTTAGGGTTTTTCGGGGTTTAGGGTTTAGGATTTAGGGTGTTAGGGTTAGTGTTAGAGTTAGGTTTAGGGTTAAGGTGAGGGTTAGGGTGAGGGTTAAGGTCAGGGTTAGGGTTAAGGTTAGTGTTAGTGTTAGGGTAAGGGTTAGGGTTAGGGATAGGTTTAGGGTTAGGGTTAGGGTTAGGGTTAGGGTTAGGGTTAGGGGTTAGGGTTAGGGTTAGTGTTAGGGGTTAGGGGTTAGTGTTAGGGTTAGGGTTAGGGTTAGGGTTAGGTTTATTGTTAGGGTTTTTATTAGGGGGTTAGGTTTTAGTTTAGGATTAGTGTTAGGATTAGAATTAGAAA
>NC_137963.1:24529685-24532185 GCF_963924665.1 Micromys minutus | reverse complement strand
AGGGTTTAAGGTTTAGGGTTTAGGATTGTTTAAGATTTTGGGTGGTTTAGGTTAAGGGTTTAGGGTTTAGAGTTTAGGATTGTTTAAGGTTTAGGGTTGTTTAGGGTATAGTGTTTAGGGTTAAAAGTTTAGGGTTGTTTAGGGTTTAGTGTTTAGGGTTTAGGGTTGTTTAAGGTTTAGTGTTTAAGGTTTAGGTTTTAGGGTTGTTTTGGGTTTAGTGTTTAGTGTTGTTTAGGGTATAGTGTTAATGGTTTAGGGTTTAGGGTTATTTAGGGTTTAGTGTTTAAGGTTTAGGGTATAGGGTTGTTTAGGGTTTAGTGTTTAGGGTTGTTTATGGTTTAGTGATTAGGGTTGTTTAGGGTTGTTTAGAGGTTAGTGTTTAGGGTTATTCAGGGTTTATGATTTAGGGTTGTTCAGGGTTTAGGATTTATGGTTGTTCAGGGTTTAGGATTTAGGGATTAAGGTTAAGGGGTTAGGGTTAGGGTTAGGGTTAGGGTTAGGGTTAGTGTTAGCATTAGGGTTAGAGTTAGGGTTAGAGTTAGGGTTAGAGTTAAGGTTATGGGGTTATGTTAGGCTTAAGGTTAGGGTTAGGGTTATGGGGTTATGGTTAGGGTTGGGGTTAGGGTTAGGTTTAGGTTTAGGGTTAGGGTTAGGGTTATGGTTATTCTTAGACTTATGGTTTAAAATTTAGGGTTTATGGTTTAAGGTTTAGGGTTTAGGATTGTTTAAGTTTTAGGGTGGTTTAGGTTTAGGGTATAGAATTTAGCGTTTAAGATTGTTTAATGGTTAGGGTTGTTTAGGTTTTAGCGTTTAGAGTTGTTTAGGGTTTTTTAGGGTTGTTTATAATTTAGTGTTTAGGGTTGTTCAGGATTTATGATTTAGGATATTTTAAGGTTTAGGGTTTAAGGTTTTATAGTGTTTTAGGGTTTAGGGTATAATGTTTAGGGTTAAGGGTTTAGGGTTATTCAGGGTATAGTGTTAATGGTTTTAGGGTTTAGGCTTGTTTAGGGTTTAGTGTTTAGGGTTTAGGGTTTAGGGTTTTTTAGCGTTTAGTGTTTATAGTTTAGGGTTTAGGGTGCTTTTGGAATTAGTGTTTAGGGTTTTTCGGGGTTTAAGGTTTAGGATTTAGGGTGTTAGGGTTAGTGATAGGGTTAGGTTTAGGGTTAAGGTGAGGGTTAGGGTGAGGGTTAATTTTAGGGTTAGTGTTAAGGTTAGTGTTAGTGTTAGGATAAGGGTTAGGGTTAGGGATAGGGTTAGGGTTAGGGTTAGGGTTAAGGTTAGGGTTAGGGTTAGGGTTAGGGGTTAGGGTTAGTGTTAGTGTTAGGGGTTAGGGGTTAGTGTTAGGGTTAGGGTTAGGGTTAGCGTTAGGGTTAGGTTTAGTGTTAGGGTTATTATTAGGGGGTTAGGTTTTAGTTTAGGATTAGTGTTAGGGTTAGAATTAGAAATAGGGTTAGTGTTAGGATTAGGGTCAGGGTTAGGTTTAGGGATAGGGTTAGGGTTAGGGTTAAGGGTAGGGTTAGGGTTAGGGTTAGATTTAAAGTTTAGGGTTTAGTGTTAGGATTAGGGATAGTATGAGTTTTAGGGTTAGGTTTAGTGTTAGGGTTAGGGTTAGTGTTTGGGTTATGATTAGTGTTAGGATTAGGGTTAAGGTTAGGGTCAGGTTTAGGTTTAGGGTTAGGGTTAGTGTTAGGGTTAGGGTTAGGGTTAGGGTTAGGGTAAGGGTTAGGGGTTAGGGTTAGTGTTAGGGTTAAAGTTAGGGTTAGGTTTAGAGTTAGGGTTAGGGTTAGGGTTAGGGTTAGGGTTAGGGTAAGGTTAGGGTTAGGGTTAGGGTTAGGGGTTAGGGTTAGGGTTAGTGTTAGGGGTTAGGGGTTAGGGTTAGGGTTAGGGTTAGGGTTAGGGTGAGGGTTAGGGTTAGGGTTATGTGGTTATGTTAGGCTTAAGGATAGGGTTAGGGTTAGGGTTAGATTTAGGTTTAGGGTTAGGGTTAGGGTTATGGTTATTCTTAGATTTATGGTTTAAAATTTAGGGTTTATGGTTTAAGGTTTAGGGTTTAGGATTGTTTAAGTTTTAGGGTGGTTTAGGTTTAGGGTATAGGGTTTAGCGTTTAAGATTGTTTAATGTTTAGGGTTGTTTATGTTTTAGCGTTTAGAGTTGTTTAGGTTTTTTAGGGTTGTTTATGATTTAGTGTTAAGGGTTGTTCAGGATTTATGATTTAGGATATTTTAAGGTTTAGGGTTTAAGGTTGTATAGTATTTTAGGGTTTAGGCTATAATGTTTAGGGTTAAGAGTTTAGGGTTGTTTAGGGTATAGTGTTAATGGTTTAAGGGTTTAGGCTTGTTTAGGGTTTAGTGTTTAGGGTTTAGGGTTTAGGGTTTTTTAGCGTTTAGTGTTTAGAGTTTAGGGTTTAGGGTGCTTTTGGAATTAGTGTTTAGGGTTTTTCTGGGTTTAGGGTTTAGGATTTAGGGTGTTAGGGTTAGTGTTAGGGTTAGGTTTAGGGTTA
>NC_137963.1:24454685-24519685 GCF_963924665.1 Micromys minutus | reverse complement strand
TTAGGGTTAGGGTTAGTCTTTGTTTGGGTTATGGTTATTGTTAGGATTAGGCTTTGGATTAGGGTCAGGGGTAGGTTTAGGTTTACGGTTAGGGTTAGTGTTAGATTTAGAGTTAGGTTTAGGTTTATTGTTAGATTTAGGGTTTAGGGTTTAAGGTTTATGGTTTAGGATTGTTTAAGGTTTAGGGTGCATTAGGTTTAGGGTTTAGAGTTTAGTGTTATGGTTACGGTTAGGGTTAGGGTTAGGGTTAGGGTTAGGTTAGGGTTAGGGTTATGGTTAGTGTTAGGGTTAGGGTTAGAGTTACGGTTAGGGTTAGGGTTAGAGTTACGGTTAGGGTTAGGGTTAGGGTTAAGGTTAGGGTTGGGGGGTTTAGGGTTTAGGTTAGGGTTTGGGTTAGGGTTAGGGTTAGGGTTAGGGGTTAGGGTTAGGGTTATGGTTATTGTTAGGTTTTGGGTTTAGGGTTTAGTGTTTAGGGTTTAAGGTTTAGGGTTTAGGATTGTTTAAGATTTAGGGTGGTTTAGGTTAAGTGTTTAGGGTTTACAGTTTAGAATTGTTTAAGGTTTAGGGTTGTTTAGGGTATAGTGTTTAGGGTTAAAAGTTTAGGGTTGTTTAGGGTTTAGTGTTTAGGGTTTAGGGTTGTTTAAGGTTTAGTGTTTAAGGTTTAGGTTTTAGGGTTGTTTTGGGTTTAGTGTTTAGTGTTGCTTAGGGTATAGTGTTAATGGTTTAGGGTTTAGGGTTATTTAGGGTTTAGTGTTTAAGGTTTAGGGTATAGGGTTGTTTAGGGTTTAGTGTTTAGGGTTGTTTATGGTTTAGTGATTAGGGTTGTTTAGGGTTGTTTAGAGGTTAGTGTATAGGGTTATTCAGTGTGGGGCGCCGCCCACACATTCCCACGCTTCCGTCATTACAAGATGGCACTGATATCCGGCTGTGGGGCGCCGCCCACACATTCCCACGCATTCGCCATTACAAGATGGCGCTGATATCTGGCTGGAGTTAGCAGTAAACAAGCCATGTGCGCACAGGCTGGGTAACTTCTGCTTCATGAGTTCCGCCTCTCCCGTGGCGTCATAGGGCCTGGTGAGTTTCAACCAATCAGGGGGCTCCGCGTCCAAGGCAAGGACTGATCCCTTTATAGGGGAAGGGCTGGATAGCCTCTCTTCTGCTTCTTTCTTCCTCTCTTCCTCTCTCTCTTCCTCTCTTCTTCCTCTCTTTCTCCCGTTGGTTTTCGGCCGTCTCGTGGAGCTTGTTCGTCCTGTTCGTCTCCTTGGATCTCTTGGTTTTCTCCGTCCTTTTCGTTACGTGAAGCAAGTACCGGTTTTTCCAGATTAATAAAGTTTACCGCAGAAGGATTCTATTTTGTGTGCCGCGTCGTTCTTGCAGGCGAGACGGTTGCGCGGGACATCTGGTGCCTCAAACCCGGGAAATTCGACCACTCCATCGTCCGCACCACAGAATTCAGAACTGCGGGGAGATTAGTTCGGCAAGGTATGTCTGATCCTGGATCTTTCTTTAATTTGGTTTAAATCCTCCACGGCCGTGTGAAGGGCCTGTAGAGGCTCCGGTCTTCGTCAGTGCAGTTTTTATTCTCTTCCTCTTAATTTCCTCTGTGTCCAACGGGGCTGGTGTTAATTTTGTGCTTAAGTCGGACGTAGATAAGCAGAGGCACCCCTGCGTTCCATAAGTCTTTGTAGATAAAAAAAGCGAGAACGCGCTGAGACTTGCCTTTCAGTTTCGCCTTGGGCCGCCACGCAAATAAGCCGCGGGCATTACATTGCTGTGATGGGCTCGTCACACTCGACCATTACAGCCCTGCAGTCAATTCTTAAGCAGAGAGATTTAGAATTGCCCACCCGCATCTTGCAGCGTTTTGTAAGAGAGGTTGAGCGTACTGCCCCTTGGTTTGCAGTTTCTGGGTCTCTCTCACCAGCCTCATGGAACAGATTGGGTAGAGAATTAAACTGTGCGCAAAATGCTGGAAACCTCGGGCCCGGAACCATGGCCATTTGGACGATGGTACAAAATTGTTTAAGAGATGAGAGTTGTAGGCCCGCCGTCGCTGCGGGGCAAGAGGTATTGAGTGAAGCGCAGGATAGGCTATCAGAAGCCGAACAGAGTGAGAGAATGGGCGCGCGCAGGAAAAGGTATTATCCCCCTAAGGAAAAAGGACCTCCAGAAACGCGGTATAGTGGGAGAGTAGCTACCCACGAACCTTCAGATTATCATTCCCTTATGCCCTCTAATGTTAAGAAAAGGGGAGTCAGCTTGTACCCTGTAGAAGACTTTGAGGCTCTTAACATTGGTAGCCTCGAGACTTCAGATAATGATGATTATGAGCGAGAAGGCTTAGACCCAGAAGAGGAGGCAGGGGTAGATGAAGGAGCAGCTAGTTATGAGGAAAAAGGATATTATCCTGACGAGCAGTATAGGCCCACGCGCTTGTCCCCAGTTGTCCCGACAGCACCTCCTTTACCAGTAGCCCCTCCTTATGAGACACGCGCACCTTTAAAAGCCTTCTCATTCCTCCCAGAGAGAGTAAAGAAACAGGTGCGTCTTGCATTATGCCACAAAAATTTGATGATTTTAAAAGAGGCATTTCCTATATTGTTACAGGCCCTAAAAAGTAAGGGCCTATATATTGCCACAGAAAAGCTCCAGATTTTTGATACTGGTCAATTCCTAGGGTCTGTGGTATTTATTCACTGATAGGATTGTCCCTCAAAAGCTCGAGATAAGAAGGGATCACCTCCACACTCTTAATGATTTTCAAAAATTACTGGGAGACATTAATTGGCTTAGACCTTTTCTTAAGATTCCTTCTGCTGAACTTAAACCCTTATTCGATGTTTTAGAAGGAGATCCGCATGTTTCCTCACCTAGAAGTTTGACCCCGCAAGCAGAAAGAGCGTTACAGTTGGTAGAAGAAGCTATACAGGATGCACAATTGGTTCGCATAGATTATGATAAACCTTTTTCATTATGTGTTTTTAAAACAAACCGGCTCCCTACTGCAGTGCTTTGGCAGCAAGGACCCTTATTGTGGGTACATCCTAATGCCTCGCCAGCTAAAATAATTGACTGGTATCCAGATGCTGTGGCGCAATTAGCGCTGAGGGGGCTAAAATCTGCCATCACGCATTTTGGCAGTGAGCCACAGCTGTTAATTGTTCCCTATAATGCCATGCAGGTTTCCACTCTTGCTGCCACTTCAAATGATTGGGCTATCTTAGTCACTTCCTTTTCGGGAAGAATAGATAATCATTACCCAAAACATCCAATTTTACAGTTTGCTTTGACTCAACCTGTTGTTTTTCCCAAAGTAACGTCCTGTAGTCCCCTAAAAGAAGGGTTAGTTATTTATACTGACGGTTCCAAAACTGGGCTGGGGGCTTTTGTGGTTAACGGTCAGGTCTACTCGAGGCAGTATACAGAAACCTCCCCACAGGTGGTAGAATGTTTAGTGGTTCTTGAGGTTTTACCACGTTTTTCAGAGCCTATAAATATAGTGTCTGATTCATCTTATGTTGTTAATGCTGTCAATTTGCTTGAGGCGGCTGGCATTATTAAACCGTCTAGCAGAGTTGCCTCAATTTTTGCGCAAATTCAAAATTGCCTTCTAGCCAGAAGATCACCCTTTTATATTACTCACATTAGAGCTCATTCTGGATTGCCAGGACCTATGGCTCAAGGCAATGATTTGGCAGACAGGGCTACAAAAATAATTGCTGTAGCCATGTCTTCGCCGCTAGAGGCTGCTAAAAGTTTTCACAAAAACTTTCATGTAACTTCCGAAACTTTGCGGCGCTGCTTTTCCATTTCCAGAACACAGGCTCGCGATATTGTTGTCAATTGCCAAAATTGCAGTCAGTTTCTGCCTGCGCCCCACTCGGGGGTTAATCCTCGGGGCATCCAGCCTCTTCAAATATGGCAAATGGACGTTACCCATGTCCCCGCCTTTGGTAAGCTGCAATATGTACATGTATCCATTGATACCTGTTCAGGAATAATTGTAGCCACTCCCTTATCTGGAGAAAAGGCCTCACATGCCATCCAACATTGCTTGGAGGCTTGGAGTGCCTGGGGTAAGCCAAAGTTCTTAAAGACAGACAACGGACCGGCTTTTACCTCACAAAAATTTCAACAATTTTGTAGCCAGATGGCTGTGACTCATCTTACAGGTTTGCCGTATAATCCACAAGGACAAGGTATTGTGGAACGTGCTCACCGCACTCTTAAATCATATCTAATAAAACAGAAAGGGGGGATTATGCAGGCTTTGCCCCCTGTGCCTAGGACAGCAGTATCCATGGCACTGTTCACCTTAAATTTTTTAAATCTTGATGACCATGGCCATACGGCAGCTGAAAGGCATTGCCTACCCATGGATAAACCAAAAGAGATGGTAAAATGGAAAGATGTCATAACTAATGAATGGAAAGGACCGGATCTTGTGTTGATAAGATCCAGGGGAGCTGTTTGTGTTTTTCCTCAGGATGAAAATAATCCTTTCTGGGTTCCCGAGAGGCTCACGCGAAAAACGGCAGAGACTCCTGATGACAGCCCTGCTCCTGACTCGGTGGAACCAGAGAGCCAGAGAAGAGACGAGATGGGCGATTCTGTCGGCATTCCTGAAACCAATTCCAGTGGAACTTGATGCTACAGTCTCCCCTAACCTTTTCACCCCCAATACTAACTTGGGTGGGGGTGGGACTCTTGGGAGCAATCCTTTGCTGCGGACTTGCGTTGCTTCTCTGGCTGGTTTGTAAGCTCGAGGCCCAAACAAAAAAGAGACAAGGTGGTTACTGCCCAAGCGCCTGTCGCTCTAGAACATGCAGCATCAGCCGATATCTGTTTGTCTTTGCTTAAGCAGTAGGTCGCCGGCCAGACAGCTCTTGCACTCCTAGAACTTCGGTTCATTGCACAGGATTAGAGTGTCTGGTTTGAGCAGCCCATGAGGGATGCCGAGCTTAGCATCGCACTGAGAAACCCCTGGTCGCGGGGCATTCTCCGGGAGATAAGCCATTTGTATGAGGGTTTCCTGCCCCAGTGTCCCTCCCTCAGAAAAACGGCAGAGTGACAGGTCAGGTGTACTGCGGGCTACAAAAGGCCTAGCGGTTACTCCTGTACATGGTCTTTATACACCTTAATGAGGATTTGACCTCTATCTCCGCCCTCCTAATATGGGTGTCCTACTTTGCTTAAAGTATAAAAGATAGGGGGAGATGTGGGGCGCCGCCCACACATTCCCACGCATTCGCCATTACAAGATGGCGCTGATATCCGGCTGTGGGGTGCCGCCCACACATTCCCACGCATTCGCCATTACAAGATGGCACTGATATCTGGCTGGAGTTAGCAGTAAACAAGCCATGTGCGCACAGGCTGGGTAACTTCCGCTTCATGAGTTCCGCCTCTCCCGTGGCGTCATAGGGCCTGGTGAGTTTCAACCAATCAGGGGGCTCCGCGTCCAAGGCAAGGACTGATCCCTTTATAGGGGAAGGGCTGGATAGCCTCTCTTCTGCCTCTTTCTTCCTCTCTTCCTCTCTCTCTTCCTCTCTTCTTCCTCTCTTTCTCCCGTTGGTTTTCGGCCGTCTCGTGGAGCTTGTTCGTCCTGTTCGAGTCCTTGGATCTCTTGGTTTTCTCCGTCCTTTTCGTTACGTGAAGCAAGTACCGGTTTTTCCAGATTAATAAAGTTTACCGCAGAAGGATTCTATTTTGTGTGCCGCGTCGTTCTTGCAGGCGAGACGGTTGCGCGGGACACGGTTAGGGTTAGGGTTAGAGTTACGGTTAGGGTTAGGGTTAAGGTTAGGGTTGGGGGGGTTAGGGTTTAGGTTAGGGTTTGGGTTAGGGTAAGGGGTTAGGGTTAGGGTTATGGTTATTGTTAGGTTTAGGGTTTAGTGTTTAGGGTTTAAGGTTTAGGGTTTAGGATTGTTTAAGACTTAGGGTGGTTTAGGTTAAGGGTTTAGGGTTTAGAGTTTAGGATTGTTTAAGGTTTAGGGTTGTTTAGGGTATAGTGTTTAGGGTTAAAAGTTTAGGGTTGTTTAGGGTTTAGGGTTTAGGGTTGTTTAAGGTTTAGTGTTTAAGGTTTAGGTTTTAGGGTTGTTTTGGGTTTAGTGTTTAGTGTTGTTTAGGGTATAGTGTTTAGGGTTTAGGGATATTTAGGGTTTAGTGTTTAAGGTTTAGGGTATAGGGTTGTTTAGGGTTTAGTGTTTAGGGTTGTTTATGGTTTAGTGATTAGGGTTGTTTAGGGTTGTTTAGAGGTTAGTGTTTAGGGTTATTCAGGGTTTATGATTTAGGGTTGTTCAGAGTTTAGGATTTATGGTTGTTCAGGGTTTAGGATTTAGGGATTAAGGTTAAGGGGTTAGGGTTAGGGTTTGCATTAGGGTTAGAGTTAGGGTTAGAGTTAAGGTTATGGGGTTATGTTAGGGTTAGGGTTATGGGGTTAAGGTTAGGGTTGGGGTTAGGGTTAGGTTTAGGTTTAGGGTTAGGGTTAGGGTTATGGTTATTCTTAGACTTATGGTTTAAAATTTAGGGTTTAGGGTTTAAGGTTTAGGGTTTAGGATTGTTTAAGTTTTAGGGTGGTTTAGGCTTAGGGTATAGAATTTAGCGTTTAAGATTGTTTAATGGTTAGGGTTGTTTAGGTTTTAGCGTTTAGAGTTGTTTAGGGTTTTTTAGGGTTGTTTATAATTTAGTGTTTAGGGTTGTTCAGGATTTATGATTTAGGATATTTTAAGGTTTAGGGTTTAAGGTTGTATAGTGTTTTAGGGTTTAGGGTATAATGTTTAGGGTTAAGAGTTTAGGGTTGTTTAGGGTATAGTGTTAATGGTTTTAGGGTTTAGGCTTGTTTAGGGTTTAGGGTTTAGGGTTTAGGGTTTAGGGTTTTTTAGCGTTTAGTGTTTATAGTTTAGGGTTTAGGGTGCTTTTGGAATTAGTGTTTAGGGTTTTTCGGGGTTTAGGGTTTAGGATTTAGGGTGTTAGGGTTAGTGTTAGGGTTAGGTTTAGGGTTAAGGTGAGGGTTAGGGTGAGGGTTAAGGTTAGGGTTAGGGTTAAGGTTAGTGTTAGTGTTAGAATAAGGTTTAGGGTTAGGGATAGGGTTAGGGTTAAGGTTAGGGTTTGGGTTAGGGGTTTGGGTTAGGGTTAGTGTTAGGGGTTAGGGGTTAGGGTTAGGTTTAGTGTTAGGGTTATTATTAGGGGGTTAGGTTTTAGTTTAGGATTAGTGTTAGGGTTAGAATTAGAAATAGGGTTAGTGTTAGGATTAGGGTCAGGGTTAGGTTTAGAAGTATGGTTAGGGTTAAGGTTAAGGGTAGGGTTAGGGTTAGGGTTAGATATAAAGTTTAGGGTTTAGTGTTAGGATTAGGGATAGTGTGAGGTTTAGGGTTTTAGAGTTAGGGTTAGGGTTAGTGTTTGGGTTATGATTAGTGTTAGGATTAGTATTAGGGTTTGGGTCAGGTTTATGTTTAAGGTTAGGGTTAGATTTAGGGTTAGGTTTAGGTTTATTGTTAGATTTAGGGTTTAGGGTTTAAGGTTTATGGTTTAGGATTGTTTAAGTTTAAGGGTGGATTGGTTTAGGGTTTAGAGTTTAGTATTATGGTTACGGTTAGGGTTAGGTTTAGGGTTAGGGTTAAGGTTAGGGTTAGTGTTAGGGTCAGGGTTATGGTTAGTGTTAGGATTAGGGTTAGGGTCAGGGTTAGGTTTAGGGTTAGGGATAGGTTTAGGGTTAGATTTAGGGTTAGGTTTAGGTTTATTGTTAGATTTAGGGTTTAAGGTTTATGGTTTAGGATTGTTTAAGGTTTAGGGTGGATTAGGTTTAGGGTTTAGAGTTTAGTGTTATGGTTACGGTTAGGGGTAGGGTTAGGGATGGGGTTAGGGTTAGGGTTAGGGTTATGGTAGGGTTAGGTTTAGGGTTAGGGTTAGGGTTAGGGTAAAAGTTAGGGGGTTAGTGTTAGGGTTTGTGTTAGGGTTAGGGTTGGGTTAAGGTTAGGGTTAGGTTAGGGTTAGGGGTTAGGGTTAGTGTTAGGATTAGGGTTATTATTACGGGAATAGGTTTAAGTTTAGGATTAGTGTTAAGGTTAGAATTAGAAATAGGGTTAGTGTTAGGATTAGGGTCAGGGTTAGGGTTAGGGTTAGGGTTAGGGTCAGGGAAGGTTTAGGGTTAGGGTTAAGGTTAGGGTTAAGGTTAGGGTTAGGGTTAAGGTTACGGTTAGTGTTAGGATTAGGGTTACGGTTAGGGTCAGGGTTAGGGTTAGGGTTAGATTTAGGGTCAGGTTTAGGTTTATTGTTAGATTTAGGGTTTAGGGTTTAAGGTTTATGGTTTAGGATTGTTTAAAGTTTAGGGTGGATAAGGTTTAGGCTTTAGAGTTTAGTGTTATGGTTACGGTTAGTGTTAGGGTTAGGGTTAGGGTTAGGGTTATGTTAGGGTTAGGTTAGGGTTAGGGTTTAGTGTTTAGGGTTTAAGGTTTAGGGTTTAGGGTTTAGGATTGTTTAAGATTTAGGGTGGTTTAGGTTAAGGGTTTAGGGTTTAGAGTTTAGGATTGTTTAAGTTTTAGGGTTGTTTAGGGTATAGTGTTTAGGGTTGTTTAGGGTTTAGTGTTTAGGGTTTAGGGTTGTTTAAGGTTTAGTGTTTAAGGTTTAGGTTTTAGGGTTGTTTTGGGTTTAGTGTTTAGTGTTGTTTAGGGTATAGTGTTAATGGTTTAGGGTTTAGGGTTATTTAGGGTTTAGTGTTTAAGGTTTAGGGTATAGGGTTGTTTAGGGTTTAGTGTTTAGGGTTGTTTATGGTTTAGTGATTAGGGTTGTTTAGGGTTGTTTAGAGGTTAGTGTTTAGGGTTATTCAGGGTTTATGATTTAGGGTTGTTCAGGGTTTAGGATTTATGGTTGTTCAGGGTTTAGGATTTAGGGATTAAGGTTAAGGGGTTAAGGTTAGGGTTAGGGTTAGGGTTAGCATTAGGGTTAGAGTTAGGGTTAGAGTTAAGGTTATGGGGTTATGTTAGGCTTAGGGTTAGGGTTATGGGGTTAAGGTTAGGGTTTGGGTTAGGGTTAGGTTTAGGGTTAGGGTTAGGGTTATGGTTATTCTTAGACTTATGGTTTAAAATTTAGGGTTTATGGTTTAAGGTTTAGGGTTTAGGATTGTTTAAGTTTTAGGGTGGTTTAGGTTTAGGGTATAGGGTTTAGGGTTTAAGATTGTTTAATGTTTAGGGTTGTTTAGGTTTTAGCGTTTAGAGTTGTTTAGGGTTTTTTAGGGTTGTTTATGATTTAGTGTTTAGGCTTGTTCAGTATTTATGATTTAGGATATTTTAAGGTTTAGGGTTTAAGGTTGTATAGTGTTTTAGGGTTTAGGGTATAATGTTTAGGGTTAAGGGTTTAGGGTTATTTAGGGTATAGTGTTAATGGTTTTAGGGTTTAGGCTTGTTTATGGTTTAGTGTTAAGGGTTTAGTGTTTAGGGTTTTTTAGCGATTAGTGTTTATAGTTTAGGGTTTAGGGTGCTTTTGGAATTAGTGTTTAGGGTTTTTCGGGGTTTAGGGTTTAGGATTTAGGGTGTTAGGGTTAGTGTTAGGGTTAGGTTTAGGGTTAAGGTGAGGGTTAGGGTGAGGGTTAAGGTTAGGGTTAGGGTTAAGGTTAGTGTTAGTGTTAGAATAAGGGTTAGGGTTAGGGTTAGGGTTAGGGTTAGGGGTTTGGGTTAGGGTTAGTGTTAGAAGTTAGGGGTTAGTGTTAGGGTTAGTGTTAGGGTTAGGGTTAGGTTTAGTGTTAGGGTTATTATTAGGGGGTTAGGTTTTAGTTTAGGATTAGTGTTAGGGTTAGAATTAGAAATAGGGTTAGTGTTAGGATTAGGGTCAGGGTTAGGTTTAGAATATGGTTAGGGTTAAGGTTAAGGGTAGGGTTAGGGTTAGGGTTAGATATAAAGTTTAGGGTTTAGTGTTAGGATTAGGGATAGTGTGAGGTTTAGGGTTAGTTTTAGGGTTAGGGTTAGGGTTAGTGTTTGGGTTATGATTAGTGTTAGGATTAGGGTTTGGGTCAGGTTTATGTTTAGGGTTAGGGTTAGATTTAGGGTTAGGTTTAGGTTTATTGTTAGATTTAGGGTTTAAGGTTTACGGTTTTTGATTGTTTAAGTTTAAGGGTGGATTTGGTTTAGGGTTTAGAGTTTAGTATTATGGTTACGGTTAGGGTTAGAGTTAGGGTTAGGGTTAAGGTTAAGGTTAGTGTTAGGGTTAGGGTTATGGTTAGTGTTAGGATTAGGGTTAGGGTCAGGGTTAGGTTTAGGGTTAGGGATAGGGTTAGGGTTAGATTTAGGGTTAGGTTTAGGTTTATTGTTAGATTTAGGGTTTAGGGTTTAAGGTTTATGGTTTAGGATTGTTTAAGGTTTAGGGTGGATTAGGTTTAGGGTTTAGAGTTTAGTGTTATGGTTACGGTTAGGGGTAGGGTTAGGGATGGGGTTAGGGTTAGGGTTATGGTAAGGGTTAGGTTTAGGGTTAGGGTTAGGGTTAAGGTAAAAGTTAGAGGGTTAGTGTTAGGGTTTGTGTTAGGGTTAGGTTAGGGTTAGGGTTAGGTTAGGGTTACGGTTAGGGGTTAGGGTTAGTGTTAGGGTTAGGGTTATTATTACGGGATTAGGTTTAAGTTTAAGATTAGTGTTAGGGTTAGAATTAGAAATAGGGTTAGTGTTAGGTTAGGGTCAGGGTTAGGTTTAGGGTTAGGGTTAGTGTCAGGGAAGGTTTAGGGTTAGGGTTAGGGTTAGGGTTAGGGTTAGGGTTAGGGTTATTATTAGGGGGTTAGGTTTAAGTTTAGGATTAGTGTTAGAGTTAGAATTAGAAATAGGGTTAGTGTTAGGATTAGGGTCAGGGTTAGGTTTAGGCTTAGGGTTAGGGTTAGGGTTAGGGTCAGGGAGGGTTTAGGGTTAGGGTTAGGGTTAGGGTTAGATTTAGGGTTAGGTTTAGGTTTATTGTTAGATTTAGGATTTAGGGTCTAAGGTTTATGGTTTAGGATTGTTTAAGGTTTAGGGTGGATTAGGTTTAGGGTTTAGAGTTTAGTGTTATGGTTACGGTTAGGGTTAGGGTTAGGGTTAGGGTTAGGGTTAGGATTAGGGTTAAGGTTGGGGTTAGGATTAGGTTTAGGGTTAGGGTTAGGGTTAGGGTTAGGATTAGGGTTAGGGTTAGGGTTAGGGTAAGGGTTAGGGGTTAGGGTTAGGGTTATGGTTATTGTTAGGTTTAGGGTTTAGTGTTTAGTGTTTAGGGTTTAAGGTTTAGGGTTTATGATTGTTTAAGATTTAGGGTGCTTTAGGTTAAGGGTTTAGGGTTTAGAGTTTAGGATTGTTTAAAGTTTAGGGTTGTTTAGGGTATAGTGTTTAGGGTTAAAAGTTTAGGGTTGTTTAGGGTTTAGTGTTAAGGGTTTAGGGTTGTTTAAGGTTTAGTGTTTAAGGTTTAGGTTTTAGGGTTGTTTTGGGTTTAGTGTTTAGTGTTGTTTAGGGTATAGTGTTAATGGTTTAGGGTTTAGGGTTATTTAGGGTTTAGTGTTTAAGGTTTAGGGTATAGGGTTGTTTAGGGTTTAGTGTTTAGGGTTGTTTATGGTTTAGTGATTAGGGTTGTTTAGGGTTATTTAGAGGTTAGTGTTTAGGGTTATTCAGGGTTTATGATTTAGGGTTGTTCAGGGTTTAGGATTTATGGTTGTTCAGGGTTTAGGATTTAGGGATTAAGGTTAAGGGGTTAGGGTTAGGGTTAGAGTTAGGGTTAGGGTAAGGGTTAGGGTTAGGATTAGGGTTAAGGTTAGGGTTAGGATTAGGTTTAGGGTTAGGGTTAGGGTTAGGGTTAGGGTTAGGGTTAGGGTTAGGGGTTAGGGTTAGTGTAATGGTTAGGGTTATTATTAGGGGGTTAGGTTTAAGTTTAGGATTAGTGTTAGGGTTAGAATTAGAAATAGGGTTAGTGTTAGGATTAGGGACAGGGTTAGGGTTAGGGTTATGGTTAGGGTCAGGGAGGGTTTAGGGTTAGGGTTAGGGTTAGGGTTTTATTTAGGGTTAGGTTTAGGTTTATTGTTAGATTTAGGATTTAGGGTCTAAGGTTTATGGTTTAGGATTGTTTAAGATTTAGGGTGGATTAGGTTTAGGGTTTAGAGTTTAGTGTTATGGTTACGGTTAGGGTTAGGGTTAGGGTTAGGATTAGGGTTAAGGTTAGGGTTAGGATTAGGTTTAGGGTTAGGGTTAGGGTTAGGGTTAGGTTTAGGGTTAGGATTAGGTTTAGGGTTAGGGTTACGGTTAGGGTTAGGGTTAGGCTTAGGATTAGGGTTAAGGTTAGGGTTAGGTTTAGGGTTAGGGTTAGGGTTAGGGTTAGGGTTAGGATTAGGGTTAGGGTTAGGGTTAGGGTAAGGGTTAGGGGTTAGGGTTTGGGTTATGGTTATTGTTAGGTTTAGGGTTTAGGGTTTAGTGTTTAGGGTTTAAGGTTTAGGGTTTAGGATTGTTTAAGATTTAGGGTGGTTTAGGTTAAGGGTTTAGGGCTTAGAGTTTAGGATTGTTTAAGGTTTAGGGTTGTTTATGGTATAGTGTTTAGGGTTAAAAGTTTAGTGTTGTTTAGGGTTTAGGGTTTAGGGTTTAGGGTTGTTTAAGGTTTAGTGTTTAAGGTTTAGGTTTTAGGGTTGTTTTGGGTTTAGTGTTTAGTGTTGTTTAGGGTATAGTGTTAATGGTTTAGGGTTTAGGGTTATTTAGGGTTTAGTGTTTAAGGTTTAAGGTATAGGGTTTTTTAGGGTTTAGTGTTTAGGGTTGTTTATGGTTTAGTGATTAGGGTTGTTTAGGGTTGTTTAGAGGTTAGTGTTTAGGGTTATTCAGGGTTTATGATTTAGGGTTGTTCAGGGTTTAGGATTTATGGTTGTTCAGGGTTTAGGATTTAGGGATTAAGGTTAAGGGGTTAAGGTTAGGGTTATGGTTAGGGTTAGCATTAGGGTTAGAGTTAGGGTTAAAGTTAGGGTTATGGGGTTATGTTAGGCTTAAAGTTAGGGTTATGGTGATGGGGTTAAGGTTAGGGTTGGGGTTAGGGTTAGGTTTAGGTTTAGGGTTAGGGTTAGGATTATGGTTATTCTTAGATTTATGGTTTAAAATTTACGGTTTATGGTTTAAGGTTTAGGGTTTAGGATTGTTTAAGTTTAGGGTGGTTTAGGTTTAGGGTACAGAATTTAGCGTTTAAGATTGTTTAATGGTTAGGGTTGGTTAGGTTTTAGCGTTTAGAGTTGTTTAGGGTTTTTTAGGGTTGTTTATAATTTAGTGTTTAGGGTTGTTCAGGATTTATGATTTAGGATATTTTAAGGTTTAGAGATTAAGGTTCTATAGTGTTTTAGGGTTTAGGGTATAATGTTTAGGGTTAAGGGTTTAGGGTTGTTTAGGGTATAGTGTTAATGGTTTTAGGGTTTAGGCTTGTTTAGGGTTTAGTGTTTAGGGTTTAGGGTTTAGTGTTTTTAGCGTTTAGTGTTTATAGTTTAGGGTTTAGGGTGCTTTTGGAATTAGTGTTTAGGGTTTTTCTGGGTTTAAGGATTAGGATTTAGGGTGTTAGGGTTAGTGTTAGGGTTAGGTTTAGGGTTAAGGTGAGGGTTAGGGTGAGGGTTAAGGTTAGGGTTAAGGTTAGTGTTAGTGTTAGAATAAGGGTTAGGGTTAGGGATAGGGTTAGGGTTAGGGTTAGGGTTAGGGTTAAGGTTAGGGTTAGGGTTAGGGTTAGGGGTTAGGGGTTTGGGTTAGGGTTAGTGTTAGGGGTTAGGGGTTAGTGTTAGGGTTAGGGTTAGGGTTAGGTTTAGGGTTAGGTTTAGTGTTAGGGTTATTATTAGGGGGTTAGGTTTTAGTTTAGGATTAGTGTTAGGGTTAGAATTAGAAATAGGGTTAGTGTTAGGATTAGGGTCAGGGTTAGGTTTAGGGATAGGGTTAGGGTTAGGGGTAGGGTTAGGGTTAGGGTTAGAATTAAAGTTTAGGGTTTATGTTAGGATTAGGGATAGTGTGAGGTTTAGGGTTAGCTTTAGGGTTAGGGTTAGGGTTAGTGTTTGGGTTATGATTAGTGTTAGGATTAGGATTAGGGTTAGGGTCAGGTTTATGTTTAGGGTTAGGGTTAGGGTTAGGGTTAGATTTAGGGTTAGGTTTAGGTTTATTGTTAGATTTAGGGTTTAGGGTTTAAGGTTTATGGTTTAGGATTGTTTAAGTTTAAGGGTGGATTAGGTTTAGGTTTAGAGTTTAGTATTATGGTTACGGTTAGGGTTAGGGTTAGGGTTAGAGTTAGGGTTAGGGTTAGGGTTAGGGTTAAGGTTAGGGTTAGTGTTAGAGTTAGGGTTATGGTTAGTGTTAGGATTAGGGTTAGGGTTAGGGTCAGGGTTAGGTTTAGGGTTAGGGATAGGGTTAGGGTTAGATTTAGGGTTAGGTTTAGGTTTATTGTTAGATTTAGGGTTTAGGGTCTAAGGTTTATGGTTTAGGATTGTTTAAGGTTTAGGGTGGATTAGGTTTAGGGTTTAGAGTTTAGTGTTATGGTTAGGGTTAGGGTTAGGGTTAGGGATGGGGTTAGGGTTAGGGTTATGGTAAGGGTTAGGTTTAGGGTTAGGGTTAGGGTTAGGGTAAAAGTTAGGGGGTTAGTGTTAGGGTTTGTGTTAGGGTTAGGGTTAGGGTTAGGGTTAGGTTAGGGTTAGGGTTAGGGTTAGGTTAGGGTTAGGGTTAGGATTAGGGTTTGGGTTAGGGTTAGGGTTAGTGTTAGGGGTTAGGGGTTAGTGTTAGGGTTAGGGTTAGGGTTAGGTTTAGTGTTAGGGTTATTATTAGGGGGTTAGGTTTAAGTTTAGGATTAGTGTTAGGGTTAGAATTAGAAATAGGGTTAGTGTTAGAATTAGGGTCAGGGTTAGGGTTAGGGTTAGGGTTAGGGTCAGGGAGGGTTTAGGGTTAGTGTTAGGGTTAGATTTAGGGTTAGGTTTAGGTTTATTGTTAGCTTTAGGATTTAGGGTCTAAGGTTTATGGTTTAGGATTGTTTAAGGTTTAGGGTGGATTAGGTTTAGGGTTTAGAGTTTAGTGTTATGGTTACGGTTAGGGTTAGGGTTAGGATTAGGGTTAAGGTTAGGGTTAGGATTAGGTTTAGGGTTCCGGTTAGGGTTAGGGTTAGGTTTAGGGTTAGGGTTAGGGTTAGGGTTAGGGTAAGGGTTAGGGGTTAGTGTTAGGGTTATGGTTATTGTTAGGTTTAGGGTTTAGGGTTTAGTGTTTAGGGTTTAAGGATTAGGGTTTAGGATTGTTTAAGTTTAGGGTGGTTTAGGTTTAGGGTACAGAATTTAGCGTTTAAGATTGTTTAATGGTTAGGGTTGTTTAGGTTTTAGCGTTTAGAGTTGTTTAGGGTTTTTTAGGGTTGTTTATAATTTAGTGTTTAGGGTTGTTCAGGATTTATGATTTAGGATATTTTAAGGTTTAGAGATTAAGGTTCTATAGTGTTTTAGGGTTTAGGGTATAATGTTTAGGGTTAAGGGTTTAGGGTTGTTTAGGGTATAGTGTTAATGGTTTTAGGGTTTAGGCTTGTTTAGGGTTTAGTGTTAAGGGTTTAGGGTTTAGGGTTTTTTAGCGTTTACTGTTTATAGTTTAGGGTTTAGGGTGCTTTTGGAATTAGTGTTTAGGGTTTTTCTGGGTTTAAGGTTTAGGATTTAGGGTGTTAGGGTTAGTGTTAGGGTTAGGTTTAGGGTTAAGGTGAGGGTTAGGGTGAGGGTTAAGGTTAGGGTTAGGGTTAAGGTTAGTGTTAGTGTTAGAATAAGGGTTAGGGTTAGGGATAGGGTTAGGGTTAGGGTTAGGGTTAAGGTTAGGGTTAGGGTTAGGGGTTAGGGGTTTGGGTTAGGGTTAGTGTTAGGGGTTAGGGGTTAGTGTTAGGGTTAGGGTTAGGGTTAGGTTTAGGGTTAGGTTTAGTGTTAGGGTTATTATTAGGGGGTTAGGTTTTAGTTTAGGATTAGTGTTAGGGTTAGAATTAGAAATAGGGTTAGTGTTAGGATTAGGGTCAGGGTTAGGTTTAGGGTTAGGGTTAGGGTTAGGGTTAGGGTCAGGGAGGGTTTAGGGTTAGGGTTAGGGTTAGATTTAGGGTTAGGTTTAGGTTTATTGTTAGCTTTAGGATTTAGGGTCTAAGGTTTATGGTTTAGGATTGTTTAAGGTTTAGGGTGGATTAGGTTTAGGGTTTAGAGTTTAGTGTTATGGTTACGGTTAGGGTTAGGGTTAGGGTTAGGATTAGGGTTAAGGTTAGGGTTAGGATTAGGTTTAGGGTTCGGGTTAGGGTTAGGGTTAGGGTTAGGGTTAGGGTTAGGGTAAGGGTTAGGGGTTAGTGTTAGGGTTATGGTTATTGTTAGGTTTAGGGTTTAGGGTTTAGTGTTTAGGGTTTAAGGATTAGGGTTTAGGATTGTTTAAGATTTAGGGTGGTTTAGGTTAAGGGTTTAGGGTTTAGAGTTTAGGATTGTTTAAGGTTTAGGGTTGTTTACGGTATAGTTTTTAGGGTTAAAAGTTTAGGGTTGTTTAGGCTTTAGTGTTTAGGGTTTAGGGTTGTTTAAGGTTTAGTGTTTAAGGTTTAGGTTTTAGGGTTGTTTTGGGTTTAGTGTTTAGTGTTGTTTAGGGTATAGTGTTAATGGTTTAGGGTTTAGGGTTATTTAGGGTTTAGTGTTTAAGGTTTAAGGTATAGGGTTGTTTAGGGTTTAGTGTTTAGGGTTGTTTATGGTTTAGTGATTAGGGTTGTTTAGGGTTGTTTAGAGGTTAGTGTTTAGGGTTATTCAGGGTTTATGATTTAGGGTTGTTCAGGGTTTAGGATTTATGGTTGTTCAGGGTTTAGGATTTAGGGATTAAGGTTAAGGGGTTAGGGTTAGGGTTAGGGTTAGCATTAGGGTTAGAGTTAGGGTTAGAGTTAGGGTTATGGGGTTATATTAGGCTTAAGTTTAGGGTTAGGGTTATGGGGTTAAGGTTAGGGTTGGGGTTAGGGTTAGGTTTAGGTTTAGGGTTAGGTTTAGGGTTATGGTTATTCTTAGATTTATGGTTTAAAATTTAGGGTTTATGGTTTAAGGTTTAGTGTTTAGGATTGTTTAAGTTTTAGGGTGGTTTAGGTTTAGGGTATAGAATTTAGCGTTTAAGATTGTTTAATGGTTAGGGTTGTTTAGGTTTTAGCGTTTAGAGTTGTTTAGGGTTTTTTAGGGTTGTTTATAATTTAGTGTTTAGGGTTGTTCAGGATTTATGATTTAGGATATTTTAAGGTTTAGGGTTTAAGGTTGTATAGTGTTTTAGGGTTTAGGGTATAATGTTTAGGGTTAAGGGTTTAGGGTTGTTTAGGGTATAGTGTTAATGGTTTTAGGGTTTAGGCTTGTTTAGGGTTTAGTGTTTAGGGTTTAGGGTTTAGGGTTTTTTAGCGTTTAGTGTTTATAGTTTAGGGTTTAGGGTGCTTTTGGAATTAGTGTTTTTCGGGGTTTAGGGTTTAGGTTTTAGGGTGTCAGGGTTAATGTTAGGGTTAGGTTTAGGGTTAAGGTGAGGGTTAGGGTGAGGGTTAAAGTTAGGGTTAGGGTTAGAAGAAGGGTTAGGGTTAGGGTTATGGTTAGGGTTAGGGATAGGGTTAGGGTTAGGGTTAGGGTTAGGGTTAGTGTTAGGTTTAGGGGTTTGGGTTAGGGTTAGTTGCTAGGGCCGTAGCTAGGGACGTTGCTAGGGCCGTTGCTAGGGCCGTTGTTAGGTCCGTTGTCAGGGCCGTTGTTTGGACCTTTGTCAGGGCCATTGTTAGGGCCGTTGATAGGGCCGTTGCTAGGGTCGTTGCTAGGGCCGTTGTTAGGGCCCTTGTTAGGGCCGTTGCTAGGGCCCTTGTTTGGGCCGTTGCTAGGGCCCTTGTTAGGGCCGTTGCTAGGGCCGTTGTTAGCGCCGTTGCTAGGGCCGTTGCTAGGGCCGTTGTTAGGGCCGTTGCTAGGGCCGTTGCTAGGGCCCTTGTTAGGGCCGTTGCTAGGGCCCTTGTTAAGGACGTTGTTAGGGCCGTTGCTAGGGCCCTTGTTAGGGCCGTTGCTAGGGCCGTTGCTAGGGCCGTTGCTAGGGCCGTTGTTAGGGCCGTTTCAAAGGCCGTTGTTAGGGCCATTGCTAGGGCCCTTTTTAGGGCCGTTGCTAGGGACGTTGTAAGGGCCGTTGCTAGAGCCGTTGTTAGGGCCGTTGCTAAAGCCGTTGCTAGGGCCGTTGCTAGGGCCATTGCAAGGGCCGTTGTTACGGCCGTTGCTAGGGCCATTGCAAGGGCCGTTGCTAGGGCCGTTGCTAGGGCCGTTGCTAGGGTTGTTCCTAGGGCCATTTCAAGGGCCGTTGTTAGGGCCGTTGCTAGGGCCCTCGTTAGGGCCGTTGCTAGGGCCGTTGCTAGGGCCGTTGTTAGGGCCGTTGCTAGGGCCGTTGCTACAGCCGTTGTTAGGGCCGTTGCTAGGGCCGTTGCTAGGGCCGTTGTTAGGGCCGTTGCTAGGGCCGTTGCTAGGGCCCTTGCTAGGGCCGTTGCAAGGGCCGTTGTTAGGGCCTTTGCTAGGGCCGTTGCTCGGGCCGTTGTTAGGGCCCTTGTTAGGGCCGTTGCTAGGGCCCTTGTTAGGACCGTAGCTAGGGCCCTTGTTAGTGCCGTTGCTAGGGCCGTTGCTAGCTCCGTTGCTAGGGCCCTTCTTAGGGCCGTTGCTAGGGCCGTTGCTAGGGCCGTTGCTAGGGCCCTTGTTAGGGCCGTTGCTAGGGCCGTTGTTAGGGCCGTTGCAAGGGCCGTTGTTAGGGCCGTTGCTAGGGCCCTTGTTAGGGACGTTGCTAGGGCCGTTGCTAGGGCCGTTGCTTGGGCCCTTCTTAGGGCTGTTGCTTGGGCCGTTGCTAGGGCCGTTGCTAGGGCCGTTGTTTGGGCCGTTGCTAGGGCCCTTGTTAGGGCCGTTGCTAGGGCCCTTGTTAGGGCCGTTGCTAGGGCCGTTGCTAGGGCCCTTGTTAGGACCGTTGCTAGGGCCGTTGCTAGGGCCGTTGCTAGGGCCGTTGCTACGGCCCTTGTTAGGGCAGTTGCTAGGGACGTAGCTAGGGCCGTTGCTAGGACCGTTTCTAGGGCCGTTGCTAGGGCCGTTGTTTGGCCCGTTACTAGGGCCGTTGTTAGGGCCGTTGCTAGGGCCCTTGTTAGGGACGTTGCTAGGGCCGTTGCTAGGGCCGTTGCTAGGGCCCTTGTTAGGGCCGTTGCTAGGGCCCTTGTTAGGGCCGTTGCTAGGGCCGTAGCTAGGGCCGTTGCTAGGGCCGTTGTTAGGGCCGTTGCTAGGGCCGTTGCTAGGGCCGTTGCTAGGGCCGTTGCTAGGGCCCTTGTTAGGTCCGTTGCTAGGGCCCTCGTTAGGGCCGTTGCTAGGGCCGTTGTTAGGGCCGTTGCTAGGGCCCTCGTTAGGGCCGTTTCTAGGGCCGTTGTTAGGGCCGTTGCTAGGGCCGTTGTTAGGGCCGTTGCTAGGGCCCTCGTTAGGGCCGTTTCTAGGGCCGTTGTTAGGGCCGTTGCTAGGGCCGTTGTAAGGGCCGTTGTTAGGGCCGTTGCTAGGGCCGTTGTTAGGGCCGTTGCTAGGGCCCTTGTTTGGGCCGTTGCTAGGGCCCTCGTTAGGGCCGTTGCTAGGGCCCTTGTTAGGGCCGTTGCTAGGGCCGTTGCTAGGGCCGTTTCAAAGGCCGTTGTTAGGGCCGTTGTTAGGGCCGTTGCTAGGGCCGTTGCTAGGGCCGTTGCTAGAACCGTTGCTAGGGCCGTTGCAAGGGCCGTTGTTAGGGCCGTTGCTAGGGCCCTTGTTAGGTCCGTTGCTAGGGCCCTCGTTAGGGCCGTTGCTAGGGCCGTTGTTAGGGCCGTTGCTAGGGCCCTCGTTAGGGCCGTTGCTAGGGCCCTTGTTAGGGACCTTGCTAGGGCCGTTCCTAGGGCCGTTGCTAGGGCCCTTGTTAGGGCCGTTGCTAGGTCCCTTGTTAGGGCCGTTGCTAGGGCGGTAGCTAGGGCCGTTGCTAGGGCCGTTGTTAGGGCGGTTGCTAGGGCCGTTGCTAGGGTTGTTCCTAGGGCCGTTTCAAGGGCCGTTGTTAGGGCCGTTGCTAGGGCCCTTGTTAGGGCCGTTGCTAGGGCCCTTGTTAGGGCCGTTGCTAGGGCCGTAGCTAGGGCCGTTGCTAGGGCCCTTGTTAGGGCCTTTGCTAGGGCCGTTGCTAGGGCCGTTGTTAGGGCCGTTGCTAGGGCCGTTGCTAGGGCCCTTGTTAGGGCCTTTGCTAGGGCCGTTGCTAGGGCCGTTGTTAGGGCCGTTGCTAGGGCCGTTGCTAGGGCCCTTGTTAGGGCCGTTGCTAGGGACCTCGTTAGGGCCGTTGCTAGGGCCCTTGTTAGGGGCGTTGCTAGGTCCGTTCCAAGGGCCGTTGCTAGGGCCGTTGCTAGGGCCGTTGCTAGGGCCGTTGCTAGGGCCCTTGTTAGGGCCGTTGCTAGGGCCATTGCTAGGGCCGTTGCTAGGGCCGTTGCTAGGGCCGTTGCAAGGGCCGTTGTTAGGGCCGTTGCTAGGGCCCTTGTTAGGGCCGTTGCTAGGGCCCTTGTTAGGGCCGTTGCTAGGGCCATTGCTAGGGCCGTTGCTAGGGCCGATGCTAGGGCCGTTGCAAGGTCCGTTGTTAGGGCCGTTGCTAGGGCCCTTGTTAGGGACGTTGCTAGGGCCGTTGCTAGGGCCGTTGCTAGGGCCCTTGTTAGGGCCGTTGCTAGGGCCCTTGTTTGGGCCGTTGCTAGGGCCGTTGTTAGGGCCGTTGCTAGGGCCCTTGTTAGGGCCGTTGCTAGGGCCCTTGTTAGGGCCGTTGCTAGGGCCATTGCTAGGGCCGTTGCTAGGGCCGTTGCTAGGGCCGATGCAAGGTCCGTTGTTAGGGCCGTTGCTAGGGCCCTTGTTAGGGACGTTGCTAGGGCCGTTGCTAGGGCCGTTGCTAGGGCCCTTGTTTGGGCCGTTGCTAGGGCCGTTGTTAGGGCCGTTGCTAGGGCCCTTGTTAGGGCCGTTGCTAGGGCCGTTGTTAGGGCCGTTGCTAGGGCCGTTGCTAGGGCCGTTGCTAGTGCCGTTGCTAGGGCCCTTGTTAGGGCCGTTGCTAGGGCCGTTCCAAGGGCCGTTGCTAGGGCCGTTGCTAGGGCCGTTGCTAGGGCCGTTGCTAGGGCCCTTGTTAGGGCCGTTGCTAGGGCCATTGCTAGGGCCGTTGCTAGGGCCGTTGCTAGGGCCGTTGCAAGGGCCGTTGTTAGGGCCGTTGCTAGGGCCCTTGTTAGGGCCGTTGCTAGGGCCCTTGTTAGGGCCGTTGCTAGGGCCATTGCTAGGGCCGTTGCTAGGGCCGTTGCTAGGGCCGTTGCAAGGTCCGTTGTTAGGGCCGTTGCTAGGGCCCTTGTTAGGGACGTTGCTAGGGCCGTTGCTAGGGCCGTTGCTAGGGCCCTTGTTAGGGCCGTTGCTAGGGCCGTTCCAAGGGCCGTTGCTAGGGCCGTTGCTAGGGCCGTTGCTAGGGCCGTTGCTAGGGCCCTTGTTAGGGCCGTTGCTAGGGCCATTGCTAGGGCCGTTGCTAGGGCCGTTGCTAGGGCCGTTGCAAGGTCCGTTGTTAGGGCCGTTGCTAGGGCCCTTGTTAGGGACGTTGCTAGGGCCGTTGCTAGGGCCGTTGCTAGGGCCCTTGTTTGGGCCGTTGCTAGGGCCGTTGTTAGGGCCGTTGCTAGGGCCCTTGTTAGGGCCGTTGCTAGGGCCGTTGTTAGGGCCGTTGCTAGGGCCGTTGCTAGGGCCGTTGCTAGGGCCGTTGCTAGGGCCCTTGTTAGGGCCGTTGCTAGGGCCGTTCCAAGGGCCGTTGCTAGGGCCGTTGCTAGGGCCGTTGCTAGGGCCGTTGCTAGGGCCCTTGTTAGGGCCGTTGCTAGGGCCATTGCTAGGGCCGTTGCTAGGGCCGTTGCTAGGGCCGTTGCAAGGGCCGTTGTTAGGGCCGTTGCTAGGGCCCTTGTTAGGGCCGTTGCTAGGGCCCTTGTTAGGGCCGTTGCTAGGGCCATTGCTAGGGCCGTTGCTAGGGCCGTTGCTAGGGCCGTTGCAAGGTCCGTTGTTAGGGCCGTTGCTAGGGCCCTTGTTAGGGACGTTGCTAGGGCCGTTGCTAGGGCCGTTGCTAGGGCCCTTGTTAGGGCCGTTGCTAGGGCCGTTCCAAGGGCCGTTGCTAGGGCCGTTGCTAGGGCCGTTGCTAGGGCCGTTTCAAAGGCCATTGTTAGGGCCGTTGATAGGGCCATTGCTAGGGCCGTTGCTAGGGCCGTTGCTAGGGCCGTTGAAAGGGCCGTTGTTAGGGCCGTTGCTAGGGCCCTTGTTAGGGCCGTTGCTAGGGCCCTTGTTAGGGCCGTTGCTAGGGCCGTTGCTAGGGCCGTTGCTAGGGCCCTTGTTAGGGCCGTTGCTAGGGCCCTTGTTTGGGCCGTTGCTAGGGCCGTTGTTAGGGCCGTTGCTAGGGCCATTGCTACGGCCGTTGCTAGGGCCGTTGCTAGGGCCGTTGCAAGGGCCGTTGTTAGGGCCGTTGCTAGGGCCCTTGTTAGGGACGTTGCTAGGGCCGTTGCTAGGGCCGTTGCTAGGGCCCTTGTTAGGTCCGTTGCTAGGGCCCTCGTTAGGGCCGTTGCTAGTGCCATTGCTAGGGCCGTTTCAAAGGCCGTTGTTAGGGCCGTTGCTAGGGCCATTGCTAAGGCCGTTGCTAGGGCCGTTGCTAGGGCCGTTGCAAGGGCCGTTGTTAGGGCCGTTGCTAGGGCCCTTGTTAGGGACGTTGCTAGGGCCGTTGCTAGGGCTCTTGTTAGGGCCGTTGCTAGGGCCCTTGTTTGGGCCGTTGCTAGGGCCGTTGCTAGGGCCGTTGCTAGGGCCATTGCTAGGGCCGTTGCTAGGGCCGTTGCTAGGGCCGTTTTTAGGGCCGTTGCTAGGACCGTTGCTAGGGCCCTTGTTAGGTCCGTTGCTAGTGCCCTTGTTAGGGCCGTTGCTAGAGCCGTTGTTAGGGCCGTTTCAAAGGCCGTTGTTAGGGCCGTTGCTAGGGCCATTGCTAGGGCCGTTGCTAGGGCCGTTGCTAGGGCCGTTGCAAGGACCGTTGTTAGGGCCGTTGCTAGGGCCCTTGTTAGGGACGTTGCTAGGGCCGTTTTTAGGGCCGTTGCTAGGGCCGTTGCTAGGGTTGTTCCTAGGGCCGTTTCAAGGGCCATTGTTAGGGCCGTTGCTAGGGCCCTTGCTAGGGCCTTTGCTAGGGCCGTTGCTAGGGCCGTTGTTAGGGCCGTTGCTAGGGCCGTTTCTAGGGCCCTTGTTAGGTCCGTTGCTAGGGCCCTTGTTAGGGCCGTTGCTAGGGCCGTTGCTAGGGCCGTTGCTAGGGCCGTTGCTAGGGCCGTTAGAAGGGCCGTTGTTAGGGCCGTTGCTAGGGCCCTTGTTAGGGCCGTTGCTAGGGCCCTTGTTAGGGCCGTTGCTAGGGCCATTGCTAGGGCCGTTGCTAGGGCCGTTGCTAGGGCCGTTGCAAGGGCCGTTGTTAGGGCCGTTGCTAGGGCCCTTTTTAGGGCCGTTGCTAGGGCCCTTGTTAGAGCCGTTGCTAGGGCCATTGCTAGGGCCGTTGCTAGGGCCGTTGCAAGGGCCGTTGTTAGGGCCGTTGCTAGGGCCCTTGTTAGGGACGTTGCTAGGGCCGTTGCTAGGGCCGTTTCTAGGGCCATTGCTAGGGCCGTTGCTAGGGCCGTTGCTAGGGCCGTTGCAAGGGCCCTTGTTAGGGACGTTGCTAGGGCCGTTGCTAGGGCGGTGGCTAGGGCCGTTGCTAGGGCCGTTTCAAAGGCCGTTGTTAGGGCCGTTGCTAGGGCCATTGCTAGGGCCGTTGCTAGGGCCGTTGCTAGGGCCGTTGCAAGGGCCGTTGTTAGGGCCGTTGCTAGGGCCCTTGTTAGGGACGTTGCTAGGGCCGTTGCTAGGGCCGTTGCTAGGGCCCTTGTTTGGGCCGTTGCTAGGGCCGTTGCTAGGGCCGTTGCTAGGGCCGTTGCTAGGGCCGTTGCTAGGGCCGTTGCTAGGGCCGTTGTTAGGGCCGTTGCTAGGGCCGTTGCTAGGGCCCTTGTTAGGTCCGTTGCTAGGGCCGTTGTTAGGGCCCTTGTTAGGGCCGTTGCTAGGGCCCTTGTTAGGGCCGTTGCTAGGGCCGTTGCTAGGGCCGTTTCAAAGGCCGTTGTTAGGGCCGTTGCTAGGGCCATTGCTAGGGCCGTTGCTAGGGCCGTTGCTAGGGCCGTTGCAAGGGCCGTTGTTAGGGCCGTTGCTAGGGCCCTTGTTAGGGACGTTGCTAGGGCCGTTGCTAGGGCCGTTGCTAGGGCCCTTGTTAGGGCCGTTGCTAGGGCCCTTGTTTGGGCCGTTGCTAGGGCCCTTGTTAGGGCCGTTGCTAGGGCCGTTGCTAGGGCCGTTGTTAGGGCCGTTTCTAGGGCCCTTGCTAGGGCCCTTGTTAGGTCCGTTGCTAGGGCCCTCGTTAGGGCCGTTGCTAGGGCCCTTGCTAGGGCCCTCGTTAGGGCCGTTGCTAGGGCCATTGCTAGGGCCGTTGCTAGGGCCGTTGCTAGGGCCGTTGCAAAAGCCGTTGTTAGGGACGTTGCTAGGGCCGTTGCTAGGGCCGTTGCTAGGGCCCTTGTTAGGGCCGTTGCTAGGGCCCTTGTTAGGGCCGTTGATAGGGCCCTTGTTAGCGCCGTTGCTAGGGCCGTTGCTAGGGCCGTTGTTAGGTCTGTTGCTAGGGCCGTTGCTAGGGCCCTTGTTTGGGCCGTTGCTAGGGCCGTTGCTAGAGCCGTTGCTAGGGCCGTTGCTAGGGTCGTTGCTACGGCCCTTGTTAGGGCCGTTGCTAGGGCCGTAGCTAGGGCCGTTGCTAGGGCCCTTGTTAGGGCCGTTGCTAGGGCCGTTGCTAGGGCCGTTTCAAAGGCCGTTGTTTGGGCCGTTGCTAGGGCCATTGCTAGGGCCGTTGCTAGGGCCGTTGCTAGGGCCGTTGTTAGGGCCGTTGCTATGGCCGTTGCTAGGGCCCTTGTTAGGTCCGTTGCTAGGGCCCTCGTTAGGGCTGTTGCTAGGGCCCTTGCTAGGGCCGTTGCTAGGGCCGTTGCTAGGGCCGTTGCTAGGGCCGTTGCTAGGGCCGTTGCTAGGGCCGTTGCAAGGGCCGTTGTTAGGGCCGTTGCTAGGGCCCTTGTTAGGGCCGTTGCTAGGGCCCTTGTTAGGGCCGTTGCTAGGGCCGTTGCTAGGGCCGTTGCAAGGGCCGTTGTTAGGGCCGATGCTAGGGCCCTTGTTAGGGCCGTTGCTAGGGCCCTTGTTAGGGCCGTTGCTAGGGCCATTGCTAGGGCCGTTGCTAGGGCCGTTGCTAGGGCCGTTGCTAGGGCCGTTGCTAGGGCCGTTCTAGGGCCCTTGTTAGGTCCGTTGCTAGGGCTCTTCTTAGGGCCGTAGCTAGAGCCGTTGCTAGGGCCGTTGTTAGGGCCGTTGCTAGGGCCATTGCTAGGGCCGTTGCTAGGGCCCTTGTTAGGGCCGTTTCTAGGGCCGTTGTTAGGGCCGTTGCTAGGGACCTTGTTTGGGCCGTTGCTAGGGCCCTTGTTAGGGCAGTTGCTAGGGCCGTAGCTAGGGCCGTTGCTAGAGCCGTTGTTAGGGCCGTTGCTAGGGCCGTTGCTAGGGCCGTTGCTAGGGCCCTTCTTAGGGCCGTTGCTAGGGCCGTTGCTAGGGCCGTTGCTAGGGCCGTTGCTAGGGCCCTTGTTAGGGCCGTTGCTAGGGCCGTTCCAAGAGCCGTTGCTAGGGCCATTGCTAGGGCCGTTGCTAGGGCCGTTGCTAGGGCCGTTGCTAGGGTATTTCCTAGGGCCGTTTCAAGGGCCGTTGCTAGGGCCGTTGCTAGGGACGTTGTTAGGGCCTTTGCTAGGGCCGTTGCTAGGGCCCTTGTTAGGTCCGTTGCTAGGGCCCTCGTTAGGGCCGTTGCTAGGGCCCTTGTTAGGCCCGTTGCTAGGGCCGTTGTTAGGGCCGTTGCTAGGGCCATTGCTAGGGCCGTTGCTAGGGCCGTTGCTAGGGCCATTGCAAGGGCCGTTGTTAGGGCCGTTGCTAGGGCCCTTGTTAGGGACGTTGTTAGGGCCCTTGTTAGGGCCCTTTTTTTGGGCCGTTGCTAGGGCCGTTGCTAGGGCCGTTGCTAGGGCCCTTGTTAGGGCCGTTGCTAGGGCCCTTGTTTGGGCCGTTGCTAGGGCCCTCGTTAGGGCCGTTGCTAGGGCCCTTGTTAGGGCCGTTGCTAGGGCCGTTGCTAGGGCCGTTTCAAAGGCCGTTGTTAGGGCCGTTGCTAGGGCCGTTGCTAGGGCCGTTGCTAGGGCCATTGCTAGGGCCGTTGCTAGGGCCATTGCTAGGGCCGTTGCAAGGGCCGTTATTAGGGCCGTTGCTAGGGCCCTTGTTAGGGCCGTTGCTAGGGCCGTTGCTAGGGACCTTGTTTGGGCCGTTGCTAGGGCCCTTGCTAGGGCCGTTGCTAGGGCCCTTGCTAGGGCCGTTGTTAGGGCCGTTGCTAGGGCCGTTGTTAGGGCCGTTGCTAGGGCCGTTGCTAGGGCCGTTCCTAGGGCCGTTGCTAGGGCCCTTGTTAGGTCCGTTGCTAGGGCCGTTGCTAGGGCCGTTCTAGGGCCATTGATAGGGCCGTTGCTAGGGCCCTTGTTAGGGCCGTTGCTAGGGCCATTGCTAGGGCCGTTGCTAGGGCCGTTCCTAGGGCCGTTGCTAGGGCCCTTGTTTGGGCCGTTGCTAGGGCCCTCGTTAGGGCCGTTGCTAGGGCCCTTGTTAGGGCCGTTGCTAGGGCCGTTGCTAGGGCCGTTGCAAGGTCCTTTGTTAGGGCCGTTGCTAGGGCCCTCGTTAGGTCCGTTGCTAGGGCCGTTGCTAGGGCCGTTGTTAGGGCCGTTGCTAGGTCCATTGCTAGGGCCGTTGCTAGGGCCGTTGCTAGGGCCATTGATAGGGCCGTTTCTAGGGCCGTTGCTAGGGCCGTTGCAAGGGCCGTTGTTAGGGCCGTTGCTAGGGCCCTTGTTAGGGACTTTGCTAGGGCCGTTGCTAGGGCTGTTGCTAGGGTTGTTCCTAGGGCCGTTTCAAGGGCCGTTGTTAGGGCCGTTGCTAGGGCCCTCGTTAGGGCCGTTGCTAGGGCCGTTGCTAGGGTCGTTGTTAGGGCCGTTGCTAGGGCCGTTGCTAGGGCCGTTGTTAGGGTTGTTGCTAGGGCCGTTGCTAGGGCCGTTGCTAGGGCCCTCGTTAGGGCCGATGCTAGGGCCGTTGCTAGGGCCCTTGTTAGTGCCGTTGCTAGGGCCGTTGCTAGGGCCATTGTTAGGGCCGTTGTTAGGGCCGTTGCTAGGGCCGTTGCTAGGGCCGTTGCTAGGGCCGTTGCTAGGGCCGTTGCAAGGGCCGTTGTTAGGGCCGTTGCTAGGGCCCTTGTTAGGGACGTTGCTAGGGCCGTTGCTAGGGCCGTTGCTAGGGCCCTTGTTAGGGCCGTTGCTAGGGCCCTTGTTTGGGCCGTTGCTAGGGCCGTTGCTAGGGCCGTTGCTAGGGCCGTTGCTAGGGCCGTTGCAAGGGCCGTTGTTAGGGCCGTTGCTAGGGCCCTTTTTAGGGCCGTTGCTAGGGCCCTTGTTAGGGCCGTTGCTAGGGCTATTGCTAGGGCCGTTGCTAGGGCCGTTGCTAGGGCCGTTGCAAGGTCCGTTGTTAGGGCCGTTGCTAGGGCCGTTGCTAGGGCCGTTGTTAGGGCCGTTGCTAGGGCCGTTGCTAGGGCCCTCGTTAGGTCCGTTGCTAGGGCCCTCGTTAGGGCCGTTGCTAGGGCCCTTGTTAGGGCCGTTGCTAGGGCCGTTGCTAGGGCCGTTGCAAGGTCCTTTGTTAGGGCCGTTGCTAGGGCCCTCGTTAGGTCCGTTGCTAGGGCCGTTGCTAGGGCCGTTGTTAGGGCCGTTGCTAGGTCCATTGCTAGGGCCGTTGCTAGGGCCGTTGCTAGGGCCGTTGCAAGGGCCGTTGTTAGGGCCGTTGCTAGGGGCCTTGTTAGGGACGTTGCTAGGGCCGTTGCTAGGGCCGTTGCTAGGGCCCTTGTTAGGGCCGTTGCTAGGGCCCTTGTTTGGGCCGTTGCTAGGGCCGTTGCTAGGGCCGTTGCTAGGGCCGTTGCTAGGGCCGTTGTTAGGGCCGTTGCTAGGGCCCTTGTTAGGGACGTTGCTAGGGCCGTTGCTAGGGCCGTTTCAAGGGCCGTTGTTAGGGCCTTTGCTAGGGCCGTTGCTAGGGCCGTTGTTAGGGCCGTTGCTAGGGCTGTTGCTAGGGCCCTCGTTAGGGCCGTTGCTAGGGCCCTTGTTAGGGACGTTGCTAGGGCCGTTGCTAGGGCCGTTTCAAAGGCCGTTGTTAGGGCCGTTGCTAGGGCCATTGCTAGGGCCGTTGCTAGGGCCGTTGTTAGGGCCGTTGCTAGGGCCCTTGTTAGGGACGTTGCTAGGCCGTTGCTAGGGCCGTTGCTAGGGCGCTTGTTAGGGCCGTTGCTAGGGCCCTTGTTTGGGCCGTTGCTAGGGCCGTTGCTAGGGCCGTTGCTAGGGCCCTTGTTAGTGCCGTTGCTAGGGCCCTTGTTTGGGCCGTTGCTAGGGCCCTTGTTAGGGCCGTTGATAGGGCCATTGCTAGGGCCGTTGCTAGAGCCCTTGTTAGGGCCGTTTCTAGGGCCGTTGTTAGGGCTGTTGCTAGGGCCGTTGCTAGAGCCCTTGTTAGGGCCGTTGCTATGGCCGTTGCTAGGGCCCTTGTTAGGGCCGTTGCTAGAGCCGTTGCTAGGGCCGTTGCTAGGGTCGTTGCTACGGCCCTTGTTAGGGCCGTTGCTAGGGCCGTAGCTAGGGCCGTTGTTAGGGCCGTTGCTAGGGCCGTTCTTAGGGCCGTGGCTAGGGCCGTTGCTAGGGCCGTTGTTAGGTCCGTTGCTAGGGCCGTTGTTAGGGCCGTTGCTAGGGCCCTCGTTAGGTCCGTTGCTAGGGCCCTCGTTAGGGCCGTTGCTAGGGCCGTTGTTAGGGCCGTTGCTAGGGCCGTTGCTAGGGCCGTTGCTAGGGCCATTGCTAGGGCCGTTGCTAGGGCCGTTGCTAGGGCCCTCGTTAGGTCCGTTGCTAGGGCCCTCGTTAGGGCCATTGCTAGGGCCCTTGTTAGGGCCGTTGCTTGGGCCGTTGCTAGGGCCGTTGCTAGGGCCGTTGCTAGGGCCGTTGCTAGGGCCGTTGCTAGGGCCGTTGCAAGGGCCGTTGTTAGGGCCGTTGCTAGGGCCCTTGTTAGGGCCGTTGCTAGGGCCCTTGTTAGGGCCGTTGCTAGGGCCATTGCTAGGGCCGTTGTTAGGGCCGTTGCTAGGGCCGTTGCTAGGGCCCTTGTTAGGTCCGTTGCTAGGGCCCTCGTTAGGGCCGTTGCTAGGGCCCTTGTTAGGGCCGTTGCTAGGGCCGTTGCTAGGGCCGTTGCTAGGGCCGTTGCTAGGGCCGTTTCAAAGGCCGTTGTTAGGGCCGTTGCTAGGGCCATTGCTAGGGCCGTTGCTAGGGCCGTTGCTAGGGCCGTTGCAAGGGCCGTTGTTAGGGCCGTTGCTAGGGCCCTTGTTAGGGACGTTGCTAGGCCGTTGCTAGGGCCGTTGCTAGGGCCGTTTCTAGGGCCATTGTTTGGGCCGTTGCTAGGGCCTTGTTAGGGTCGTTGCTAGGGCCCTTGTTAGGTTCGTTGCAAGGGCCGTTGTTAGGGCCGTTGTTAGGGCCGTTGCTAGGGCCGTTGCTAGGGCTGTTGCTAGGGCCGTTTTTAGGGCCCTTGTTAGCGCCGTTGCTAGGGCCGTTGCTAGGGCCGTTGTTAGGGCTGTTGCTAGGGCCGTTGCTAGAGCCCTTGTTAGGGCCGTTGCTATGGCCGTTGCTAGGGCCCTTGTTAGGGCCGTTGCTAGAGCCGTTGCTAGGGCCGTTGCTAGGGTCGTTGATACGGCCCTTGTTAGGGCCGTTGCTAGGGCCGTAGCTAGGGCCGTTGCTAGGGCCATTGCTAGGGCCGTTGCTAGGGCCGTAGCTAGGGCCGTTCTTAGGGCCGTTGCTAGGGCCGTTGCTAGGGCCCTCGTTAGGTCCGTTGCTAGGGCCCTCGTTAGGGCCGTTGCTAGGGCCCTTGTTAGGGCCGTTGCTAGGGCCGTTGCTAGGGCCGTTGCTAGGGCCGTTGCTAGGGCCGTTGCTAGGGCCGTTGCTAGGGCCGTTGCAAGGGCCGTTGTTAGGGCCTTTGCTAGGGCCCTTGTTAGGGCCGTTGCTAGGGCCCTTGTTAGGGCCGTTGCTAGGGCCATTGCTAGGGCCGTTGCTAGGGCCGTTGCTAGGGCCGTTGCAAGGGCCGTTGTTAGGGCCGTTGCTAGGGCCCTTGTTAGGGCCGTTGCTAGGGCCCTTTTTAGGGCCGTTGCTAGGGCCGTTGCTAGGGCCGTTGCTAGGGCCGTTGCTAGGGCCGTTGTTAGGGCCGTTGCTAGGGCCCTTGTTAGGGACGTTGCTAGGGCCGTTGCTAGGGCCGTTGCTAGGGCCCTTGTTAGGGCCGTTGCTAGGGCCCTTGTTTGGGCCGTTGCTAGGGCCGTTGCTAGGGCCGTTGCTAGGGCCGTTGCTAGGGCCGTTGCTAGGGCCGTTGCTAGGGCCGTTGTTAGGGCCGTTGCTAGGGCCGTTGCTAGGGCCGTTGCTAGGGCCATTGCTAGGGCCGTTGCTAGGGCCGTTGCAAGGGCCGTTGTTAGGGCCGTTGCTAGGGCCCTTGTTAGGGACGTTGCTAGGGCCGTTGCTAGGGCCGTTGCTAGGGCCCTTGTTAGGGCCGTTGCTAGGGCCCTTGTTTGGGCCGTTGCTAGGGCCGTTGCTAGGGCCGTTGCTAGGGCCATTGCTAGGGCCGTTGCTAGGGCCGTTGCAAGGGCCGTTGTTAGGGCCGTTGCTAGGGCCCTTGTTAGGGACGTTGCTAGGGCCGTTGCTAGGGCCGTTGCTAGGGCCCTTGTTAGGGCCGTTGCTAGGGCCCTTGTTTGGGCCGTTGCTAGGGCCGTTGCTAGGGCCGTTGCTAGGGCCATTGCTAGGGCCGTTGCTAGGGCCGTTGCAAGGGCCGTTGTTAGGGCCGTTGCTAGGGCCCTTGTTAGGGACGTTGCTAGGGCCGTTGCTAGGGCCGTTGCTAGGGCCCTTGTTAGGGCCGTTGCTAGGGCCCTTGTTAGGGCCGTTGCTAGGGCCGTTGCTTGGGCCGTTGCTAGGGCCGTTGCTAGGGCCGTTGCTAGGGACCTTGTTAGGGCCGTTGCTAGGGCACTTGTTTGGGCTGTAGCTAGGGCCGTTGATAGGGCCGTTGTTAGGGCTGTTGCTAGGGCCGTTGCTAGGGTTGTTCCTAGGGCCGTTTCAAGGGCCGTTGTTAGGGCCCTTGTTAGGGCCGTTGCTAGGGCCCTTGTTAGGGCCGTTGCTAGGGCCGTTGCTAGGGCCGTTGCTAGGGCCGTTGCTAGGGCCGTTGCTAGGGCCGTTGCTAGGGCCGTTGCTAGGGCCCTTGCTAGGGCGTTTGTTAGGGACGTTGCTAGGGCCGTTGCTAGGGCCGTTGCTAGGGCCGTTGCAAGGGCCGTTGTTAGGGCCGTTGCTAGGGGCCTTGTTAGGGACGTTGCTAGGGCCATTGCTAGGGCCGTTGCTAGGGCCCTTGTTAGGGCCGTTGTTAGGGCCGAAGCTAGTGCCGTTGCTAGGGCCGTTGTTAGGGCAGTTGCTAGGGCCGTTGCTAGGGCAGTTGCTAGGGCCGTTGCTAGGGCCGTTGCAAGGGCCGTTGTTAGGGCCGTTGCTAGGGCCCTTGTTAGGGACGTTGCTAGGGCCATTGCTAGGGCCGTTGTTAGAGCCGTTGCTAGGGCCGTTGTTAGGGCCGTTGCTAGGGCCATTGCTAGGGCCGTTGCTAGGGCCCTTGCTAGGGCCGTTGCAAGGGCCGTTGTTAGGGCCGTTGCTAGGGCCCTTGTTAGGGCTGTTGCTAGGGCCGTTGCTAGAGCCCTTGTTAGGGCCGTTGCTATGGCCGTTGCTAGGGCCCTTGTTAGGGCCGTTGCTAGGGCCGTTGCTAGGGCCGTTCTTAGGGCCGTTGCTAGGGCCGTTGCTAGGGCCCTCGTTAGGTCCGTTGCTAGGGCCCTCGTTAGGGCCGTTGCTAGGGCCCTTGTTAGGGCCGTTGCTAGGGCCATTGCTAGGGCCGTTGCTAGGGCCGTTGCTAGGGCCGTTGCAAGGGCCGTTGTTAGGGCCGTTGCTAGGGCCCTTGTTAGGGCCGTTGCTAGGGCCCTTGTTTGGGCCGTTGCTAGGGCCGGTGCTAGGGCCGTTGCTAGGGCCCTTGTTAGGGCCGTTGCTAGGGCCCTTGTTTGGGCCGTTGCTAGGGCCCTCGTTTGGGCCGTTGCTAGGGCCCTTGTTAGGGCCGTTGCTAGGGCCGTTGCTAGGGAGGTTTCAAAGGCCGTTGTTAGGGCCGTTGCTAGGGCCGTTGCTAGGGGCGTTGCTAGGGCCGTTTCTAGGGCCGTTGCTAGGGCCGTTTCAAGGGCCGTTGTTAGGGCCGTTGCTAGGGCCCTCGTTAGGGCCGTTGTTAGGGCCGTTGCTAGGGCCCTTGTTAGGGCGCTTGTTTGGGCCGTTGCTAGGGCCGTTGCTAGGGCCGTTGCTAGGGCCGTTGCTAGGGCCGTTGCTAGGGCCGTTGCTAGGGCCGTAGCTAGGGCCGTTGCTAGGGCCGTTGCTAGGGCCATTGTTAGGGCCGTTTCTAGGGCCGTTGCTAGGGCCCTCGTTAGGTCCGTTGCTAGGGCCCTCGTTAGGGCCGTTGCTAGTGCCCTTGTTAGGGCCGTTGCTAGGGTCGTTGCTAGCGCCCTTGTTAGGGCCATTGCTAGGGCCCTTGTTAGGGCCGTTGCTAGGGCCCTTGTTTGGGCCGTTGCTAGGGCCGTTGCTAGGGCCGTTGCTAGGGCCCTTGTTAGGGCCGTTGCTAGGGCCCTTGTTTGGGCCGTTGCTAGGGCCCTCGTTAGGGCCGTTGCTAGGGCCCTTGTTAGGGCCGTTGCTAGGGCCGTTGCTAGGGCGGTTTCAAAGGCCGTTGTTAGGGCCGTTGCTAGGGCCGTTGCTAGGGCCGTTGCTAGGGCCATTGCTAGGGCCGTTTCTAGGGCCGTTGCTAGGGCCGTTGCAAGGGCCGTTGTTAGGGCCGTTGCTAGGGCCCTTGTTAGGGACTTTGCTAGGGCCGTTGCTAGGGCCGTTGCTAGGGTTGTTCCTAGGGCCGTTTCAAGGGCCGTTGTTAGGGCCGTTGCTAGGGCCCTCGTTAGGGCCGTTGCTAGGGCCGTTGCTAGGGCCGTTGTTAGGGCCGTTGCTAGGGCCGTTGCTAGGGCCGTTGTTAGGGTTGTTGCTAGGGCCGTTGCAAGGGCCGTTGCTAGGGCCCTCGTTAGGGCCGATGCTAGGGCCCTTGTTAGGGCCGTTGCTAGGGCCGTTGCTAGGGCCATTGTTAGGGCCGTTGTTAGGGCCGTTGCTAGGGCCGTTGCTAGGGCCGTTGCTAGGGCCGTTGCTAGGGCCGTTGCAAGGGCCGTTGTTAGGGCCGTTGCTAGGGCCCTTGTTAGGGACGTTGCTAGGGCCGTTGCTAGGGCCGTTGCTAGGGCCCTTGTTAGGGCCGTTGCTAGGGCCCTTGTTTGGGCCGTTGCTAGGGCCGTTGCTAGGGCCGTTGCTAGGGCCATTGCTAGGGCCGTTTTTAGGGCCGTTGCTAGGGCCGTTGTTAGGGCCGTTGCTAGGGCCATTGCTAGGGCCGTTGCTAGGGCCGTTGCTAGGGCCGTTGCAAGGGCCGTTGTTAGGGCCGTTGCTAGGGCCCTTGTTAGGGACGTTGCTAGGGCCGTTGCTAGGGCCGTTGCTAGGGCCCTTGTTAGGGCCGTTGCTAGGGCCCTTGTTTGAGCCGTTGCTAGGGCCGTTGCTAGGGCCGTTGCTAGGGCCGTTGCTAGGGCCGTTGCAAGGGCCGTTGTTAGGGCCGTTGCTAGGGCCCTTTTTAGGGCCGTTGCTAGGGCCCTTGTTAGGGCCGTTGCTAGGGCCATTGCTAGGGCCGTTGCTAGGGCCGTTGCAAGGTCCGTTGTTAGGGCCGTTGCTAGGGCCGTTGCTAGGGCCGTTGTTAGGGCCGTTGCTAGGGCCGTTGCTAGGGCCCTCGTTAGGTCCGTTGCTAGGGCCCTCGTTAGGGCCGTTGCTAGGGCCCTTGTTAGGGCCGTTGCTAGGGCCGTTGCTAGGGCCGTTGCAAGGTCCTTTGTTAGGGCCGTTGCTAGGGCCCTCGTTAGGTCCGTTGCTAGGGCCGTTGCTAGGGCCGTTGTTAGGGCCGTTGCTAGGTCCATTGCTAGGGCCGTTGCTAGGGCCGTTGCTAGGGCCGTTGCTAGGGCCATTGCTAGGGCCGTTTCTAGGGCCGTTGCTAGGGCCGTTGCAAGGGCCGTTGTTAGGGCCGTTGCTAGGGCCCTTGTTAGGGACTTTGCTAGGGCCGTTGCTAGGGCCGTTGCTAGGGTTGTTCCTAGGGCCGTTTCAAGGGCCGTTGTTAGGGCCGTTGCTAGGGCCCTCGTTAGGGCCGTTGCTAGGGCCGTTGCTAGGGCCGTTGTTAGGGCCGTTGCTAGGGCCGTTGCTAGGGCCGTTGTTAGGGTTGTTGCTAGGGCCGTTGCTAGGGCCGTTGCTAGGGCCCTCGTTAGGGCCGATGCTAGGGCCGTTGCTAGGGCCCTTGTTAGGGCCGTTGCTAGGGCCGTTGCTAGGGCCCTTGTTAGGGCCGTTGCTAGGGCCCTTGTTTGGGCCGTTGCTAGGGCCGTTGTTAGGGCTGTTGCTAGGGCCCTTGTTAGGGCCGTTGCTAGGGCCGTTGTTAGGGCCGTTGCTAGGGCCCTTGTTAGGGCCGTTGCTAGGGCCGTTCCAAGGGCCGTTGCTAGGGCCGTTGCTAGGGCCGTTGCTAGGGCCGTTGCTAGGGCCCTTGTTAGGGCCGTTGCTAGGGCCATTGCTAGGGCCGTTGCTAGGGCCGTTGCTAGGGCCGTTGCAAGGGCCGTTGTTAGGGCCGTTGCTAGGGCCCTTGTTAGGGCCGTTGCTAGGGCCCTTGTTAGGGCCGTTGCTAGGGCCATTGCTAGGGCCGTTGCTAGGGCCGTTGCTAGGGCCGTTGCAAGGTCCGTTGTTAGGGCCGTTGCTAGGGCCCTTGTTAGGGCCGTTGCTAGGGCCGTTGTTAGGGCAGTTGCTAGGGCCCTTGTTAGGGACGTTTCTAGGGCCGTTGCTAGGGCCGTTGCTAGGGCCGTTGCTAGGGCCCTTGTTAGGGCCGTTGCTAGGGCCCTTGTTTGGGCCGTTGCTAGGGCCGTTGCTAGGGCCGTTGCTAGGGCCATTGCTAGGGCCGTTGTTAGGGCCGTTGCTAGGGCCGTTGTTAGGGCCGTTGCTAGGGCCCTTGTTAGGGCCGTTGCTAGGGCCGTTGCTAGGGCCGTTGCAAGGGCCGTTGTTAGGGCCGTTGCTAGGGCTCTTGTTAGGGACGTTGCTAGGGCCGTTGCTAGGGCCGTTGCTAGGGCCGTTGCTAGGGCCGTTGCTAGGGCCATTGCTAGGGCCGTTGCTAGGGCCGTTGCTAGGGCCGTTGTTAGGGCCGTTGCTAGGGCCGTTGCTAGGGCCCTCGTTAGGTCCGTTGCTAGGGCCCTCGTTAGGGCCGTTGCTAGTGCCCTTGTTAGGGCCGTTGCTAGGGCCGTTGCTAGGGCCGTTTCAAAGGCCGTAGTTAGGGCCGTTGCTAGGGCCATTGCTAGGGCCGTTGCTAGGGCCGTTGCTAGGGCCGTTGCAAGGGCCGTTGTTAGGGCCGTTGCTAGGGCTGTTGCTAGGGCCGTTGTTAGGGCCCTTGTTAGCGCCGTTGCTAGGGCCGTTGCTAGGGCCGTTGTTAGGGCTGTTGCTAGGGCCGTTGCTAGAGCCCTTGTTAGGGCCGTTGCTAGGGCCGTTGCTAGGGCGGTTTCAAAGGCCGTTGTTAGGGCCGTTGCTAGGGCCGTTGCTAGGGCCGTTGCTAGGGCCATTGCTAGGGCCGTTTCTAGGGCCGTTGCTAGGGCCGTTGCAAGGGCCGTTGTTTGGGCCGTTGCTAGGGCCCTTGTTAGGGCCGTTGATAGGGCCATTGCTAGGGCCGTTGCTAGAGCCCTTGTTAGGGCCGTTTCTAGGGCCGTTGTTAGGGCTGTTGCTAGGGCCGTTGCTAGAGCCCTTGTTAGGGCCGTTGCTATGGCCGTTGCTAGGGCCCTTGTTAGGGCCGTTGCTAGAGCCGTTGCTAGGGCCGTTGCTAGGGTCGTTGCTACGGCCCTTGTTAGGGCCGTTGCTAGGGCCGTAGCTAGGGCCGTTGTTAGGGCCGTTGCTAGGGCCGTTCTTAGGGCCGTGGCTAGGGCCGTTGCTAGGGCCGTTGTTAGGTCCGTTGCTAGGGCCGTTGTTAGGGCCGTTGCTAGGGCCCTCGTTAGGTCCGTTGCTAGGGCCCTCGTTAGGGCCGTTGCTAGGGCCGTTGTTAGGGCCGTTGCTAGGGCCGTTGCTAGGGCCGTTGCTAGGGCCATTGCTAGGGCCGTTGCTAGGGCCGTTGCTAGGGCCCTCGTTAGGTCCGTTGCTAGGGCCCTCGTTAGGGCCATTGCTAGGGCCCTTGTTAGGGCCGTTGCTTGGGCCGTTGCTAGGGCCGTTGCTAGGGCCGTTGCTAGGGCCGTTGCTAGGGCCGTTGCTAGGGCCGTTGCAAGGGCCGTTGTTAGGGCCGTTGCTAGGGCCCTTGTTAGGGCCGTTGCTAGGGCCCTTGTTAGGGCCGTTGCTAGGGCCATTGCTAGGGCCGTTGTTAGGGCCGTTGCTAGGGCCGTTGCTAGGGCCCTTGTTAGGTCCGTTGCTAGGGCCCTCGTTAGGGCCGTTGCTAGGGCCCTTGTTAGGGCCGTTGCTAGGGCCGTTGCTAGGGCCGTTGCTAGGGCCGTTGCTAGGGCCGTTTCAAAGGCCGTTGTTAGGGCCGTTGCTAGGGCCATTGCTAGGGCCGTTGCTAGGGCCGTTGCTAGGGCCGTTGCAAGGGCCGTTGTTAGGGCCGTTGCTAGGGCCCTTGTTAGGGACGTTGCTAGGCCGTTGCTAGGGCCGTTGCTAGGGCCGTTTCTAGGGCCATTGTTTGGGCCGTTGCTAGGGCCTTGTTAGGGTCGTTGCTAGGGCCCTTGTTAGGTTCGTTGCAAGGGCCGTTGTTAGGGCCGTTGTTAGGGCCGTTGCTAGGGCCGTTGCTAGGGCTGTTGCTAGGGCCGTTGTTAGGGCCCTTGTTAGCGCCGTTGCTAGGGCCGTTGCTAGGGCCGTTGTTAGGGCTGTTGCTAGGGCCGTTGCTAGAGCCCTTGTTAGGGCCGTTGCTATGGCCGTTGCTAGGGCCCTTGTTAGGGCCGTTGCTAGAGCCGTTGCTAGGGCCGTTGCTAGGGTCGTTGATACGGCCCTTGTTAGGGCCGTTGCTAGGGCCGTAGCTAGGGCCGTTGCTAGGGCCATTGCTAGGGCCGTTGCTAGGGCCGTAGCTAGGGCCGTTCTTAGGGCCGTTGCTAGGGCCGTTGCTAGGGCCCTCGTTAGGTCCGTTGCTAGGGCCCTCGTTAGGGCCGTTGCTAGGGCCCTTGTTAGGGCCGTTGCTAGGGCCGTTGCTAGGGCCGTTGCTAGGGCCGTTGCTAGGGCCGTTGCTAGGGCCGTTGCTAGGGCCGTTGCAAGGGCCGTTGTTAGGGCCTTTGCTAGGGCCCTTGTTAGGGCCGTTGCTAGGGCCCTTGTTAGGGCCGTTGCTAGGGCCATTGCTAGGGCCGTTGCTAGGGCCGTTGCTAGGGCCGTTGCAAGGGCCGTTGTTAGGGCCGTTGCTAGGGCCCTTGTTAGGGCCGTTGCTAGGGCCCTTTTTAGGGCCGTTGCTAGGGCCGTTGCTAGGGCCGTTGCTAGGGCCGTTGCTAGGGCCGTTGTTAGGGCCGTTGCTAGGGCCCTTGTTAGGGACGTTGCTAGGGCCGTTGCTAGGGCCGTTGCTAGGGCCCTTGTTAGGGCCGTTGCTAGGGCCCTTGTTTGGGCCGTTGCTAGGGCCGTTGCTAGGGCCGTTGCTAGGGCCATTGCTAGGGCCGTTGCTAGGGCCGTTGCTAGGGCCGTTGTTAGGGCCGTTGCTAGGGCCATTGCTAGGGCCGTTGCTAGGGCCATTGCTAGGGCCGTTGCTAGGGCCGTTGCAAGGGCCGTTGTTAGGGCCGTTGCTAGGGCCCTTGTTAGGGACGTTGCTAGGGCCGTTGCTAGGGCCGTTGCTAGGGCCCTTGTTAGGGCCGTTGCTAGGGCCCTTGTTTGGGCCGTTGCTAGGGCCGTTGCTAGGGCCGTTGCTAGGGCCATTGCTAGGGCCGTTGCTAGGGCCGTTGCAAGGGCCGTTGTTAGGGCCGTTGCTAGGGCCCTTGTTAGGGACGTTGCTAGGGCCGTTGCTAGGGCCGTTGCTAGGGCCCTTGTTAGGGCCGTTGCTAGGGCCCTTGTTTGGGCCGTTGCTAGGGCCGTTGCTAGGGCCGTTGCTAGGGCCCTTGTTAGGGACGTTGCTAGAGCCGTTGCTAGGGCCGTTGCTAGGGCCCTCGTTAGGGCCGTTGCTAGTGCCCTTGTTAGGGCCGTTGCTAGGGCCGTTGCTTGGGCCGTTGCTAGGGCCGTTGCTAGGGCCGTTGCTAGGGACCTTGTTAGGGCCGTTGCTAGGGCACTTGTTTGGGCTGTAGCTAGGGCCGTTGATAGGGCCGTTGTTAGGGCTGTTGCTAGGGCCGTTGCTAGGGTTGTTCCTAGGGCCGTTTCAAGGGCCGTTGTTAGGGCCCTTGTTAGGGCCGTTGCTAGGGCCCTTGTTAGGGCCGTTGCTAGGGCCGTTGCTAGGGCCGTTGCTAGGGCCGTTGCTAGGGCCGTTGCTAGGGCCGTTGCTAGGGCCGTTGCTAGGGCCCTTGCTAGGGCGTTTGTTAGGGACGTTGCTAGGGCCGTTGCTAGGGCCGTTGCTAGGGCCGTTGCAAGGGCCGTTGTTAGGGCCGTTGCTAGGGGCCTTGTTAGGGACGTTGCTAGGGCCATTGCTAGGGCCGTTGCTAGGGCCCTTGTTAGGGCCGTTGTTAGGGCCGAAGCTAGTGCCGTTGCTAGGGCCGTTGTTAGGGCAGTTGCTAGGGCCGTTGCTAGGGCAGTTGCTAGGGCCGTTGCTAGGGCCGTTGCAAGGGCCGTTGTTAGGGCCGTTGCTAGGGCCCTTGTTAGGGACGTTGCTAGGGCCATTGCTAGGGCCGTTGTTAGAGCCGTTGCTAGGGCCGTTGTTAGGGCCGTTGCTAGGGCCATTGCTAGGGCCGTTGCTAGGGCCCTTGCTAGGGCCGTTGCAAGGGCCGTTGTTAGGGCCGTTGCTAGGGCCCTTGTTAGGGCTGTTGCTAGGGCCGTTGCTAGAGCCCTTGTTAGGGCCGTTGCTATGGCCGTTGCTAGGGCCCTTGTTAGGGCCGTTGCTAGGGCCGTTGCTAGGGCCGTTCTTAGGGCCGTTGCTAGGGCCGTTGCTAGGGCCCTCGTTAGGTCCGTTGCTAGGGCCCTCGTTAGGGCCGTTGCTAGGGCCCTTGTTAGGGCCGTTGCTAGGGCCATTGCTAGGGCCGTTGCTAGGGCCGTTGCTAGGGCCGTTGCAAGGGCCGTTGTTAGGGCCGTTGCTAGGGCCCTTGTTAGGGCCGTTGCTAGGGCCCTTGTTTGGGCCGTTGCTAGGGCCGGTGCTAGGGCCGTTGCTAGGGCCCTTGTTAGGGCCGTTGCTAGGGCCCTTGTTTGGGCCGTTGCTAGGGCCCTCGTTTGGGCCGTTGCTAGGGCCCTTGTTAGGGCCGTTGCTAGGGCCGTTGCTAGGGCGGTTTCAAAGGCCGTTGTTAGGGCCGTTGCTAGGGCCGTTGCTAGGGGCGTTGCTAGGGCCGTTTCTAGGGCCGTTGCTAGGGCCGTTTCAAGGGCCGTTGTTAGGGCCGTTGCTAGGGCCCTCGTTAGGGCCGTTGTTAGGGCCGTTGCTAGGGCCCTTGTTAGGGCGCTTGTTTGGGCCGTTGCTAGGGCCGTTGCTAGGGCCGTTGCTAGGGCCGTTGCTAGGGCCGTTGCTAGGGCCGTTGCTAGGGCCGTAGCTAGGGCCGTTGCTAGGGCCGTTGCTAGGGCCATTGTTAGGGCCGTTGCTAGGGCCGTTGCTAGGGCCCTCGTTAGGTCCGTTGCTAGGGCCCTCGTTAGGGCCGTTGCTAGTGCCCTTGTTAGGGCCGTTGCTAGGGTCGTTGCTAGCGCCCTTGTTAGGGCCATTGCTAGGGCCCTTGTTAGGGCCGTTGCTAGGGCCCTTGTTTGGGCCGTTGCTAGGGCCGTTGCTAGGGCCGTTGCTAGGGCCCTTGTTAGGGCCGTTGCTAGGGCCCTTGTTTGGGCCGTTGCTAGGGCCCTCGTTAGGGCCGTTGCTAGGGCCCTTGTTAGGGCCGTTGCTAGGGCCGTTGCTAGGGCGGTTTCAAAGGCCGTTGTTAGGGCCGTTGCTAGGGCCGTTGCTAGGGCCGTTGCTAGGGCCATTGCTAGGGCCGTTTCTAGGGCCGTTGCTAGGGCCGTTGCAAGGGCCGTTGTTAGGGCCGTTGCTAGGGCCCTTGTTAGGGACTTTGCTAGGGCCGTTGCTAGGGCCGTTGCTAGGGTTGTTCCTAGGGCCGTTTCAAGGGCCGTTGTTAGGGCCGTTGCTAGGGCCCTCGTTAGGGCCGTTGCTAGGGCCGTTGCTAGGGCCGTTGTTAGGGCCGTTGCTAGGGCCGTTGCTAGGGCCGTTGTTAGGGTTGTTGCTAGGGCCGTTGCAAGGGCCGTTGCTAGGGCCCTCGTTAGGGCCGATGCTAGGGCCCTTGTTAGGGCCGTTGCTAGGGCCGTTGCTAGGGCCATTGTTAGGGCCGTTGTTAGGGCCGTTGCTAGGGCCGTTGCTAGGGCCGTTGCTAGGGCCGTTGCTAGGGCCGTTGCAAGGGCCGTTGTTAGGGCCGTTGCTAGGGCCCTTGTTAGGGACGTTGCTAGGGCCGTTGCTAGGGCCGTTGCTAGGGCCCTTGTTAGGGCCGTTGCTAGGGCCCTTGTTTGGGCCGTTGCTAGGGCCGTTGCTAGGGCCGTTGCTAGGGCCATTGCTAGGGCCGTTTTTAGGGCCGTTGCTAGGGCCGTTGTTAGGGCCGTTGCTAGGGCCATTGCTAGGGCCGTTGCTAGGGCCGTTGCTAGGGCCGTTGCAAGGGCCGTTGTTAGGGCCGTTGCTAGGGCCCTTGTTAGGGACGTTGCTAGGGCCGTTGCTAGGGCCGTTGCTAGGGCCCTTGTTAGGGCCGTTGCTAGGGCCCTTGTTTGAGCCGTTGCTAGGGCCGTTGCTAGGGCCGTTGCTAGGGCCGTTGCTAGGGCCGTTGCAAGGGCCGTTGTTAGGGCCGTTGCTAGGGCCCTTTTTAGGGCCGTTGCTAGGGCCCTTGTTAGGGCCGTTGCTAGGGCCATTGCTAGGGCCGTTGCTAGGGCCGTTGCAAGGTCCGTTGTTAGGGCCGTTGCTAGGGCCGTTGCTAGGGCCGTTGTTAGGGCCGTTGCTAGGGCCGTTGCTAGGGCCCTCGTTAGGTCCGTTGCTAGGGCCCTCGTTAGGGCCGTTGCTAGGGCCCTTGTTAGGGCCGTTGCTAGGGCCGTTGCTAGGGCCGTTGCAAGGTCCTTTGTTAGGGCCGTTGCTAGGGCCCTCGTTAGGTCCGTTGCTAGGGCCGTTGCTAGGGCCGTTGTTAGGGCCGTTGCTAGGTCCATTGCTAGGGCCGTTGCTAGGGCCGTTGCTAGGGCCGTTGCTAGGGCCATTGCTAGGGCCGTTTCTAGGGCCGTTGCTAGGGCCGTTGCAAGGGCCGTTGTTAGGGCCGTTGCTAGGGCCCTTGTTAGGGACTTTGCTAGGGCCGTTGCTAGGGCCGTTGCTAGGGTTGTTCCTAGGGCCGTTTCAAGGGCCGTTGTTAGGGCCGTTGCTAGGGCCCTCGTTAGGGCCGTTGCTAGGGCCGTTGCTAGGGCCGTTGTTAGGGCCGTTGCTAGGGCCGTTGCTAGGGCCGTTGTTAGGGTTGTTGCTAGGGCCGTTGCTAGGGCCGTTGCTAGGGCCCTCGTTAGGGCCGATGCTAGGGCCGTTGCTAGGGCCCTTGTTAGGGCCGTTGCTAGGGCCGTTGCTAGGGCCCTTGTTAGGGCCGTTGCTAGGGCCCTTGTTTGGGCCGTTGCTAGGGCCGTTGTTAGGGCTGTTGCTAGGGCCCTTGTTAGGGCCGTTGCTAGGGCCGTTGTTAGGGCCGTTGCTAGGGCCCTTGTTAGGGCCGTTGCTAGGGCCGTTCCAAGGGCCGTTGCTAGGGCCGTTGCTAGGGCCGTTGCTAGGGCCGTTGCTAGGGCCCTTGTTAGGGCCGTTGCTAGGGCCATTGCTAGGGCCGTTGCTAGGGCCGTTGCTAGGGCCGTTGCAAGGGCCGTTGTTAGGGCCGTTGCTAGGGCCCTTGTTAGGGCCGTTGCTAGGGCCCTTGTTAGGGCCGTTGCTAGGGCCATTGCTAGGGCCGTTGCTAGGGCCGTTGCTAGGGCCGTTGCAAGGTCCGTTGTTAGGGCCGTTGCTAGGGCCCTTGTTAGGGCCGTTGCTAGGGCCGTTGTTAGGGCAGTTGCTAGGGCCCTTGTTAGGGACGTTTCTAGGGCCGTTGCTAGGGCCGTTGCTAGGGCCGTTGCTAGGGCCCTTGTTAGGGCCGTTGCTAGGGCCCTTGTTTGGGCCGTTGCTAGGGCCGTTGCTAGGGCCGTTGCTAGGGCCATTGCTAGGGCCGTTGTTAGGGCCGTTGCTAGGGCCGTTGTTAGGGCCGTTGCTAGGGCCCTTGTTAGGGCCGTTGCTAGGGCCGTTGCTAGGGCCGTTGCAAGGGCCGTTGTTAGGGCCGTTGCTAGGGCTCTTGTTAGGGACGTTGCTAGGGCCGTTGCTAGGGCCGTTGCTAGGGCCGTTGCTAGGGCCGTTGCTAGGGCCATTGCTAGGGCCGTTGCTAGGGCCGTTGCTAGGGCCGTTGTTAGGGCCGTTGCTAGGGCCGTTGCTAGGGCCCTCGTTAGGTCCGTTGCTAGGGCCCTCGTTAGGGCCGTTGCTAGTGCCCTTGTTAGGGCCGTTGCTAGGGCCGTTGCTAGGGCCGTTTCAAAGGCCGTAGTTAGGGCCGTTGCTAGGGCCATTGCTAGGGCCGTTGCTAGGGCCGTTGCTAGGGCCGTTGCAAGGGCCGTTGTTAGGGCCGTTGCTAGGGCCCTTGTTAGGGACGTTGCTAGGGCCGTTGCTAGGGCCGTTGCTAGGGCCCTTGTTAGGGCCGTTGCTAGGGCCCTTGTTTGGGCCGTTGCTAGGGCCGTTGCAAGGTCCATTGTTAGGGCCGTTGCTAGGGCCCTTGTTAGGGACGTTGCTAGGGCCGTTGCTAGGGCCGTTGCTAGGGCCCTTGTAGGGCCGTTGCTAGGGCCCTTGTTTGGGCCTTTGCTAGGGCCGTTGTTAGGGCCGTTGCTAGGGCCATTGCTAGGGCAGTTGCTAGGGCCGTTGCTAGGGCCGTTGCAAGGGCCGTTGTTAGGGCCGTTGCTAGGGCCCTTGTTAGGGACGTTGCTAGGGCCGTTGCTAGGGCCGTTGCTAGGGCCCTTGTTAGTGCCGTTGCTAGGGCCGTTGTTAGGGACGTTGCTAGGGCCGTTGCTAGGGCCGTTGTTAGGGCCGTTTCTAGGGCCGTTGCTAGCTCCGTTGCTAGGTCCCTTGTTAGGGCCGTTGCTAGGGACCTTGTTAGGGCCGTTGCTAGGGCCGTAGCTAGGGCCGTTGTTAGGCCCGTTGCTAGGGCCGTTGCTAGTGCCGTTTCAAAGGCCGTTGTTAGGGCCGTTGCTAGGGCCGTTGCTAGGGCCGTTGCTAGGGCCGTTGCTAGGGCCGTTGCAAGGGCCGTTGTTAGGGCCGTTGCTAGGGCCCTTGTTAGGGACGTTGCTAGGGCCGTTGCTAGGGCCGTTGCTAGGGCCCTTGTTAGGGCCGTTGCTAGGGCCGTTGCTAGGGCCGTTGCTAGGGCCCTTGTTAGGGCCGTTGCTAGGGCCCTTGTTTGGGCCGTTGCTAGGGCCCTTGTTAGGGCCGTTGATAGGGCCCTTGTTAGCGCCGTTGCTAGGGCCATTGCTAGGGCCGTTGCAAGGGCCGTTGTTAGGGCCGTTGCTAGGGCCCTTGTTAGGGCCGTTGTTAGGGCTGTTGCTAGGGCCGTTGCTAGGGCCCTTGTTAGGGCCGTTGCTAGGGCCGTTGCTAGGGCCCTTGTTAGGGCCGTTGCTAGAGCCGTTGCTAGGGCCGTTGCTAGGGTCGTTGCTAGGGTTGTTTCTAGGGCCGTTTCAAGGGCCGTTGTTGGGGCCGTTGCTAGGTCCGTTGCTAGGGACCTCGTTAGGGCCGTTGCTAGGGCCCTTGTTTGGGCCGTTGTTAGGGCCGTTGCTAGGACCCTAGTTAGTGCCGTTGCTAGGGCCCTTGCTAGGGCCTTTGCTAGGGCCGTTGCTAGGGCCGTTGCTAGGGCCGTTGCTAGGGCCGTTGCAAGGGCCGTTGTTAGGGCCGTTGCTAGGGCCCTTGTTAGGGACGTTGCTAGGGCCGTTGCTAGGGCCGTTGCTAGGGCCGTTGCTAGGGCCCTTGGTAGGTCCGTTGCTAGGGCCCTTGTTAGGGCCGTTGCTAGGGCCGTAGCTAGGGCCGTGGCTAGGGCCGTTGTTAGGGCCGTTGCTAGGGCCGTTGCTAGGGCCGTTGTTAGGGCCGTTGCTAGGGCCGTTGCTAGGGCCCTCGTTAGGTCCGTTGCTAGGGCCCTCGTTAGGGCCGTTGCTAGTGCCCTTGTTAGGGCCGTTGCTAGGGCCGTTTCAAAGGCCGTAGTTAGGGCCGTTGCTAGGGCCGTTGCTAGGGCCGTTGCAAGGGCCGTTGTTAGGGCCGTTGCTAGGGCCCTTGTTAGGGACGTTGCTAGGGCCGTTGCTAGGGCCGTTGCTAGGGCCCTTGTTAGGGCCGTTGCTAGGGCCCTTGTTTGGGCCGTTGCTAGGGCCGTTGCAAGGTCCATTGTTAGGGCCGTTGCTAGGGCCCTTGTTAGGGACGTTGCTAGGGCCGTTGCTAGGGCCGTTGCTAGGGCCCTTGTAGGGCCGTTGCTAGGGCCCTTGTTTGGGCCGTTGCTAGGGCCGTTGTTAGGGCCGTTGCTAGGGCCATTGCTAGGGCCGTTGCTAGGGCCGTTGCTAGGGCCGTTGCAAGGGCCGTTGTTAGGGCCGTTGCTAGGGCCCTTGTAGGGCCGTTGCTAGGGCCCTTGTTTGGGCCGTTGCTAGGGCCGTTGTTAGGGCCGTTGCTAGGGCCATTGCTAGGGCCGTTGCTAGGGCCGTTGCTAGGGCCGTTGCAAGGGCCGTTGCTAGGGCCGTTGCTAGGGCCCTTGTTAGTGCCGTTGCTAGGGCCGTTGTTAGGGACGTTGCTAGGGCCGTTGCTAGGGCCGTTGTTAGGGCCGTTTCTAGGGCCGTTGCTAGCTCCGTTGCTAGGTCCCTTGTTAGGGCCGTTGCTAGGGACCTTGTTAGGGCCGTTGCTAGGGCCGTAGCTAGGGCCGTTGTTAGGCCCGTTGCTAGGGCCGTTGCTAGTGCCGTTTCAAAAGCCGTTGTTAGGGCCGTTGCTAGGGCCGTTGCTAGGGCCGTTGCTAGGGCCGTTGCTAGGGCCGTTGCAAGGGCCGTTGTTAGGGCCGTTGCTAGGGCCCTTGTTAGGGACGTTGCTAGGGCCGTTGCTAGGGCCGTTGCTAGGGCCCTTGTTAGGGCCGTTGCTAGGGCCGTTGCTAGGGCCGTTGCTAGGGCCCTTGTTTGGGCCGTTGCTAGGGCCCTTGTTAGGGCCGTTGATAGGGCCCTTGTTAGCGCCGTTGCTAGGGCCATTGCTAGGGCCGTTGCAAGGGCCGTTGTTAGGGCCGTTGCTAGGGCCCTTGTTAGGGCCGTTGTTAGGGCTGTTGCTAGGGCCGTTGCTAGGGCCCTTGTTAGGGCCGTTGCTAGGGCCGTTGCTAGGGCCCTTGTTAGGGCCGTTGCTAGAGCCGTTGCTAGGGCCGTTGCTAGGGTCGTTGCTAGGGTTGTTTCTAGGGCCGTTTCAAGGGCCGTTGTTAGGGCCGTTGCTAGGGCCCTTGTTAGGGACGTTGCTAGGGCCGTTGCTAGGGCCGTTGCTAGGGCCGTTGCTAGGGCCCTTGGTAGGTCCGTTGCTAGGGCCCTTGTTAGGGCCGTTGCTAGGGCCGTAGCTAGGGCCGTGGCTAGGGCCGTTGTTAGGGCCGTTGCTAGGGCCGTTGCTAGGGCCGTTGCTAGGGCCGTTGCTAGGGCCGTTGCTAGGGCCCTTGTTAGGGCCGTTGCTAGGGCCCTTGTTTGGGCCGTTGCTAGGGCCGTTGCTAGGGCCGTTGCTAGGGCCATTGCTAGGGCCGTTGTTAGGGCCGTTGCTAGGGCCGTTGTTAGGGCCGTTGCTAGGGCCATTGCTAGGGCCGTTGCTAGGGCCCTTGTTAGGGCCGTTGATAGGGCCGTTGTTAGCGCCGTTGCTAGGGCCGTTGCTAGGGCCGTTGCTAGGGCCGTTGCTAGGGCCGTTGCAAGGGCCGTTGCTAGGGCCGTTGCTAGGGCTCTTGTTAGGGACGTTGCTAGGGCCATTGCAAGGGCCGTTGCTAGGGCCCTTGTTAGGGCCGTTGCTAGGGCCCTTGTTTGGGCCGTGGCTAGGGCCGTTGCTAGGGCCGTTGCTAGGGCCGTTGCTAGGGCCGTTCCTAGGGCCGTTGCTAGGGGCGTTGTTAGGGCCGTTGCTAGGGCCCTCGTTAGGGCCGTTGCTAGGGCCGTTGCTAGGGCCGTTTCAAAGGCCGTTGTTAGGGCCGTTGCTAGGGCCATTGCTAGGGCCGTTGCTAGGGCCGTTGCTAGGGCCGTTGCAAGGGCCGTTGTTAGGGCCGTTGCTAGGGCCCTTGTTAGGGACGTTGCTAGGGCCGTTGCTAGGGCCGTTGCTAGGGCCCTTGTTAGGGCCGTTGCTAGGGCCCTTGTTTGGGCCGTTGCTAGGGCCGTTGCTAGGGCCGTTGCTAGGGCCCCTGTTAGTGCCGTTGCTAGGGCCCTTGTTTGGGCCGTTGCTAGGGCCCTTGTTAGGGCCGTTGCTAGGGCCGTTGCTAGGGCCATTGCTAGGGCCGTTGCTAGGGCCGTTGCTAGGGCCGTTGCTAGGGCCGTTGCTAGGGCCGTTGCAAGGGCCGTTGTTAGGGCCGTTGCTAGGGCCCTTGTTAGGGACGTTGCTAGGGCCGTTGCTAGGGCCGTTGCTAGGGCCCTTGTTAGGGCCGTTGCTAGGGCCCTTGTTAGGGCCGTTGCTAGGGCCGTAGCTAGGGCCGTGGCTAGGGCCGTTGTTAGGGCCGTTGCTAGGGCCGTTGCTAGGGCCGTTGCTAGGGCCGTTGCTAGGGCCGTTGCAAGGGCCGTTGTTAGGGCAGTTGCTAGGGCCCTTGTTAGGGACGTTTCTAGGGCCGTTGCTAGGGCCGTTGCTAGGGCCCTTGTTAGGGCCGTTGCTAGGGCCTTTGTTTGGGCCGTTGCTAGGGCCGTTGCTAGGGCCGTTGCTAGGGCCATTGCTAGGGCCGTTGTTAGGGCCGTTGCTAGGGCCGTTGTTAGGGCCGTTGCTAGGGCCATTGCTAGGGCCGTTGCTAGGGCCGTTGCTAGGGCCGTTGCAAGGGCCGTTGTTAGGGCCGTTGCTAGGGCTCTTGTTAGGGACGTTGCTAGGGCCGTTGCTAGGGCCGTTGCTAGGGCCCTTGTTAGGGCCGTTGCTAGGGCCCTTGTTTGGGCCGTTGCTAGGGCCGTTGCTCGGGCCGTTTCTAGGGCCATTGCTAGGGCCGTTGCTAGGGCCGTTGCTAGGGCCGTTGTTAGGGCCGTTGCTAGGGCCGTTGCTAGGGCCCTCGTTAGGTCCGTTGCTAGGGCCCTCGTTAGGGCCGTTGCTAGTGCCCTTGTTAGGGCCGTTGCTAGGGCCGTTGCTAGGGCCGTTTCAAAGGCCGTAGTTAGGGCCGTTGCAAGGGCCGTTTTTAGGGCCGTTGCTAGGGCCCTTGTTAGGGCCGTTGCTAGGGCCCTTGTTAGGGCCGTTGATAGGGCCCTTGTTAGCGCCGTTGCTAGGGCCCTTGTAAGGGCCGTTGCTAGGGCCGTTGCTAGGGCCCTCGTTAGGTCCGTTGCTAGGGCCCTCGTTAGGGCCGTTGCTAGGGCCCTTGTTAGGGCCGTTGCTAGGGCCGTTGCTAGGGCCGTTGCTAGGGCCGTTGCTAGGGCCGTTGCTAGGGCCGTTGCTAGGGCCGTTGCAAGGGCCGTTGTTAGGGCCGTCGCTAGGGCCCTTGTTAGGGCCGTCGCTAGGGCCCTTGTTAGGGCCGTTGCTAGGGCCATTGCTAGGGCCGTTGCTAGGGCCGTTGCTAGGGCCGTTGCTAGGGCCGTTGCAAGGGCCGTTGTTAGGGCCGTTGCTAGGGCCGTTGCTAGGGCCGTTATTAGCGCCGTTGTTAGGGCCGTTGCTAGGGCCATTGCTAGGGCCGTTGCTAGGGCCGTTGCTAGGGCCGTTGCAAGGTCCATTGTTAGGGCCGTTGCTAGGGCCCTTGTTAGGGACGTTGCTAGGGCCGTTGCTAGGGCCGTTGCTAGGGCCCTTGTAGGGCCGTTGCTAGGGCCCTTGTTTGGGCCGTTGCTAGGGCCGTTGTTAGGGCCGTTGCTAGGGCCATTGCTAGGGCCGTTGCTAGGGCCGTTGCTAGGGCCGTTGCAAGGGCCGTTGTTAGGGCCGTTGCTAGGGCCCTTGTTAGGGACGTTGCTAGGGCCGTTGCTAGGGCCGTTGCTAGGGCCCTTGTTAGTGCCGTTGCTAGGGCCCTTGTTTGGGCCGTTGCTAGGGCCGTTGCTAGGGCCGTTGCTATGGCCGTTGCTAGGGCCGTTGCTAGGGCCGTTGCTAGGGCCGTTGTTAGGGCCGTTGCTAGGGCCGTTGCTAGGGCCATTGCTAGGGCCGTTGTTAGGGCCGTTGCTAGGGCCGTTGTTAGGGCCGTTGCTAGGGCCGTTGCTAGGGCCCTCGTTAGGGCCGTTGCTAGGGCCGTTGCTAGGGCCGTTGTTAGGGCCGTTGATAGGGCTGTTGCTAGGGCCCTTGTTAGGTCCGTTGCTAGGGCCCTCGTTAGGGCCATTGCTAGTGCCCTTGTTAGGGCCGTTGCTAGGGCCGTTGCTAGGGCCGTTGTTAGGGCCGTTGCTAGGGCCATTGCTACGGCCGTTGCTAGGGCCATTGCTAGGGCGGTTGCTAGGGCCCTTGTTAGGGCGGTTGCTAGGGCCGTTGTTAGGGACGTTGCTAGGGCCGTTGCTAGGGCCGTTGTTAGGGCCGTTGCTAGGGCCGTTGCTAGCTCCGTTGCTAGGGCCCTTGTTAGGGCCGTTGCTAGGGACCTTGTTAGGGCCGTTGCTAGGGCCGTAGCTAGGGCCGTTGTTAGGCCCGTTGCTAGGGCCGTTGCTAGTGCCGTTTCAAAGGCCGTTGTTAGGGCCGTTGCTAGGGCCGTTGCTAGGGCCGTTGCTAGGGCCGTTGCTAGGGCCGTTGCAAGGGCCGTTGTTAGGGCCGTTGCTAGGGCCCTTGTTAGGGACGTTGCTAGGGCCGTTGCTAGGGCCGTTGCTAGGGCCCTTGTTAGGGCCGTTGCTAGGGCCGTTGCTAGGGCCGTTGCTAGGGCCCTTGTTAGGGCCGTTGCTAGGGCCCTTGTTTGGGCCGTTGCTAGGGCCCTTGTTAGGGCCGTTGATAGGGCCCTTGTTAGCGCCGTTGCTAGGGCCATTGCTAGGGCCGCTGTTAGGGCCCTTGTTAGGGCCGTTGCTAGGACCCTAGTTAGTGCCGTTGCTAGGGCCCTTGCTAGGGCCTTTGCTAGGGCCGTTGCTAGGGCCGTTGCTAGGGCCGTTGCTAGGGCCGTTGCAAGGGCCGTTGTTAGGGCCGTTGCTAGGGCCCTTGTTAGGGACGTTGCTAGGGCCGTTGCTAGGGCCGTTGCTAGGGCCGTTGCTAGGGCCCTTGGTAGGTCCGTTGCTAGGGCCCTTGTTAGGGCCGTTGCTAGGGACCTTGTTAGGGCCGTTGCTAGGGCCCTTGTTAGGGCCGTTGCTAGGGCCGTAGCTAGGGCCGTGGCTAGGGCCCTTGTTAGAGACGTTGCTGGGGCCGTTGCTAGGGCCGTTGCTAGGGCCGTTGCTAGGGCCGTTGCTAGGGCCGTTGCAAGGGCCGTTGTTAGGGCAGTTGCTAGGGCCCTTGTTAGGGACGTTTCTAGGGCCGTTGCTAGGGCCGTTGCTAGGGCCGTTGCTAGGGCCCTTGTTAGGGCCGTTGCTAGGGCCCTTGTTTGGGCCGTTGCTAGGGCCGTTGCTAGGGCCGTTGCTAGGGCCATTGCTAGGGCCGTTGTTAGGGCTGTTGCTAGGGCCGTTGTTAGGGCCGTTGCTAGGGCCATTGCTAGGGCCGTTGCTAGGGCCGTTGCTAGGGCCGTTGCAAGGGCCGTTGCTAGGGCCGTTGCTAGGGCTCTTGTTAGGGACGTTGCTAGGGCCGTTGCTAGGGCCGTTGCTAGGGCCCTTGTTAGGGCCGTTGCTAGGGCCCTTGTTTGGGCCGTTGCTAGGGCCGTTGCTAGGGCCGTTTCTAGGGCCATTGCTAGGGCCGTTGCTAGGGCCGTTGCTAGGGCCGTTGCTAGGGCCCTTGTTAGGGCCGTTGCTAGGGCCCTTGTTTTGGCCGTTGCTAGGGCCGTTGCTAGGGCCGTTGCTAGGGCCCTTGTTAGTGCCGTTGCTAGGGCCCTTGTTTGGGCCGTTGCTAGGGCCCTTGTTAGGGCCGTTGATATGGCCCTTGTTAGCGCCGTTGCTAGGGCCGTTGCTAGGGCCGTTGTTAGGGCTGTTGCTAGGGCCGTTGCTAGGGCCCTTGTTAGGGCCGTTGCTAGGGCCGTTGCTAGGGCCCTTGTTAGGGCCGTTGCTAGAGCCGTTGCTAGGGCCGTTGCTAGGGTCGTTGCTACGGCCCTTGTTAGGGCCGTTGCTAGGGCCGTAGCTAGGGCCGTTGTTAGGGCCGTTGCTAGGGCCGTTGCTAGGGCCGTTGTTAGGGCCGTTGATAGGGCCGTTGCTAGGGCCCTTGTTAGGTCCGTTGCTAGGGCCCTCGTTAGGGCCGTTGCTAGGGCCCTCGTTAGGGCCGTTGCTAGGGCCGTTGTTAGGGCCGTTGCTAGGGCCGTTGCTAGGGCCGTTGCTAGGGCCGTTGCTAGGGCCGTTGCAAGGTCCGTTGTTAGGGCCGTTGCTAGGGCCATTGCAAGGGCCGTTGTTAGGGTTAGGGTTAGGGGTAGGGTTAGGGTTAGGGTTAGATTTAAAGTTTAAGGTTTAGTGTTAGGATTAGGGTTAGTGTGAGGTTTAGGGTTAGGGTTAGGTTTAGGGTTAGGGTTAGTGTTAGGGTCAGGGTTAGGTTTAGGGTTAGGGTTAGGGTTAGGATTAGGGTTAGGATTAGGGTTAGGGTTAGCGTTAGGGTTAGGGTTAGCGTTAGGGTTAGGTTTAGGGTTAGGGTTAGGGTTAGGATTAGGGTTAGGATTAGGGTTAGGGTTAGCGTTAGGGTTAGGGTTAGGATTAGGGTTAGGGTTAAGGTCAGGGAAGGTTTAGGGTTAGGGTTAGGGTTAGGGTTAGATTTAGGGTTAGGTTTAGGTTTATTGTTAGATTTAGGATTTAGGGTCTAAGGTTTATGGTTTAGGATTGTTTAAGGTTTAGGGTGGATTAGGTTTAGGGTTTAGAGTTTAGTGTTATGGTTACGGTTAGGGTTAGGGTTAGGGTTACGGTTACGGTTAGGGTTAGGGTTAAGGTTAGAGTTGGGGGGGTTAGGGTTTAGGTTAGGGTTTGGGTTAGGGTTAGGGTTAGGGTTAGGGGTTAGGGTTAGGGTTATGGTTATTGTTAGGTTTAGGGTTTAGGGTTTAGTGTTTAGGGTTTAAGGTTTAGGGTTTAGGATTGTTTAAGATTTTGGGTGGTTTAGGTTAAGTGTTTAGGGTTTAGAGTTTAGGATTGTTTAAGGTTTAGGGTTGTTTAGGGTATAGTGTTTAGGGTTAAAAATTTAGGGTTGTTTAGGGTTTAGTGTTTAGGGTTTAGGGTTGTTTAAGGTTTAGTGTTTAAGGTTTAGGGTTGTTTAGGGTATAGTGTTTAGGGTTAAAAGTTTAGGGTTGTTTAGGGTTTAGTGTTTAGAGTTTAGGGTTGTTTAAGGTTTAGTGTTTAAGGTTTAGGTTTTAGGGTTGTTTTGGGTTTAGTGTTTAGTGTTGTTTAGGGTATAGTGTTAATGGTTTAGGGTTTAGGGTTATTTAGGGTTTAGTGTTTAAGGTTTAGGGTATAGGGTTGTTTAGGGTTTAGTGTTTAGGGTTGTTTATGGTTTAGTGATTAGGGTTGTTTAGGGTTGTTTAGAGGTTAGTGTTTAGGGTTATTCAGTGTGGGGCGCCGCCCACACATTCCCACGCTTCCGTCATTACAAGATGGTGCTGATATCTGGCTGGAGTTAGCAGTAAACAAGCCATGTGCGCACAGGCTGGGTAACTTCCGCTTCATGAGTTCCGCCTCTCCCGTGGCGTCATAGGGCCTGGTGAGTTTCAACCAATCAGGGGGCTCCGCGTCCAAGGCAAGGACTGATCCCTTTATAGGGGAAGGGCTGGATAGCCTCTCTTCTGCCTCTTTCTTCCTCTCTTCCTCTCTCTCTTCCTCTCTTCTTCCTCTCTTTCTCCCGTTGGTTTTCGGCCGTCTCGTGGAGCTTGTTCGTCCTGTTCGTCTCCTTGGATCTCTTGGTTTTCTCCGTCCTTTTCGTTACGTGAAGCAAGTACCGGTTTTTCCAGATTAATAAAGTTTACCGCAGAAGGATTCTATTTTGTGTGCCGCGTCGTTCTTGCAGGCGAGACGGTTGCGCGGGACATCTGGTGCCTCAAACCCGGGAAATTCGACCACTCCATCGTCCGCACCACAGAATTCAGAACTGCGGGGAGATTAGTTCGGCAAGGTATGTCTGATCCTGGATCTTTCTTTAATTTGGTTTAAATCCTCCACGGCCGTGTGAAGGGCCTGTAGAGGCTCCGGTCTTCGTCAGTGCAGTTTTTATTCTCTTCCTCTTAATTTCCTCTGTGTCCAACGGGGCTGGTGTTAATTTTGTGCTTAAGTCGGACGTAGATAAGCAGAGGCACCCCTGCGTTCCATAAGTCTTTGTAGATAAAAAAAGCGAGAACGCGCTGAGACTTGCCTTTCAGTTTCGCCTTGGGCCGCCACGCAAATAAGCCGCGGGCATTACATTGCTGTGATGGGCTCGTCACACTCGACCATTACAGCCCTGCAGTCAATTCTTAAGCAGAGAGATTTAGAATTGCCCACCCGCATCTTGCAGCGTTTTGTAAGAGAGGTTGAGCGTACTGCCCCTTGGTTTGCAGTTTCTGGGTCTCTCTCACCAGCCTCATGGAACAGATTGGGTAGAGAATTAAACTGTGCGCAAAATGCTGGAAACCTCGGGCCCGGAACCATGGCCATTTGGACGATGGTACAAAATTGTTTAAGAGATGAGAGTTGTAGGCCCGCCGTCGCTGCGGGGCAAGAGGTATTGAGTGAAGCGCAGGATAGGCTATCAGAAGCCGAACAGAGTGAGAGAATGGGCGCGCGCAGGAAAAGGTATTATCCCCCTAAGGAAAAAGGACCTCCAGAAACGCGGTATAGCGGGAGAGTAGCTACCCACGAACCTTCAGATTATCATTCCCTTATGCCCTCTAATGTTAAGAAAAGGGGAGTCAGCTTGTACCCTGTAGAAGACTTTGAGGCTCTTAACATTGGTAGCCTCGAGACTTCAGATAATGATGATTATGAGCGAGAAGGCTTAGACCCAGAAGAGGAGGCAGGGGTAGATGAAGGAGCAGCTAGTTATGAGGAAAAAGGATATTATCCTGACGAGCAGTATAGGCCCACGCGCTTGTCCCCAGTTGTCCCGACAGCACCTCCTTTACCAGTAGCCCCTCCTTATGAGACACGCGCACCTTTAAAAGCCTTCTCATTCCTCCCAGAGAGAGTAAAGAAACAGGTGCGTCTTGCATTATGCCACAAAAATTTGATGATTTTAAAAGAGGCATTTCCTATATTGTTACAGGCCCTAAAAAGTAAGGGCCTATATATTGCCACAGAAAAGCTCCAGATTTTTGATACTGGTCAATTCCTAGGGTCTGTGGTATTTATTCACTGATAGGATTGTCCCTCAAAAGCTCGAGATAAGAAGGGATCACCTCCACACTCTTAATGATTTTCAAAAATTACTGGGAGACATTAATTGGCTTAGACCTTTTCTTAAGATTCCTTCTGCTGAACTTAAACCCTTATTCGATGTTTTAGAAGGAGATCCGCATGTTTCCTCACCTAGAAGTTTGACCCCGCAAGCAGAAAGAGCGTTACAGTTGGTAGAAGAAGCTATACAGGATGCACAATTGGTTCGCATAGATTATGATAAACCTTTTTCATTATGTGTTTTTAAAACAAACCGGCTCCCTACTGCAGTGCTTTGGCAGCAAGGACCCTTATTGTGGGTACATCCTAATGCCTCGCCAGCTAAAATAATTGACTGGTATCCAGATGCTGTGGCGCAATTAGCGCTGAGGGGGCTAAAATCTGCCATCACGCATTTTGGCAGTGAGCCACAGCTGTTAATTGTTCCCTATAATGCCATGCAGGTTTCCACTCTTGCTGCCACTTCAAATGATTGGGCTATCTTAGTCACTTCCTTTTCGGGAAGAATAGATAATCATTACCCAAAACATCCAATTTTACAGTTTGCTTTGACTCAACCTGTTGTTTTTCCCAAAGTAACGTCCTGTAGTCCCCTAAAAGAAGGGTTAGTTATTTATACTGACGGTTCCAAAACTGGGCTGGGGGCTTTTGTGGTTAACGGTCAGGTCTACTCGAGGCAGTATACAGAAACCTCCCCACAGGTGGTAGAATGTTTAGTGGTTCTTGAGGTTTTACAAAGTTTTTCAGAGCCTATAAATATAGTGTCTGATTCATCTTATGTTGTTAATGCTGTCAATTTGCTTGAGGCGGCTGGCATTATTAAACCGTCTAGCAGAGTTGCCTCAATTTTTGCGCAAATTCAAAATTGCCTTCTAGCCAGAAGATCACCCTTTTATATTACTCACATTAGAGCTCATTCTGGATTGCCAGGACCTATGGCTCAAGGCAATGATTTGGCAGACAGGGCTACAAAAATAATTGCTGTAGCCATGTCTTCGCCGCTAGAGGCTGCTAAAAGTTTTCACAAAAACTTTCATGTAACTTCCGAAACTTTGCGGCGCCGCTTTTCCATTTCCAGAAAACAGGCTCGCGATATTGTTGTCAATTGCCAAAATTGCAGTCAGTTTCTGCCTGCGCCCCACTCGGGGGTTAATCCTCAGGGCATCCAGCCTCTTCAAATATGGCAAATGGACGTTACCCATGTCCCCGCCTTTGGTAAGCTGCAATATGTACATGTATCCATTGATACCTGTTCAGGAATAATTGTAGCCACTCCCTTATCTGGAGAAAAGGCCTCACATGCCATCCAACATTGCTTGGAGGCTTGGAGTGCCTGGGGTAAGCCAAAGTTCTTAAAGACAGACAACGGACCGGCTTTTACCTCACAAAAATTTCAACAATTTTGTAGCCAGATGGCTGTGACTCATCTTACAGGTTTGCCGTATAATCCACAAGGACAAGGTATTGTGGAACGTGCTCACCGCACTCTTAAATCATATCTAATAAAACAGAAAGGGGGGATTATGCAGGCTTTGCCCCCTGTGCCTAGGACAGCAGTATCCATGGCACTGTTCACCTTAAATTTTTTAAATCTTGATGACCATGGCCATACGGCAGCTGAAAGGCATTGCCTACCCATGGATAAACCAAAAGAGATGGTAAAATGGAAAGATGTCATAACTAATGAATGGAAAGGACCGGATCTTGTGTTGATAAGATCCAGGGGAGCTGTTTGTGTTTTTCCTCAGGATGAAAATAATCCTTTCTGGGTTCCCGAGAGGCTCACGCGAAAAACGGCAGAGACTCCTGATGACAGCCCTGCTCCTGACTCGGTGGAACCAGAGAGCCAGAGAAGAGACGAGATGGGCGATTCTGTCGGCATTCCTGAAACCAATTCCAGTGGAACTTGATGCTACAGTCTCCCCTAACCTTTTCACCCCCAATACTAACTTGGGTGGGGGTGGGACTCTTGGGAGCAATCCTTTGCTGCGGACTTGCGTTGCTTCTCTGGCTGGTTTGTAAGCTCGAGGCCCAAACAAAAAAGAGACAAGGTGGTTACTGCCCAAGCGCCTGTCGCTCTAGAACATGCAGCATCAGCCGATATCTGTTTGTCTTTGCTTAAGCAGTAGGTCGCCGGCCAGACAGCTCTTGCACTCCTAGAACTTCGGTTCATTGCACAGGATTAGAGTGTCTGGTTTGAGCAGCCCATGAGGGATGCCGAGCTTAGCATCGCACTGAGAAACCCCTGGTCGCGGGGCATTCTCCGGGAGATAAGCCATTTGTATGAGGGTTTCCTGCCCCAGTGTCCCTCCCTCAGAAAAACGGCAGAGTGACAGGTCAGGTGTACTGCGGGCTACAAAAGGCCTAGCGGTTACTCCTGTACATGGTCTTTATACACCTTAATGAGGATTTGACCTCTATCTCCGCCCTCCTAATATGGGTGTCCTACTTTGCTTAAAGTATAAAAGATAGGGGGAGATGTGGGGCGCCGCCCACACATTCCCACGCTTCCGTCATTACAAGATGGCGCTGATATCCGGCTGTGGGGCGCCGCCCACGCATTCCCACGCATTCGCCATTACAAGATGGCGCTGATATCTGGCTGGAGTTAGCAGTAAACAAGCCATGTGCGCACAGGCTGGGTAACTTCCGCTTCATGAGTTCCGCCTCTCCCGTGGCGTCATAGGGCCTGGTGAGTTTCAACCAATCAGGGGGCTCCGCGTCCAAGGCAAGGACTGATCCCTTTATAGGGGAAGGGCTGGATAGCCTCTCTTCTGCATCTTTCTTCCTCTCTTCCTCTCTCTCTTCCTCTCTTCTTCCTCTCTTTCTCCCGTTGGTTTTCGGCCGTCTCGTGGAGCTTGTTCGTCCTGTTCGTCTCCTTGGATCTCTTGGTTTTCTCCGTCCTTTTCGTTACGTGAAGCAAGTACCGGTTTTTCCAGATTAATAAAGTTTACCGCAGAAGGATTCTATTTTGTGTGCCGCGTCATTCATGCAGGCGAGACGGTTGCGCGGGACACGGATAGGGTTAGGGTTAGAGTTACAGTTAGGGTTAGGGTTAGGGTTAAGGTTAGGGTTGGGGGGGTTAGGGTTTAGGTTAGGGTTTGGGTTAGGGTTAGGGTTAGGGGTTAGGGTTAGGGTTATGGTTATTGTTGGGTTTAGGGTTTAGTGTTTAGGGTTTAAGGTTTAGGGTTTAGGATTGTTTAAGATTTAGGGTGGTTTAGGTTAAGGGTTTAGGGTTTAGAGTTTAGGATTGTTTAAGGTTTAGGGTTTTTTAGGGTATAGTGTTTAGGGTTAAAATTTAGGGTTGTTTAGGGTTTAGTGTTTAGGGTTTAGGGTTGTTTAAGGTTTAGTGTTTAAGGTTTAGGTTTTAGGGTTGTTTTGGGTTTAGTGTTTAGTGTTGTTTAGGGTATAGTGTTAATGGTTTAGGGTTTAGGGTTATTTAGGGTTTAGTGTTTAAGGTTTAGGGTATAGGGTTGTTTAGGGTTTAGTGTTTAGGGTTGTTTATGGTTTAGTGATTAGGGTTGTTTAGGGTTGTTTAGAGGTTAGTGTTTAGGGTTATTCAGGGTTTATGATTTAGGGTTGTTCAGGGTTTAGGATTTATGGTTGTTCAGGGTTTAGGATTTAGGGATTAAGGTTAAGGGGTTAGGGTTAGGGTTAGGGTTAGCATTAGGGTTAGAGTTAGGGTTAGAATTAGGGTTATGTGGTTATGTTAGGCTTAAGGTTAGGGTTAGGGTTATGGGGTTAAGGTTGGGGTTGGGGTTAGGGTTAGGTTTAGGGTTAGGGTTAGGGTTATGGTTATTCTTTGATTTATGGTTTAAAATTTAGGGTTTATGGTTTAAGGTTTAGGGTTTAGGATTGTTTAAGTTTTAGGGTGGTTTAGGTTTAGGGTATAGAATTTAGCGTTTAAGATTGTTTAATGGTTAGTGTTGTTTAGGTTTTAGCGTTTAGAGTTGTTTAGGGTTTTTTAGGGTTGTTTATAATTTAGTGTTTAGGGTTGTTCAGGATTTATGATTTAGGATATTTTAAGGTTTAGGGTTTAAGGTTGTATAGTGTTTTAGGGTTTAGGGTATAATGTTTAGGGTTTAGGGTTTTTAGGGTATAGTGTTAATGGTTTTAGGGTTTAGGCTTGTTTAGGGTTTAGTGTTTAGGGTTTAGGGTTTAGGGTTTTTTAGCGTTTAGTGTTTATAGTTTAGGGTTTAGGGTGCTTTAAATTAGTGTTTAGGGTTTTTCGGGGTTTAGGGTTTAGGATTTAGGGTGTTAGGGTTAGTGTTAGGGTTAGGTTTAGGGTTAAGGTGAGGATTAGGGTGAGGGTTAAGGTTAGGGTTAAGGTTAGTGTTAGTGTTAGAATAAGGGTTAGGGTTAGGGATAGGGTTAGGGTTAGGGTTAGGGTTAGGGTTAAGGTTATGGTTAGGGTTAGGGTTAGGGTTAGGGGTATGGGTTAGGGTTAATGTTAGGGGTTAGGGGTTAGTGTTAGGGTTAGGGTTAGGTTTAGTGTTAGGGTTATTATTAGGGGGTTAGGTTTTAGTTTAGGATTAGTGTTAGGGTTAGAATTAGAAATAGGGTTAGTGTTAGGATTAGGGTCAGGGTTAGGTTTAGAATATGGTTAGGGTTAAGGTTAAGGGTAGGGTTAGGGTTAGGGTTAGATATAAAGTTTAGGGTTTAGTGTTAGGATTAGGGATAGTGTGAGGTTTAGGGTTAGTTTTAGGGTTAGGGTTAGGGTTAGTGTTTGGGTTATGATTAGTGTTAGGATTAGGATTAGGGTTTGGGTCAGGTTTATGTTTAGGGTTAGGGTTAGATTTAGGGTTAGGTTTAGGTTTATTGTTAGATTTAGGGTTTAGGGTTTAAGGTTTACGGTTTTTGATTGTTTAAGTTTAAGGGTGGATTTGGTTTAGGGTTTAGAGTTTAGTATTATGGTGACGGTTAGGGTTAGGGTTAGGGTTAGAGTTAGGGTTAGGGTTAGGGTTAAGGTTAAGGTTAGTGTTAGGGTCAGAGTTATGGTTAGTGTTAGGATTAGGGTTAGGGTTAGGGTCAGGGTTAGGTTTAGGGTTAGGGATAGGGTTAGGGTTAGATTTAGGGTTAGGTTTAGGTTTATTGTTAGATTTAGGGTTTAGGGTTTAAGGTTTATGGTTTAGGATTGTTTAAGGTTTAGGGTGGATTAGGTTTAGGGTTTAGAGTTTAGTGTTATGGTTACGGTTAGGGGTAGGGTTAGGGATGGGGTTAGGGTTAGGGTTAGGGTTATGGTAAGGGTTAGGTTTAGGGTTAGGGTTAGGGTAAAAGTTAGGGGGTTAGTGTTAGGGTTTGTGTTAGGGTTAGGGTTAGGTTAGGGTTAGGGTTAGGGGTTAGGGGTAGTGTTAGGGTTAGGTTTATTATTACCGGATTAGGTTTAAGTTTAGGATTAGTGTTAGGGTTAGAATTAGAAATAGGGTTAGTGTTAGGATTAGGGTCAGGGTTAGGTTTAGGGTTAGGGATAGGGTTAGGGTTAGGGTCAGGGAAGTTTAGGGTTAGGGTTAGGGTTAGATTTAGGTTTAGGTTTATTGTTAGATTTAGGATTTAGGGTCTAAGGTTTATGGTTTAGGATTGTTTAAGGTTTAGGGTGGATTAGGTTTAGGGTTTAGAGTTTAGTGTTATGGTTAAGGTTAAGGATAGGGTTAGGGTTAAGGTTAGGATTAGGGTTAAGGTTAGGGTTAGGGTTAGGGTTATGGTTAGTGTTAGGATTAGGGTTAGGGTTAGGGTCAGGGTTAGGTTTAGGGTTAGGGTTAGGGTTAGGGTTAGATTTAGGGTTAGGTTTAGATTTATTGTTAGATTTAGGGTTTAGGGTTTAAGGTTTATGGTTTAGGATTGTTTAAGGTTTAGGGTGGATTAGGTTTAGGGTTTAGAGTTTAGTGTTATGGTTAGGGTTAGGGTTAGGAATGGGGTTAGGGTTACGGTTAGGGTTATGGTTAGGGTTAGGTTTAGGGTTAGGGTTTGGGTAAAAGTTAGGGGGTTAGTGTTAGGGTTTGGGGTAGGGTTAGGGTTAGATTAGTGTTAGGGTTAGGCTTAGGGGTTAGGGTTAGTGTAATGGTTAGGGTTATTATTAGGGGGTTAGGTTTAACTTTAGGATTAGTGTTAGGGTTAGAATTAGAAATAGGGTTAGTGTTAGGATTAGGGTCAGGGTTAGGTTTAGGGTTAGGGTTAGGGTTAGGGTCAGAAAGGGTTTAGGGTTAGGGTTAGATTTAGGGATAGGTTTAGGTTTATTGTTAGATTTAGGGTTTAGGGTCTACGGTTTATGGTTTAGGATTGTTTAAGGTTTTGGGTGGATTAGGTTTAGGGTTTAGAGTTTAGTGTTATGGTTAGGGTTAGGATTAGGGTTAAGGTTAGGGTTAGGGTTAGGGTTACGGAAAGGGTTAGGGTTAGGGTTAGTTTTAGGGTTAGGGTTAGGGTTAGGGTAAGGGTTAGGGGTTAGGGTTAAGGTTAGGGTTAAGGTTAGGGTTAGGGTTAAGGTTAGGGTTAGGGTTAGGGTAAGGTTAGTGTTAGGGTTAGGGTTAGGGGTTAGGTTTAGGGTTAGGGTTAGGGTTAGGGTGAGGGTTAGGGTTATGTGGTTATGTTAGGCTTAAGGTTAGGGTTAGGGTTATGGGGTTAAGGTTAGGGTTGGGGTTAGTGTTAGGTTTAGGTTTAGGGTTAGGGTTAGGGTTATGGTTATTCTTAGATTTATGGTTTAAAATTTAGGGTTTATAGTTTAAGGTTTAGGGTTTATGATTGTTTATGTTTTAGGGTGGTTTAGGTTTAGGGTATAGGGTTTAGCGTTTAAGATTGTTTAATGTTTAGGGTTGTTTATGTTTTAGCGTTTAGAGTTGTTTAGGTTTTTTTAGGGTTGTTTATGATTTAGTGTTTAGGGTTGTTCAGGATTTATGATTTAGGATATTTTAAGGTTTAGGGTTTAAGGTTGTATAGTGTTTTAGGGTTTAGGCTATAATGTTTAGGGTCAAGAGTGTAGGGTTGTTTAGGGTATAGTGTTAATGGTTTTAGGGTTTAGGCTTGTTTAGGGTTTAGTGTTTAGGGTTTAGGGTTTAGGGTTTTTTAGCGTTTAGTGTTTAGAGTTTAGGGTTTAGGGTGCTTTTGGAATTCGTGTTTAGGGATTTTCTGGGTTTAGGGTTTAGGATTTAGCGTTTTAGGGTTAGGTTTAGGGTTAGGGTGAAGGTTAGGGTGAGGGTTAAGGTTAGGGTTAGGGTTAAGGTTAGTGTTAGTGTTAGGGTAAGGGTTAGGGGTAGGGATAATGTTAGGGTTAGGGTTAGGGTTAGGGTTAGGGATAGGGTTAGTGTGAGGTTAAGGGTTAGGGTTAGGTTTAGGGTTAGGGTTAGTCTTTGTTTGGGTTATGGTTATTGTTAGGATTAGGCTTTGGATTAGGGTCAGGGGTAGGTTTAGGTTTACGGTTAAGGTTAGTGTTAGATTTAGGGTTAGGTTTAGGTTTATTGTTAGATTTAGGGTTTAGGGTTTAAGGTTTATGGTTTAGGATTGTTTAAGGTTTAGGGTGGATTAGGTTTAGGGTTTAGAGTTTAGTGTTATGGTTACGGTTAGGGTCAGGGTTAGGGTTAGGTTAAGGTTAGGGTTAGGGTTAGTGTTAGGGTTAGGGTTAGAGTTACGGTTAGGGTTAGGGTTAGAGTTACAGTTAGGGTTAGGGTTAGGGTTAAGGTTAGGGTTGGGGGGGTTAGGGTTTAGGTTAGGGTTACGGTTAGGGTTAGGGTTAGGTTTAGGTTTAGGGTTAGTGTTATTGTTAGGGAGTTAGGTTTAAATTTAGGATTAGTGTTAGGGTTAGAATTAGAAATAGGGTTACTGTTGGGATTAGGGTCAGGGTTAGGTTTAGGGATAGGGTTAGTGTTAGGGTTAGGGGTAGGGTTAGGGTTAGGGTTAGATTTAAAGTTTAATGTTTAGTGTTAGGATTAGGGTTAGTGTGAGGTTTACGGTTAGGGGTAGGTTTAGGGTTAGGTTTAGGGTTAGTGTTTGGGTTATGGTTAGTGTTAGGATTAGGTTTAGGGTTAGGGTTAGGGTTAGGGTTAGATTTAGGGTTAGGTTTAGGTTTATTGTTAGATTTAGGGTTTAGGGTTTAAGGTTTGTGGTTTAGGATTGCTTAAGGTTTAGGGTGGATTAGGTTTATGGTTTAGAGTTTAGTGTTATGGTTACGGTTAGGGTTAGGTTTAGGGTTAGGGTTTGGGTTAGGGTTAGGTTTAGGGTTAGGGTTATGGTTAGGGTTAATGTTAGGGTTAGAATTAGGGTTAGGGTTATGGTTAGTGTTAGGATTAGGGTTAGGGTTAAGGTCAGGGTTAGGTTTAGGGTTAGGGTTAGGGTTAGAAATAGATTTAAGGTTAGGTTTAGGTTTATTGTTAGATTTAGGGTTTAGGGTTTAAGGTTTATGGTTTAGGATTTTTTAAGGTTTAGGGTGGATTAGGTTTAGGGTTTAGAGTTTAGTGTTATGGTTAAGGTTAATGTTAGGGTTAGGGTTAGGGTTAGGGTTAGGATTAGGGTTAGGGTTAGTGTTACGGTTAGGGTTAGGGTTAGGGTTACGGTTAGGGTTAGGGTTAGGCTTAGGGTAAGGGTTATGATTATGTTTATTGTTAGGTTTAGGGTTAGGGTTAGGGTTAAGGTTCGGTTTAGGGTTAGGGTTAGGTTTATGGTTAGGCTTAAGGTTAGGGTTAGGTTTAGGTTTAGGGTTACGGTTAGGGTTAGGTTTAGGGTTAGGGTTAGGGTTAGGTTTATTGTTAGATTTAGGATTTAGGGTTTAAGGTTTATGGTTTAGGATTGTTTAAGTTTAAGGGTGGATTAGGTTTAGGGTTTAGAGTTTAGTATTATGGTTACGGTTAGGGTTAGGGTTAGAGTTAGGGTTAGGGTTAGGGTTAGGGTTAAGGTTAGGGTTAGTGTTAGAGTTAGGGTTATGGTTAGTGTTAGGATTAGGGTTAGGGTTAGGGTCAGGGTTAGGTTTAGGGTTAGGGATAGGGTTAGGGTTAGATTTAGGGTTAGGTTTAGGTTTATTGTTAGATTTAGGGTTTAGGGTTTAAGGTTTATGGTTTAGGATTGTTTAAGGTTTAGGGTGGATTAGGTTTAGGGTTTAGAGTTTAGTGTTATGGTTACGGTTAGGGTTAGGGTAAGGGATGGGGTTAGGGTTAGGGTTAGGGTTATGGTAAGGTTTAGGTTTAGGGTTAGGGTAAAAGTTAGGGGGTTAGTGTTAGGGTTTGTGTTAGGGTTAGGGTTAGGGTTAGGTTAGGGTTAGGGTTAGGGTTAGGGTTAGGTGAGGTTTAGGGTTAGGGTTAGGGTTAGGGGTTAGGTTTAGTGAAAGGGTTAGGGTTATTATTAGGGGGTTAGGTTTAAGTTTAGGATTAGTGTTAAGGTTAGAATTAGAAATAGGGTTAGTGTTAGGATTAGGGTCAGGGTTAGGTTTAGGGTTAGGGTTTAGGGTTAGGGTTAGGGTTAGGGTTAGGGTTAGGGTTAGGATTAGGTTTAGGGTTAGGGTTAGGGTAAGGGTTAGGGGTTAGGGTTAGGGTTATGGTTATTGTTAGGTTTAGGGTTTAGTGTTTAGGGTTTAAGGTTTAGGGTTTAGGATTGTTTAAGATTTAGGGTGGTTTAGGTTAAGGGTTTAGAGTTTAGAGTTTAGGATTGTTTAAGGTTTAGGGTTGTTAAGGGTATAGTGTTTAGGGTTAAAAGTTTAGGGTTGTTTAGGGTTTAGTGTTTAGGGTTTAGGGTTGTTTAAGGTTTAGTGTTTAAGGTTTAGGTTTTAGGGTTGTTTTGGTTTTAGTGTTTAGTGTTGTTTAGGGTATAGTGTTAATGGTTTAGGGTTTAGGATTATTTAGGGTTTAGTGTTTAAGGTTTAAGGTATAGGGTTGTTTAGGGTTTAGTGTTTAGGGTTGTTTATGGTTTAGTGATTAGGGTTGTTTAGGGTTGTTTAGAGGTTAGTGTTTAGGGTTATTCAGGGTTTATGATTTAGGGTTGTTCAGGGTTTAGGATTTATGGTTGTTCAGGGTTTAGGATTTAGGGAGTAAGGTTAAGGGGTTAGGGTTAGGGTTAGCATTAGGGTTAGAGTTAGGGTTAGAGTTAGGGTTATGGGGTTATGTTAGGCTTAAGGTTAGGGTTAGGGTTATGGGGTTAAGGTTAGGGTTGGAGTTAGGGTTAGGTTTAGGTTTAGGGTTAGGGTTATGGTTATTCTTAGATTTATGGTTTAAAATTTAGGGTTTATGGTTTAAGGTTTAGGGTTTAGGATTGTTTAAGTTTTAGGGTGGTTTAGGTTTAGGGTATAGAATTTAGCGGTTAAGATTGTTTAATGTTTAGGGTTGTTTAGGTTTTAGCGTTTAGAGTTGTTTAGGGTTTTTTAGGGTTGTTTATGATTTAGTGTTTAGGGTTGTTCAGGATTTATGATTTAGGATATTTTAAGGTTTAGGGTTTAAGGTTGTATAGTGTTTTAGGGTTTAGGGTATAATGTTTAGGGTTAAGGGTTTAGGGTTGTTTAGGGTATAGTGTTAATGGTTTTAGGGTTTAGGCATGTTTAGGGTTTAGTGTTTAGGGTTTAGGGTTTAGGGTTTTTTAGGGTTTAGTGTTTATAGTTTAGGGTTTAGGGTGCTTTTGGAATTAGTGTTTAGGGTTTTTCGGGGTTTATGGTTTAGGATTTAGGGTGTTAGGGTTAGTGTTAGGGTTAGGTTTAAGGTTAAGGTGAGGGTTAGGGTGAGGGTTAAGGTTAGGGTTAGGGTTAAGGTTAGTGTTAGTGTTAGGGTAAGGGTTAGGGTTAGGGATAGGGTTAGGGTTAGGGTTAGTGTTAGGGTTAGGGTTAGGGCTAGGGTTAGGGTTAGGGGTTAGGGTTAGGGTTAGGTTTAGTGTTAAGGTTAATATTAGGGGGTTAGGTTTTAGTTAAGGATTAGTGTTAGGGTTAGAATTAGAAATAGGGTTAGTGTTAGGATTAGGGTCAGGGTTAGGTTTAGGGATAGTGTTAGGGTTAGGGTTAAGGGTAGGGTTAGGGTTAGGATTAGATTTAAAGTTTAGGGTTTAGTGTTAGGATTAGGGATAGTGTGAGGTTTAGGGTTAGGTTTAGGGTTAGGGTTAGGGTTAGTGTTTGGGTTATGATTAGTGTTAGGATTAGGGTTAGGGTTAGGGTCAGGTTTAGGTTTAGGGTT
>NC_137963.1:24442185-24452185 GCF_963924665.1 Micromys minutus | reverse complement strand
GTGTTAGGCTTATGGTTAGGGTTATGTTTAGTGTTAGGATTAGGGTTAGGTTTAGGGTCAGGGTTAGGTTTAGGGTTAGGGTTAGGATTAGGGTTAGATTTAGGGTCAGGTTTAGGTTTATTGTTAGATTTAGGGTTTAGGGTTTAAGGTTTATGGTTTAGGATTGTTTAAGGTTTAGGGTGGATTAGGTTTAGGGTTTAGAGTTTAGTGTATGGTTACGGTTAGTGTTAGGGTTAGGGTTAGGGTTAGGGTTAGCGTTAGGGGTTAGGGTTAGTGTTAGGGTTAGGGTTATTATTAGGGGGTTAGGTTTAAGTTTAGGATTAGTGTTAGGGTTAGAATTAGAAATAGGGTTAGTGTTAGGATTAGGGTCAGGTTTAGGGTTAGGGTTAGGGTTAGGGTTAGGGTTAGGGTCAGGGAGGGTTGAGGGTTAGGGTTAGGGTTAGGGTTAGATTTAGGGTTAGGTTTAGGTTTATTGTTAGATTTAGGATTTAGGGTCAAAGGTTTATGGTTTAGGATTGTTTAAGGTTTAGGGTCGATTAGGTTAAGGGTTTAGAGTTTAGTGTTATGGTTACGGTTAGGGTTAGTGTTAGGGTTAGGGTTAGGATTAGGGTTAAGGTTAGGGTTAGGATTAGGTTTAGGGTTAAGGTTAGGGTTAGGGTTAGGGTTAGGGTTAGGGTTAGGGTTAGGGTTAGGGTAAGGGTTAGGGGTTAGGGTTAGGGTTATGGTTATTGTTATGTTTAGGGTTTAGGGTTTAGTGTTTAGAATTTAAGGTTTAGGGTTTAGGATTGTTTAAGATTTAGGGTGGTTTAGGTTAAGGGTTTAGGGTTTAGACTTTAGGATTGTTTAAGGTTTAGGGTTGTTTAGGGTAAAGTGTTTAGGGTTAAAAGTTTAGGGTTGTTTAGGCTTTAGTGTTTAGGGTTTAGGGTTGTTTAAGTATTAGTTTTTAAGGTTTAGGTTTTAGGGTTGTTTTGGGTTTAGTGTTTAGTGTTGTTTAGGGTATAGTGTTAATGGTTTAGGGTTTAGGGTTATTTAGGGTTTAGTGTTTAAGGTTTAGGGTATAGGGTTGTTTAGGGTTTAGTGTTTAGGGTTGTTTATGGTTTAGTGATTAGGGTTGTTTAGGGTTGTTTAGAGGTTAGTGTTTAGGGTTATTCAAGGTTTATGATTTAGGGTTGTTCAGGGTTTAGGATTTATGGTTGTTCAGGGTTTAGGATTTAGGGATTAAGGTTAAGGGGTTAGGGTTAGGGTTAGGGTTAGGGTTAAGGTTAGGGTTAGGGTTAGGGTTAAGGTTAGGGTTAGGGTTAGGGTTAAGGTTATGGTTAGTGTTAGGATTAGTGTTACGGTTATGGTCAGGGTTAGGTTTAGGGTTAGGGTTAGGGTTAGGGTTTGATTTAGGGTCAGGTTTAGGTTTATTGTTAGATTTAGGGTTTAGGGTTTAAGGTTTATGATTTAGGATTGTTTAAAGTTTAGGGTGGATTAGGTTTAGCGTTTAGAGTTTAGTGTTATGGTTACGGTTAGTGTTAGGGTTAGGTTTAGGGTTAGGGTTAGGGTTAGGGTTAGGGTTAGGTTAGGGTTAGGGTTAGGGTTAGGGGTAGGTTAGGGTTAGGGTTAGGGTTAGGGTTAGGGTTTAGTGTTTAGGGTTTAAGGTTTAGGGTTTAGGATTGTTTAAGATTTAGGGTGGTTTAGGTTAAGGGTTTAGGGTTTAGAGTTTAGGATTGTTTAAGGTTTAGGGTTGTTTAGGGTATAGTGTTTAGGGTTAAAAGTTTAGGGTTGTTTAGGGTTTAGTGTTTAGGGTTTAGGGTTGTTTAAGGTTTAGTGTTTAAGGTTTAGGTTTTAGGGTTGTTTTGGGTTTAGTGTTTAGTGTTGTTTAGGGTATAGTGTTAATGGTTTAGGGTTTAGGGTTATTTAGGGTTTAGTGTTTAAGGTTTAGGGTATAGGGTTGTTTAGGGTTTAGTGTTTAGGGTTGTTTATGGTTTAGTGATTAGGGTTGTTTAGGGTTGTTTAGAGGTTAGTGTTTAGGGTTATTCAGGGTTTATGATTTAGGGTTGTTCAGGGTTTAGGATTTATGGTTGTTCAGGATTTAGGATTTAGGGATTAAGGTTAAGGGGTTAAGGTTAGGGTTAGGGTTAGGGTTAGCATTAGGGTTAGAGTTAGGGTTAGAGTTAAGGTTATGGGGTTATGTTAGGCTTAAGGTTAGGGTTAGGCTTATGGGTTTAAGGATAGGGTTGGGGTTAGGGTTAGGTTTAGGTTTAGGGTTAGGGTTAGGGTTATGGTTATTCTTAGACTTATGGTTTAAAATTTAGGGTTTATGGTTTAAGGTTTAGGGTTTAGGATTGTTTAAGTTTTAGGGTGGTTTAGGTTTAGGGTATAGGGTTTAGGGTTTAAGATTGTTTAATGTTTAGGGTTGTTTAGGTTTTACCGTTTAGAGTTGTTTAGGGTTTTTTAGGGTTGTTTATGATTTAGTGTTTAGGCTTGTTCAGTATTTATGATTTAGGATATTTTAAGGTTTAGGGTTTAAGGTTGTATAGTGTTTTAGGGTTTAGGGTATAATGTTTAGGGTTAAGGGTTTAGGGTTGTTTAGGGTATAGTGTTAATGGTTTTAGGGTTTAGGCTTGTTTAGGGTTTAGTGTTTAGGGTTTAGGGTTTAGGGTTTTTTAGCGTTTAGTGTTTATAGTTTAGGGTTTAGGGTGCTTTTGGAATTAGTGTTTAGGGTTTTTCGGGGTTTAGGGTTTAGGATTTAGGGTGTTAGGGTTAGTGTTAGGGTTAGGTTTAGGGTTAAGGTGAGGATTAGGGTGAGGGTTAAGGTTAGGGTTAGGGTTAAGGTTAGTGTTAGTGTTAGAATAAGGGTTGGTTAGGGATAGGGTTAGGGTTAGGGTTAGGTTTAGGGTTAGGGTTAAGGTTATGGTTAGGGTTAGGGTTAGGGTTAGGGGTATGGGTTAGGGTTAATGTTAGGGGTTAGGGGTTAGTGTTAGGGTTAGGGTTAGGGTTAGGTTTAGTGTTAGGGTTATTATTAGGGGGTTAGGTTTTAGTTTAGGATTAGTGTTAGGGTTAGAATTAGAAATAGGGTTAGTGTTAGGATTAGGGTCAGGGTTAGGTTTAGAATATGGTTAGGGTTAAGGTTAAGGGTAGGGTTAGGGTTAGGGTTAGATATAAAGTTTAGGGTTTAGTGTTAGGATTAGGGATAGTGTGAGGTTTAGGGTTAGTTTTAGGGTTAGGGTTAGGGTTAGTGTTTGGGTTATGATTAGTGTTAGGATTAGGATTAGGGTTTGGGTCAGGTTTATGTTTTGGGTTAGGGTTAGATTTAGGGTTAGGTTTAGGTTTATTGTTAGATTTAGGGTTTAGGGTTTAAGGTTTACGGTTTTTGATTGTTTAAGTTTAAGGGTGGATTTGGTTTAGGGTTTAGAGTTTAGTATTATGGTTACGGTTAGGGTTAGGGTTAGGGTTAGGGTTAGGGTTAGGGTTAGGGTTAAGGTTAAGGTTAGTGTTAGGGTCAGAGTTATGGTTAGTGTTAGGATTAGGGTTAGGGTTAGGGTCAGGGTTAGGTTTAGGGTTAGGGATAGGGTTAGGGTTAGATTTAGGGTTAGGTTTAGGTTTATTGTTAGATTTAGGGTTTAGGGTTTAAGGTTTATGGTTTAGGATTGTTTAAGGTTTAGGGTGGATTAGGTTTAGGGTTTAGAGTTTAGTGTTATGGTTACGGTTAGGGGTAGGGTTAGGGATGGGGTTAGGGTTAGGGTTAGGGTTATGGTAAGGGTTAGGTTTAGGGTTAGGGTTAGGGTTATGGTAAAAGTTAGGGGGTTAGTGTTAGGGTTTGTGTTAGGGTTAGGGTTAGGGTTAGGTTAGGGTTAGGGTTAGGGTTAGGGTTAGGGTTAGGTTAGGGTTAGTGTTAGGGTTAGGGTTAGGGTTAGGGGTTAGGGTTAGTGTTAGGGTTAGGTTTATTATTACGGGATTAGGTTTAAGTTTAGGATTAGTGTTAGGGTTAGAATTAGAAATAGGGTTAGTGTTAGGATTAGGGTCAGGGTTAGGTTTAGGGTTAGGGTTAGGGATAGGGTTAGGGTTAGGGTCAGGGAAGTTTAGGGTTAGGGTTAGGGTTAGATTTAGGGTTAGGTTTAGGTTTATTGTTAGATTTAGGATTTAGGGTCTAAGGTTTATGGTTTAGGATTGTTTAAGGTTTAGGGTGGATTAGGTTTAGGGTTTAGAGTTTAGTGTTATGGTTAAGGTTAAGGATAGGGTTAGGGTTAAGGTTAGGATTAGGGTTAAGGTTACGGTTAGGATTAGGTTTAGGGTTAGGGTTAGGGTTAGGATTAGGGTTTTGGTTAGGGTTAGGGTAAGGGTTAGGGGTTAGGGTTAGGGTTATGGTTATTGTTAGGTTTAGGGTTTAGGGTTTAGTGTTTAGGGTTTAAGGTTTAGGGTTTAGGATTGTTTAAGGTTTATCGTAACTTAAATTTAGGGTTTACAATTTAGTGTTAGGGTTATGGTTAGTGTTAGGTTTAGAGTTAGGGTTAGGTTTAGGGTTCAGGGTTTAGGGTTTAGGATTGTTTAAGGTTTAGGGTAGATTAGGTTTTGGATTTAAAGTTTAGTTTTAGGGTTAGGGTTAGGTTTAGGGTTTTGGGTTTAGTGTTAGGATTAGGGTTAGGGTTAAAGTTAGGGTTAGGGTTAGGGTTAGGATTAGGTTTAGGGTTAGGGTTAGGGTTAGGGTTAGGGTTAGGTTTAGGTTTAGCATTAGGGTTAGGGTTAGGGTTAGGGTAAGGGTTAGGGGTTAGGGTTAGGGTTATGGTTATTGTTAGGTTTAGGGTTTAGGGTTTAGTGTTTAGGGTTTAAGGTTTAGGGTTTAGGATTGTTTAAGATTTAGGGTGGTTTAGGTTAAGGGTTTACGGTTTAGACTTTAGGATTGTTTAAGGTTTAGGGTTGTTTAGGGTATAGTGTTTAGGGTTAAAAGTTTAGGGTTGTTTAGGCTTTAGTGTTTAGGGTTTAGGGTTGTTTAAGTTTTAGTGTTTAAGGTTTAGGTTTTAGGGTTGTTTAGGGTTTAGTGTTTAGGGTTGTTTATGGTTTAGTGATTAGGGTTGTTTAGGGTTGTTTAGAGTTTAGTGTTTAGGGTTATTCAGGGTTTATGATTTAGGGTTGTTCAGGGTTTAGGATTTATGGTTGTTCATGGTTTAGGATTTAGGGATTAAGGTTAAGGGGTTAGGGTTAGGGTTAGGGTTAGGGTTAGGGTTAGGGTTAAGGATAGGGTTAGTGTTAAGATTATGGTTAATGTTAGGATTAGGTTTAGGGTTAGGGTCAGGGTTAGGTTTAGGGTTAGGGTTAGGGTTAGGGTTAGATTTAGGGTCAGGTTTAGGTTTATTGTTAGATTTAGGGTTTAGGGTATAAGGTTTATGGTTTAGGATTGTTTAAGGTTTAGGGTGGATTAGGTTTAGGGTTTAGAGTTTAGTGTGATGGTTACAGTTAGTGTTAGGGTTAGGGTTAGGGTTAGGGTTAGGGTTAGGGTTAGGGTTAGGGTAATGTTTAGGGTTAGGGTTAGGATTAGGGTTAGGGTTAGGTTAGGGTTAGGGTTAGGGTTAGGGTTAGGGTTAGGGGTTAGGGTTAGTGTTAGGGTTAGGGTTATTATTAGGGGGTTAGGTTTAAGTTTAGGATTAGTGTTAGGGTTAGAATTAGAAATAGGTTTAGTGTTAGGATTAGGGTCAGGGTTAGGTTTAGGGTTAGGGTTAGGGTTAGGGTTAGGGTTAGGGTTAGGGTTAGGGTCAGGGAAGGTTTAGGGTTAGGGTTAGGGTTAGGGTTAGATTTAGGGTTAGGTTTAGGTTTATTGTTAGATTTAGGATTTAGGGTCTAAGGTTTATGGTTTAGGATTGTTTAAGGTTTAGGGTGGATTAGGTTTAGGGTTTAGAGTTTACTGTTATGGTTACGGTTAGAGTTAGGGTTAGGGTTAGGGTTAGGGTTAGGATTAGGGTTAAGGATAGGGTTATAATTAGGTTTAGGGTTAAGGTTAGAGTTAGGGTTAGGGTTAGGGTTAGGGTTAGGGTTAGGGTTAGGATTAGGGTTAGGGTTAGAGTTAGGGTAAGGGTTAGGGGTTAGGTTTGGGGTTATGGTTATTGTTAGGTTTAGGGTTTAGGTTTTTGTGTTTAGGGTTTAAGGTTTAGGGTTTAGGATTGTTTAAGATTTAGGGTGGTTTAGGTTAAGGGTTTAGGGTTTAGAGTTTAGGATTGTTTAAGGTTTAGGGTTCTTTAGGGTATAGTGTTTAGGGTTAAAAGTTTAGGGTTGTTTAGGGTTTAGTTTTTAGGGTTTAGGGTTGTTTAAGGTTTAGTGTTTAAGGTTTAGGTTTTAGGGTTGTTTTGGGTTTAGTGTTTAGTGTTGTTTAGGGTATAGTGTAAATGGTTTAGGGTTTAGGGTTATTTAGGGTTTAGTGTTTAAGGTTTACGGTATAGGGTTGTTTAGGGTTTAGTGTTTAGGGTTGTTTATGGTTTAGTGATTAGGGTTGTTTAGGGTTGTTTAGAGGTTAGTGTTTAGGGTTATTCAGGGTTTATGATTTAGGGTTGTTCAGGGTTTAGGATTTATGGTTGTTCAGGGTTTAGGATTTAGGGATTAAGGTTAAGGGGTTAGGGTTAGGGTTATGGTTAGGGTTAGGGTTAGCATTAGGGTTAGAGTTAGGGTTAGAGTTAGGGTTATGGGGTTATGTTAGTCTTAAGGTTAGGGTTAGGGTTATGGGGTTAAGGTTAGGGTTGGGGTTAGGGTTAGGTTTAGGTTTAGGGTTAGGGTTAGGGTTATGGTTATTCTTAGATTTATGGTTCAAAATTTAGGGTTTATGGTTTAAGGTTTAGGGTTTAGGATTGTTTAAGTTTTAGGGTGGTTTAGGTTTAGGGTATAGGGTTTAGCGTTTAAGATTGTTTAATGTTTAGGGTTGTTTAGGTTTTAGCGTTTAGAGTTGTTAAAGGTTTTTTAGGGTTGTATATGATTTAGTGTTTAGGGTTGTTCAGGATTTATGATTTAGGATATTTTAAGGTTTAGGGTTTAAGGTTGTATAGTGTTTTAGGGTTTAGGGTATAATGTTTAGGGTTAAGGGTTTAGGGTTGTTTAGGGTATAGTGTTAATGGTTTTAGGGTTTAGGCTTGTTTAGGGTTTAGTGTTTAGGGTTTAGGGTTTAGGGTTTTTTAGCGTTTAGTGTTTATAGTTTAGGGTTTAGGGTGCTTTTGGAATTAGTGTTTAGGGTTTTTTGGGGTTTAGGGTTTAGGATTTAGGGTGTTAGGGTTAGTGTTAGGGTTAGGTTTAGGGTTAAGGTGAGGGTTTGGGTGAGGGTTAAGGTTAGGGTTAGGGTTAAGGTTAGTGTTAGTGTTAGGGTAAGGGTTAGGGTTAGGGATAGGGTTAGGGTTAGGTTTAGGGTAAGGGTTAAGGTTAGGGTTAGGGTTAGGGTTAGTGTTAGTGGTTAGTGTTAGGGTTAAGTTTAGGGTTAAGGTTAGTGTTAGGGTTAGGGTTAGGGGTTAGTGTTAGGGTTAGTGTTAGGGGTTAGGGGTTAGTGTTAGGGTTAGGGTTAGGGTTAGGGTTAAGGTTAGGTTTAGTGTTAGGGTTATTATTAGGGGGTTAGGTTATAGTTTAGGATTAGTGTTATTGTTAAAATTAGAAATAGGGTTAGTGTTAGGATTAGGGTCATGGTTAGGTTTAGGGATATTGTTAGGGTTAGGGTTAAGGGTAGAGTTAGGGTTAGGGTTAGATTTAAAGTTTAGGGTTTAGTGTTAGGATTAGGGATAGTGTGAGGTTTAGGGTTAGGTTTAGGGTTAGGGTTAGGGTTAGTGTTTGGGTTATGATTAGTGTTATTATTAGGGTTAGGGTTAGGGTCAGGTTTAGGTTTAGGGTTAGGGTTAGGGTTAGGGTTAGATTTAGGGTTAGGTTTAGGTTTATTGTTAGATTTAGGGTTTAGGGTTTATGGTTTAAGGTTTAGGATTGTTTAAGGTTTAGGGTAGATTAGGTTTAGGGTTTAGAGTTTAGTATTATGGTTACGGTTAGGGTTAGGGTTAGAGTTAGGGTTAGGGTTAGGGTTAGGGTTAGGGTTACGGTTAAGGTTAGGGTTAATGTTAGGGTTAGGGTTAGGGTAAAAGTTAGGGGGTTAGTGTTAGGGTTAGGGTTAGTGTTAGGGTTAGGGTTAGGTTAGGGTTAGGGTTAGGGTTAGGGTTAGGGTCAGGGAGGGTTTAGGGTTAGGGTTAGGGTTAGGGTTAGATTTAGGGTTAGGTTTAGGTTTATTGTTAGATTTAGGATTTAGGGTCTAAGGTTTATGGTTTAGGATTGTTTAAGGTTTAGGGTTGATTAGGTTTAGGGTTTAGAGTTTAGTGTTTTGGTTACGGTTAGGGTTAGGGTTAGGGTTAGGGTTAGGATTAGGGTTAAGGTTGGGGTTAGGATTAGGTTTAGGGTTAGGGTTACGGTTAGGGTTAGGGTTAGGGTTAGGGTTAGGGTTAGGATTAGGGTTAGGGTTAGGGTTAGGGTAAGGGTAAGGGGTTAGGGTTAAGGTTATGGTTATTGTTTGGTTTAGGGTTTAGGGTTTAGTGTTTAGGGTTTAAGGTATAGGGTTTATGATTGTTTAAGATTTAGGGTGGTTTAGGTTAAGGGTTTAGGGTTTAGAGTTTAGGATTGTTTAAGGTTTAGGGTTGTTTAGGGTATAGTGTTTAGGGTTAAAAGTTTAGGGTTGTTTAGGGTTTAGTGTTTAGGGTTTAGGGTTGTTTAAGGTTTAGTGTTTAAGGTTTAGGTTTTAGGGTTGTTTTGGGTTTAGTGTTTAGTGTTGTTTAGGGTATAGTGTTAATGGTTTAGGGTTTAGGGTTATTTAGGGTTTAGTGTTTAAGGTTTAGGGTATAGGGTTGTTTAGGGTTTAGTGTTTAGGGTTATTTATGGTTTAGTGATTAGGGTTGTTTACGGTTGTTTAGAGGTTAGTGTTTAGGGTTATTCAGGGTTTATGATATAGGGTTGTTCAGGGATTAGGATTTATGGTTGTTCAGGGTTTAGGATTTAGAGATTAAGGTGAAGGGGTTAGGGTTAGGGTTAGGGTTAGGGTTATGGTTAGGGTTAGCATTAGGGTTAGAGTTAGGGTTAGAGTTAGGGTTATGGGGTTATGTTAGGCTTAAGGTTAGGGTTAGGGTTATGGGGTTAAGGTTAGGGTTGGGGTTAGGGTTAGGTTTAGGTTTAGGGTTAGGGTTAGGGTTATGGTTATACTTAGATTTATGGTTTAAAATTTAGGGTTTATGGTTTAAGGTTTAGGGTTTAGGATTGTTTAAGTTTTAGGGTGGTTTAGGTTTAGGGTATAGAATTTAGCCTTTAAGATTGTTTAATGGTTAGGGTTGTTTAGGTTTTAGCGTTTAGAGATGTTTAGGGTTTTTTAGGGTTGTTTATAATTTAGTGTTTAGGGTTGTTCAGGATTTATGATTTAGGATATTTTAAGGTTTAGGGTTTAAGGTTGTATAGTGTTTTAGGGTTTAGGATATAATGTTTAGGGTTAAGGGTTTAGGGTTGTTTAGGGTATAGTGTTAATGGTTTTAGGGTTTAGGCTTGTTTAGGGTTTAGTGTTTAGGGTTTAGGGTTTAGGGTTTTTTAGCGTTTAGTGTTTATAGTTTAGGGTTTAGGGTGCTTTTGGAATTAGTGTTTAGGGTTTTTCGGGGTTTATGGTTTAGGATTTAGGGTGTTAGGGTTAGTGTTAGGGTTAGGTTTAGGGTTAAGGTGAGGGTTAGGGTGAGGGTTAAGGTTAGGGTTAGGGTTAAGGTTAGTGTTAGTGTTAGGGTAAGGGTTAAGTTTAGGGATAGGGTTAGGGTTAGGGTTAGGGTTAGGGTTAGGGTTAGGGTTAGGGTTAGGGTTAGGGTTAGGGGTTAGGGTTAGGGTTAGTGTTAGGGGTTAGGGGTTAGTGTTAGGGTTAGGGTAAGGGTTATTGTTAGGGTTAGGTTTAGTGTTAGGGTTATTATTAGGGGGTTAGGTTTTAGTTTAGGATTAGTGTTAGGGTTAGAATTAGAAATAGGGTTAGTGTTAAAATTATGGTCAG
>NC_137963.1:24427185-24432185 GCF_963924665.1 Micromys minutus | reverse complement strand
AGGGTTAGGGTTAGGGTTAGGGTTAGGGTTAGCATTCGGGTTAGAGTTAGGGTTAGAGTTAGGGTTATGGGGTTATGTTAGGCTTAAGGTTAGGGTTAGGGTTATGGGGTTAAGGTTAGGGTTGGGGTTAGGGTTAGGTTTAGGTTTAGGGTTAGGGTTAGGGTTATGGTTATTCTTAGATTTATGGTTTAAAATTTAGGGTTTATGGTTTAAGGTTTAGAATTTAGGATTGTTTAAGTTTTAGGGTGGTTTAGGTTTAGGGTATAGAATTTAGCGTTTAAGATTGTTTAATGTTTAGGGTTGTTTAGGTTTTAGCGTTTAGAGTTCTTTAGGGTTTTTTAGGGTTGTTTATGATTTAGTGTTTAGGCTTGTTCAGGATTTATGATTTAGGATATTTTAAGGTTTAGGGTTTAAGGTTGTATAGTGTTTTAGGGTTTAGGGTATAATGTTTAGGGTTAAGGGTTTAGGGTTGTTTAGGGTATAGTGTTAATGGTTTTAGGGTTTAGGCTTGTTTAGGGTTTAGTGTTTAGGGTTTAGGGATTAGGGTTTTTTAGCGTTTAGTGTTTATAGTTTAGGGTTTAGGGTGCTTTTGGAATTAGTGTTTAGGGTTTTTCGGGGTTTAGGGTTTAGGATTTAGGGTGTTAGGGTTAGTGTTAGGGTTAGGTTTAGGGTTAAGGTGAGGGTTAGGGTGAGGGTTAAGGTTAGGGTTAGGGTTAAGGTTAGTGTTAGTGTTAGAATAAGGGTTAGGGTTAGGGATAGGGTTAGGGTTAGGGTTAGGGTTTGGGTTAAGGTTAGGGTTAGGGTTAGGGTTAGGGTTAGGGGTTTGGGTTAGGGTTAGTGTTAGGGGTTAGTGTTAGGGTTAGGGTTAGGGTTAGGGTTAGGATTAGGTTTAGTGTTAGGGTTAGGGTTATTATTAGGGGGTTAGGTTTTAGTTTAGGATTAGTGTTAGGGTTAGAATTAGAAATAGGGTTAGTGTTAGGATTAGGGTCAGGGTTAGGTTTAGAAGTATGGTTAGGGTTAAGGTTAAGGGTAGGGTTAGGTTTAGGGTTAGATTTAAAGTTTAGGGTTTAGTGTTAGGTTTAGGGATAGTGTGAGGTTTAGGGTTAGTTTTAGGGTTAGGGTTAGGGTTAGTGTTTGGGTTATGATTAGTGTTAGGATTAGGATTAGGGTTAGGGTCAGGTTTATGTTTAGGGTTAGGGTTAGGGTTAGGGTTAGATTTAGGGTTAGGTTTAGGTTTATTGTTAGATTTAGGGTTTAGGGTTTAAGGTTTATGGTTTAGGATTGTTTAAGTTTAAGGGTGGATTAGGTTTAGGGTTTAGAGTTTAGTATTATGGTTACGGTTAGGGTTAGGGTTAGGGTTAGAGTTAGGGTTAGGGTTAGGGTTAGGGTTAGGGTTAAGGTTAGGGTTAGTGTTAGGGTTATGGTTATGGTTAGTGTTAGGATTAGGGTTAGGGTTATGGTCAGGGTTAGGTTTAGGGTTAGGGATAGGGTTAGGGTTAGATTTATGGTTAGGTTTAGGTTTATTGTTAGATTTAGGGTTTAGGGTTTAAGGTTTATGGTTTAGGATTGTTTAAGGTTTAGGGTGGATTAGGTTTAGGGTTTAGAGTTTAGTGTTATGGTTACGGTTAGGGGGTAGGGTTAGGGATGGGGTTAGGGTTAGGGTAAGGGTTATGGTAAGGGTTAGGTTTAGGGTTAGGGTTAGGGTAAGGGTAAAAGTTAGGGGGTTAGTATTAGGGTTTGTGTTAGGGTTAGGGTTAGGGTTAGGGTTAGGTTAGGGTTAGGGTTAGGGTTAGGGTTAGGGTTAGGTTTAGGGTTAGGTTAGGGTTAGGGTTAGGGTTAGGATTAGGGGTTAGGGTTAGTGTTAGGGTTAGGGTTATTATTAGGGGGTTAGGTTTAAGTTTAGGATTAGTGTTAGGGTTAGAATTAGAAATAGGGTTAGTGTTAGGATTAGGGTCAGGGTTAGGTTTAGGATTAGGGTTAGGTTTAGGGTTAGGGTTAGGGTCAGGGAAGTTTAGGGTTAGGGTTAGGGTTAGATTTAGGGTTAGGTTTAGGTTTATTGTTAGATTTAGGATTTAGGGTCTAAGGTTTATGGTTTAGGATTGCTTAAGGATTAGGGTGGATTAGGTTTAGGGTTTAGAGTTTAGTGTTATGGTTACGGTTAGGGTTAGGGTTAGGGTTAGGGTTAGGATTAGTGTTAAGGTTAGGGTTAGGATTAGGTTTAGGTTTAGGGTTAGGGTTAGGGTTAGGGTTAGGATTAGGGTTAGGGTTAGGGTTAGGGTAAGGGTTAGGGGATAGGGTTAGGGTTATGGTTATTGTTAGGTTTAGGGTTTAGGGTTTAGTGTTTAGGGTTTAAGGTTTAGGATTTAGGATTGTTTAAGGTTTATCGTAACTTAAATTTAGGGTTTACAATTTAGTGTTAGGGTTATGGTTAGTGTTAGGGTTAGGGTTAGGGTTAGGTTTAGGGTTCAGGGTTTAGGGTTTAGGATTGTTTAAGGTTTAGGGTAGATTAGGTTTAGGATTTAAAGTTTAGTTTTAGGGTTAGGGTTAGATTTAGGGTTTAGGGTTTAGTGTTAGGATTAGGGTTAGGGTTAAAGTTCGGGTTATGGTAAGGGTTAGGATTAGGTTTAGGGTTAGGGTTAGGGTTAGGGTTAGGGTTAGGGTTAGGGTTAGGGTTAGGGTTAGGGTTACGGTTAAGGTTAGGGTTAGGGTTAGGGTTAGGGTTATGGTTAGTGTTAGGATTAGGGTTAGGGTTAGGGTCAGGGTTAGGTTTAGGGTTAGGGTTAGGGTTAGGGTTAGATTTAGGGTCAGGTTTAGGTTTATTGTTAGATTTAGGGTTTAGGGTTTAAGGTTTATGGTTTAGGATTGTTTAAGGTTTAGGGTGGATTAGTTTTAGTGTTTAGAGTTTAGTGTTATGGTTACGGTTAGTGTTAGGGTTAGGGTTAGGGTTAGGGTTAGGGTTAGGGTTAGGGTAATGAATAGGGTTAGGGTTAGGGTTAGAGTTAGGGTAAGGGTTAGGGGTTAGTGTTAGGGTTAGGGTTAGGGTTAGGGTTAGGGTTAGGGTTAGGATTTGGGGTTAGGGTTAGTGTTAGGTTTAGGGTTATTATTAGGGTGTTAGGTTTAAGTTTAGGATTAGTGTTAGGGTTACAATTAGAAATAGGGTTAGTGTTAGGATTAGGGTCAGGGTTAGGTTTAGGGTTAGGGTTAGGGTTAGGGTTAGGGTTAAGGTCAGGGAGGGTTTAGGGTTAGGGTTAGGGTTAGGGTTAGATTTAGGGTTAGGTTTAGGTTTATTGTTAGATTTAGGATTTAGGGTCTAAGGTTTATGGTTTAGGATTGTTTAAGGTTTAGGGTGGATTAGGTTTAGGGTTTAGAGTTTAGTGTTTTGGTTACGGTTAGGGTTAGGGTTAGGGTTATGATTAGGGTTAAGGTTATGGTTAGGATTAGGTTTAGGTTTAGGGTTAGGGTTAGGGTTAGGGTTAGGGTTAGGGTTAGGGTTAGGGTTAGGATTAGGGTCAGGGTTAGGGTTAGGGTAAGGGTTAGGTGTTAGGGTTAGGGTTATGGTTATTCTTAGGTTTAGGGTTTAGGGTTTAGTGTTTAGGGTTTAAGGTTTAGGGTTTAGGATTGTTTAAGATTTAGGGTGGTTTAGGTTAAGGGTTTAGGGTTTAGAGTTTAGGATTGTTTAAGGTTTAGGGTTGTTTAGGGTATAGTGTTTAGGGTTAAAATTTAGGGTTGTTTAGGGTTTAGTGTTTAGGGTTTAGGGTTGCTTAAGGTTTAGTGTTTAAGGTTTAGGTTGTAGGGTTGTTTTAAGTTTAGTGTTTAGTGTTGTTTAGGTTATAGTGTTAATGGTTTAGGGTTTAGGGTTATTTAGGGTTTAGTGTTTAAGGTTTAGGGTATAGGGTTGTTTAGGGTTTAGTGTTTAGGGTTGTTTATGGTTTAGTGATTAGGGTTGTTTAGGGTTGTTTAGAGGTTAGTGTTTAGGGTTATTCAGGGTTTATGATTTAGGGTTGTTCAGGGTTTAGGATTTATGGTTGTTCAGGGTTTAGGATTTAGATTTAGGTTAAGGGGTTAGGGTTAGGGTTAGGGTTAGGGTTAGGGTTAGTGTTAGCATTAGGGTTAGAGTTAGGGTTAGAGTTAGGGTTAGAGTTAAGGTTATGGGGTTATGTTAGGCTTAAGGTTAGGGTTAGGGTTATGGGGTTAAGGTTAGGGTTGGGGTTAGGGTTAGGTTTAGGTTTAGGGTTAGGGTTAGGGTTATGGTTATTCTTAGACTTATGGTTTAAAATTTAGGGTTTATGGTTTAAGGTTTAGGGTTTAGGATTGTTTAAGTTTTAGGGTGGTTTAGGTTTAGGGTATAGAATTTAGCGTTTAAGATTGTTTAATGGTTAGGGTTGTTTAGGTTTTAGCGTTTAGAGTTGTTTAGGGTTTTTTAGGGTTGTTTATAATTTAGTGTTTAGGGTTGTTCAGGATTTATGATTTAGGATATTTTAAGGTTTAGGGTTTAAGGTTGTATAGTGTTTTAGGGTTTAGGGTATAATGTTTAGGGTTAAGGGTTTAGGGTTGTTTAGGGTATAGTGTTAATGGTTTTAGGGTTTAGGCTTGTTTAGGGTTTAGTGTTTAGGGTTTAGGGTTTAGGGTTTTTTAGCGTTTAGTGTTTATAGTTTAGGGTTTAGGGTGCTTTTGGAATTAGTGTTTAGGGTTTTTCGGGGTTTAAGGTTTAGGATTTAGGGTGTTAGGGTTAGTGATAGGGTTAGGTTTAGGGTTAAGGTGAGGGTTAGGGTGAGGGTTAATTTTAGGGTTAGGGTTAAGGTTAGTGTTAGTGTTAGGATAAGGGTTAGGGTTAGGGATAGGGTTAGGGTTAGGGTTAGGGTTAAGGTTAGGGTTAGGGTTAGGGTTAGGGGTTAGGGTTAGTGTTAGTGTTAGGGGTTAGGGGTTAGTGTTAGGGTTAGGGTTAGGGTTAGCGTTAGGGTTAGGTTTAGTGTTAGGGTTATTATTAGGGGGTTATGTTT
>NC_137963.1:24404685-24414685 GCF_963924665.1 Micromys minutus | reverse complement strand
TGGAGTTAGCAGTAAACAAGCCATGTGCGCACAGGCTGGGTAACTTCCGCTTCATGAGTTCCGCCTCTCCCGTGGCGTCATAGGGCCTGGTGAGTTTCAACCAATCAGGGGGCTCCGCGTCCAAGGCAAGGACTGATCCCTTTATAGGGGAAGGGCTGGATAGCCTCTCTTCTGCCTCTTTCTTCCTCTCTTCCTCTGTCTCTTCCTCTCTTCTTCCTCTCTTTCTCCCGTTGGTTTTCGGCCGTCTCGTGGAGCTTGTTCGTCCTGTTCGAGTCCTTGGATCTTTGGTTTTCTCCGTCCTTTTCGTTACGTGAAGCAAGTACCGGTTTTTCCAGATTAATAAAGTTTACCGCAGAAGGATTCTATTTTGTGTGCCGCGTCGTTCTTGCAGGCGAGACGGTTGCGCGGGACATCTGGTGCCTCAAACCCGGGAAATTCGACCACTCCATCGTCCGCACCACAGAATTCAGAACTGCGGGGAGATTAGTTCGGCAAGGTATGTCTGATCCTGGATCTTTCTTTAATTTGGTTTAAATCCTCCACGGCCGTGTGAAGGGCCTGTAGAGGCTCCGGTCTTCGTCAGTGCAGTTTTTATTCTCTTCCTCTTAATTTCCTCTGTGTCCAACGGGGCTGGTGTTAATTTTGTGCTTAAGTCGGACGTAGATAAGCAGAGGCACCCCTGCGTTCCATAAGTCTTTGTAGATAAAAAAAGCGAGAACGCACTGAGACTTGCCTTTCAGTTTCGCCTTGGGCCGCCACGCAAATAAGCCGCGGGCATTACATTGCTGTGATGGGCTCGTCACACTCGACCATTACAGCCCTGCAGTCAATTCTTAAGCAGAGAGATTTAGAATTGCCCACCCGCATCTTGCAGCGTTTTGTAAGAGAGGTTGAGCGTACTGCCCCTTGGTTTGCAGTTTCTGGGTCTCTCTCACCAGCCTCATGGAACAGATTGGGTAGAGAATTAAACTGTGCGCAAAATGCTGGAAACCTCGGGCCCGGAACCATGGCCATTTGGACGATGGTACAAAATTGTTTAAGAGATGAGAGTTGTAGGCCCGCCGTCGCTGCGGGGCAAGAGGTATTGAGTGAAGCGCAGGATAGGCTATCAGAAGCCGAACAGAGTGAGAGAATGGGCGCGCGCAGGAAAAGGTATTATCCCCCTAAGGAAAAAGGACCTCCAGAAACGCGGTATAGCGGGAGAGTAGCTACCCACGAACCTTCAGATTATCATTCCCTTATGCCCTCTAATGTTAAGAAAAGGGGAGTCAGCTTGTACCCTGTAGAAGACTTTGAGGCTCTTAACATTGGTAGCCTCGAGACTTCAGATAATGATGATTATGAGCGAGAAGGCTTAGACCCAGAAGAGGAGGCAGGGGTAGATGAAGGAGCAGCTAGTTATGAGGAAAAAGGATATTATCCTGACGAGCAGTATAGGCCCACGCGCTTGTCCCCAGTTGTCCCGACAGCACCTCCTTTACCAGTAGCCCCTCCTTATGAGACACGCGCACCTTTAAAAGCCTTCTCATTCCTCCCAGAGAGAGTAAAGAAACAGGTGCGTCTTGCATTATGCCACAAAAATTTGATGATTTTAAAAGAGGCATTTCCTATATTGTTACAGGCCCTAAAAAGTAAGGGCCTATATATTGCCACAGAAAAGCTCCAGATTTTTGATACTGGTCAATTCCTAGGGTCTGTGGTATTTATTCACTGATAGGATTGTCCCTCAAAAGCTCGAGATAAGAAGGGATCACCTCCACACTCTTAATGATTTTCAAAAATTACTGGGAGACATTAATTGGCTTAGACCTTTTCTTAAGATTCCTTCTGCTGAACTTAAACCCTTATTCGATGTTTTAGAAGGAGATCCGCATGTTTCCTCACCTAGAAGTTTGACCCCGCAAGCAGAAAGAGCGTTACAGTTGGTAGAAGAAGCTATACAGGATGCACAATTGGTTCGCATAGATTATGATAAACCTTTTTCATTATGTGTTTTTAAAACAAACCGGCTCCCTACTGCAGTGCTTTGGCAGCAAGGACCCTTATTGTGGGTACATCCTAATGCCTCGCCAGCTAAAATAATTGACTGGTATCCAGATGCTGTGGCGCAATTAGCGCTGAGGGGGCTAAAATCTGCCATCACGCATTTTGGCAGTGAGCCACAGCTGTTAATTGTTCCCTATAATGCCATGCAGGTTTCCACTCTTGCTGCCACTTCAAATGATTGGGCTATCTTAGTCACTTCCTTTTCGGGAAGAATAGATAATCATTACCCAAAACATCCAATTTTACAGTTTGCTTTGACTCAACCTGTTGTTTTTCCCAAAGTAACGTCCTGTAGTCCCCTAAAAGAAGGGTTAGTTATTTATACTGACGGTTCCAAAACTGGGCTGGGGGCTTTTGTGGTTAACGGTCAGGTCTACTCGAGGCAGTATACAGAAACCTCCCCACAGGTGGTAGAATGTTTAGTGGTTCTTGAGGTTTTACAACGTTTTTCAGAGCCTATCAATATAGTGTCTGATTCATCTTATGTTGTTAATGCTGTCAATTTGCTTGAGGCGGCTGGCATTATTAAACCGTCTAGCAGAGTTGCCTCAATTTTTGCGCAAATTCAAAATTGCCTTCTAGCCAGAAGATCACCCTTTTATATTACTCACATTAGAGCTCATTCTGGATTGCCAGGACCTATGGCTCAAGGCAATGATTTGGCAGACAGGGCTACAAAAATAATTGCTGTAGCCATGTCTTCGCCGCTAGAGGCTGCTAAAAGTTTTCACAAAAACTTTCATGTAACTTCCGAAACTTTGCGGCGCCGCTTTTCCATTTCCAGAAAACAGGCTCGCGATATTGTTGTCAATTGCCAAAATTGCAGTCAGTTTCTGCCTGCGCCCCACTCGGGGGTTAATCCTCGGGGCATCCAGCCTCTTCAAATATGGCAAATGGACGTTACCCATGTCCCCGCCTTTGGTAAGCTGCAATATGTACATGTATCCATTGATACCTGTTCAGGAATAATTGTAGCCACTCCCTTATCTGGAGAAAAGGCCTCACATGCCATCCAACATTGCTTGGAGGCTTGGAGTGCCTGGGGTAAGCCAAAGTTCTTAAAGACAGACAACGGACCGGCTTTTACCTCACAAAAATTTCAACAATTTTGTAGCCAGATGGCTGTGACTCATCTTACAGGTTTGCCGTATAATCCACAAGGACAAGGTATTGTGGAACGTGCTCACCGCACTCTTAAATCATATCTAATAAAACAGAAAGGGGGGATTATGCAGGCTTTGCCCCCTGTGCCTAGGACAGCAGTATCCATGGCACTGTTCACCTTAAATTTTTTAAATCTTGATGACCATGGCCATACGGCAGCTGAAAGGCATTGCCTACCCATGGATAAACCAAAAGAGATGGTAAAATGGAAAGATGTCATAACTAATGAATGGAAAGGACCGGATCTTGTGTTGATAAGATCCAGGGGAGCTGTTTGTGTTTTTCCTCAGGATGAAAATAATCCTTTCTGGGTTCCCGAGAGGCTCACGCGAAAAACGGCAGAGACTCCTGATGACAGCCCTGCTCCTGACTCGGTGGAACCAGAGAGCCAGAGAAGAGACGAGATGGGCGATTCTGTCGGCATTCCTGAAACCAATTCCAGTGGAACTTGATGCTACAGTCTCCCCTAACCTTTTCACCCCCAATACTAACTTGGGTGGGGGTGGGACTCTTGGGAGCAATCCTTTGCTGCGGACTTGCGTTGCTTCTCTGGCTGGTTTGTAAGCTCGAGGCCCAAACAAAAAAGAGACAAGGTGGTTACTGCCCAAGCGCCTGTCGCTCTAGAACATGCAGCATCAGCCGATATCTGTTTGTCTTTGCTTAAGCAGTAGGTCGCCGGCCAGACAGCTCTTGCACTCCTAGAACTTCGGTTCATTGCACAGGATTAGAGTGTCTGGTTTGAGCAGCCCATGAGGGATGCCGAGCTTAGCATCGCACTGAGAAACCCCTGGTCGCGGGGCATTCTCCGGGAGATAAGCCATTTGTATGAGGGTTTCCTGCCCCAGTGTCCCTCCCTCAGAAAAACGGCAGAGTGACAGGTCAGGTGTACTGCGGGCTACAAAAGGCCTAGCGGTTACTCCTGTACATGGTCTTTATACACCTTAATGAGGATTTGACCTCTATCTCCGCCCTCCTAATATGGGTGTCCTACTTTGCTTAAAGTATAAAAGATAGGGGGAGATGTGGGGCGCCGCCCACACATTCCCACGCATTCGCCATTACAAGATGGCGCTGATATCTGGCTGGAGTTAGCAGTAAACAAGCCATGTGCGCACAGGCTGGGTAACTTCCGCTTCATGAGTTCGGCCTCTCCCGTGGCGTCATAGGGCCTGGTGAGTTTCAACCAATCAGGGGGCTCCGCGTCCAAGGCAAGGACTGATCCCTTTATAGGGGAAGGGCTGGATAGCCTCTCTTCTGCCTCTTTCTTCCTCTCTTCCTCTGTCTCTTCCTCTCTTCTTCCTCTCTTTCTCCCGTTGGTTTTCGGCCGTCTCGTGGAGCTTGTTCGTCCTGTTCGAGTCCTTGGATCTTTGGTTTTCTCCGTCCTTTTCGTTACGTGAAGCAAGTACCGGTTTTTCCAGATTAATAAAGTTTACCGCAGAAGGATTCTATTTTGTGTGCCGCGTCGTTCTTGCAGGCGAGACGGTTGCACGGGACACGGTTAGGGTTAGGGTTAGAGTTACGGTTAGGGTTAGGGTTAAGGTTAGGGTTGGGGGGGTTAGGGTTTAGGTTAGGGTTTGGGTTAGGGTTAGGGGTTAGGGTTAGGGTTATGGTTATTGTTAGGTTTAGGGTTTAAGGTTTAGGGTTTAGGATTGTTTAAGATTTAGGGTGGTTTAGGTTAAGGGTTTAGGGTTTAGAGTTTAGGATTGTTTAAGGTTTAGGGTTGTTTAGGGTATAGTGTTTAGGGTTAAAAGTTTAGGGTTGTTTAGGGTTTAGTGTTTAGGGTTTAGGGTTGTTTAAGGTTTAGTGTTTAAGGTTTAGGTTTTAGGGTTGTTTTGGGTTTAGTGTTTAGTGTTGTTTAGGGTATAGTGTTAATGGTCTATGGTTTAGGGATATTTAGGGTTTAGTGTTTAAGGTTTAGGGTATAGGGTTGTTTAGGGTTTAGTGTTTAGGGTTGTTTATGGTTTAGTGATTAGGGTTGTTTAGGGTTGTTTAGAGGTTAGTGTTTAGGGTTATTCAGGTTTTATGATTTAGGGTTGTTCAGGGTTTAGGATTTATGGTTGTTCAGGGTTTAGGATTTAGGGATTAAGGTTAAGGGGTTAGGGTTAGGGTTAGGGTTAGCATTAGGGTTAGAGTTAGGGTTAGAGTTAGGGTTATGGGGTTATGTTAGGCTTAAGGTTAGGGTTAGGGTTATGGGGTTAAGGTTAGGGTTGGGGTTAGGGTTAGGTTTAGGGTTAGGGTTATGGTTATACTTAGATTTATGGTTTAAAATTTAGGGTTTATGGTTTAAGGTTTAGGGTTTAGGATTGTTTAAGTTTTAGGGTGGTTTAGTTTTAGGGTATAGAATTTAGCGTTTAAGATTGTTTAATGGTTAGGGTTGTTTAGGTTTTAGCGTTTAGAGTTGTTTAGGGTTTTTTAGGGTTGTTTATAATTTAGTGTTTAGGGTTGTTCAGGATTTATGATTTAGGATATTTTAAGGTTTAGGGTTTAAAGTTGTATAGTGTTTTAGGGTTTAGGGTATAATGTTCAGGGTTAAGGGTTTAGGGTTGTTTAGGGTATAGTGTTAATGGTTTTAGGGTTTAGGCTTGTTTAGGGTTTAGTGTTTAGGGTTTAGGGTTTTTTAGCGTTTAGTGTTTATAGTTTAGGGTTTAGGGTGCTTTAAATTAGTGTTTAGGGTTTTTCGGGGTTTAGGGTTTAGGATTTAGGGTGTTAGGGTTAGTGTTAGGGTTAGGTTTAGGGTTAAGGTGAGGGTTAGGGTGAGGGTTAAGGTTAGGGTTAGGGTTAAGGTTAGTGTTAGTGTTAGGGTAAGGGTTAGGTTTAGGGATAGGGTTAGGGTAAGGGTTAGGGTTAGGGGTTAGGGTTAGTGTTAAAGGTTAGGGGTTAGTGTTAGGGTTAGGGTTGGGGTTAGGGTCAGGGTTAGGTTTAGGGATAGGGTTAGGGTTAAGGGTAGGGTTAGGGTTAGGGTTAGATTTAAAGTTTAGGGTTTAGTGTTAGGATTAGGGATAGTGTGAGGTTTAGGGTTATGTTTAGGGTTAGGGTTAGTGTTTAGGTTAAGATTAGTGTTAGGATTAGGGATAGGGTTAGGGTCAGGTTTAGGTTTAGTGTTAGGGTTAGGTTTAGGGTTAGATTTAGGGTTAGGTTTAGGTTTATTGTTAGTTTTAGGGTTTAGGGTTTAAGGTTTATGGTTTAGGATTGTTTAAGGTTTAGGGTGGATTAGGTTTAGGGTTTAGAGTTTAGTGTTATGGTTACGGTTAGGGTTAGGATTAGGGTTAGGGTTAAGGTTAGGGTTAGGTTTAGGGTTATGGTTAGGTTTAGGGTTAGGGTTACGGATAGGGTTAGGGTTAGTTTTAGGGTTAGGGTAAGGGTTAGGGGTTAGGGTTAAGGTTAGGGTTAAGGTTAGGTTTAGGGTTAGGGTTAGGGTAAGGTTAGGGTTAGGGTGAGGGTTAGGGTTAGGGTTATGTGGTTATGGTAGGCTTAAGGTTAGGGTTAGGGTTATGGGGTTAAGGTTAGGGTTGGGGTTAGGGTTAGGTTTAGGGTTAGGGTTATGGTTATTCTTAGATTTATGGTTTAAAATTTAGGGTTTATGGTTTACGGTTTAGGGTTTAGGATTGTTTAAGTTTTAGGGTGGTTTAGGTTTAGGGTATAGAATTTAGCGTTTAAGATTGTTTAATTGTTAGGGTTGTTTAGGTTTTAGCGTTTAGAGTTGTTTAGGGTTTTTTAGGGTTGTTTATAATTTAGTGTTTAGGGTTGTTCAGGATTTATGATTTAGGATATTTTAAGGTTTAGGGTTTAAGGTTGTATAGTGTTTTAGGGTTTAGGGTATAATGTTTAGGGTCAAGGGTTTAGGGTTGTTTAGGTTATAGTGTTAATGGTTTTAGGGTTTAGGCTTGTTTAGGGTTTAGTGTTTAGGGTTTAGGGTTTAGGGTTTTTTAGCGTTTAGTGTTTAGAGTTTAGGGTTTAGGGTGCTTTTGAAATTCGTGTTTAGGGATTTTCTGGGTTTAGGGTTTAGGATTTAGGGTTTTAGGGTTAGGGTTAGGGTTAGGGTGAAGGTTAGGGTGAGGGTTAAGGTTAGGGTTAGGGTTAAGGTTAGTGTTAGGGTAAGGGTTAGGTGTAGGGATAGTGTTAGGGTTAGGGTTAGGGATAGGGTTAGTGTGAGGTTTAGGGTTAGGTTTAGGGTTAGGGTTAGTCTTTGTTTGGGTTATGGTTATTGTTAGGATTAGGCTTTGGATTAGGGTCAGGGGTAGGTTTAGGTTTACGGTTAAGGTTAGTGTTAGATTTAGGGTTAGGTTTAGGTTTATTGTTAGATTTAGGGTTTAGGGTTTAAGGTTTATGGTTTAGGATTGTTTAAGGTTTAGGGTGGATTAGGTTTAGGGTTTAGAGTTTAGTGTTATGGTTACAGTTAGGGTCAGGGTTAGGGTTAGGGTTAGGTTAAGGTTAGGGTTAGTGTTAGGGTTAGGGTTAGAGTTACGGTTAGGGTTAGGGTTAGAGTTACGGTTAGGGTTAGGGTTAAGGTTAGGGTTGGGGGGGTTAGGGTTTAGGTTAGGGTTACGGTTAGGGTTAGGGTTAGGTTTAGGTTTAGGGTTAGTGTTATTGTTAGGGAGTTAGGTTTAAATTTAGGATTAGTGTTAGGGTTAGAATTAGAAATAGGGTTAGTGTTGGGATTAGGGTCAGGGTTAGGTTTAGGGATAGGGTTAGTGTTAGGGTTAGGGGTAGGGTTAGGGTTAGGGTTAGATTTAAAGTTTAAGGTTTAGTGTTAGGATTAGGGTTAGTGTGAGGTTTACGGTTAGGGTTAGGTTTAGGGTTAGGTTTAGGGTTAGTGTTTGGGTTATGGTTAGTGTTAGGATTAGGTTTAGGGTTAGGGTTAGGGTTAGATTTAGGGTTAGGTTTAGGTTTATTGTTAGATTTAGGGTTTAGGGTTTAAGGTTTGTGGTTTAGGATTGCTTAAGGTTTAGGGTGGATTAGGTTTATGGTTTAGAGTTTAGTGTTATGGTTACGGTTAGGGTTAGGTTTAGGGTTAGGGTTTGGGTTAGGGTTAGGTTTAGGGTTAGGGTTATGGTTAGGGTTAATGTTAGGGTTAGAATTAGGGTTAGGGTTATGGTTAGTGTTAGGATTAGGGTTAGGGTTAAGGTCAGGGTTAGGTTTAGGGTTAGGGTTAGGGTTAGGGATAGATTTAAGGTTAGGTTTAGGTTTATTGTTAGATTTAGGGTTTAGGGTTTAAGGTTTATGGTTTAGGATTTTTTAAGGTTTAGGGTGGATTAGGTTTAGGGTTTAGAGTTTAGTGTTATGGTTAAGGTTAATGTTAGGGTTAGGGTTAGGGTTAGGATTAGGGTTAGGGTTAGTGTTACGGTTAGGGTTAGGGTTACGGTTAGGGTTAGGGTTAGTCTTAGGGTAAGGGTTATGATTATGTTTATTGTTAGGTTTAGGGTTAGGGTTAAGGTTAGGGTTAGGGTTAGGGTTAGGTTTATGGTTAGGCTTAAGGTTAGGGTTAGGTTTAGGGTTAGGGTTACGGTTAGGGTTAGGTTTAGGGTTAGGGTTAGGGTTAGGTTTATTGTTAGATTTAGGATTTAGGGTTTAAGGTTTATGGTTTAGGATTGTTTAAGTTTAAGGGTGGATTAGGTTTAGGGTTTAGAGTTTAGTATTATGGTTAGGGTTAGGGTTAGGGTTAGAGTTAGGGTTAGGGTTAGGGTTAAGGTTAGGGTTAGTGTTAGAGTTAGGGTTATGGTTATTGTTAGGATTAGGGTTAGGCTTAGGGTCAGGGTTAGGTTTAGGGTTAGGGATAGGGTTTGGGTTAGATTTAGGGTTAGGTTTAGGTTTATTGTTAGATTTAGGGTTTAAGGTTTATGGTTTAGGATTGTTTAAGGTTTAGGGTGGATTAGGTTTAGGGTTTAGAGTTTAGTGTTATGGTTACGGTTAGGGTTAGGGTAAGGGATGGGGTTAGGGTTAGGGTTATGGTAAGGGTTAGGTTTAGGGTTAGGGTTAGGGTAAATGTTAGGGGGTTAGTGTTAGGGTTTGTGTTAGGGTTAGGGTTAGGGTTAGGTTAGGGTTAGGGTTAGGTGAGGTTTAGGGTTAGGGTTAGGGTTAGGGGTTAGGGTTAGTGAAAGGGTTATGGTTATTATTAGGGGGTTAGGTTTAAATTTAGGATTAGTGTTAAGGTTAGAATTAGAAATAGGGTTAGTGTTAGGATTAGGGTCAGGGTTAGGTTTAGGGTTAGGGTTAGGGTTAGGGTTAGGATTAGGTTTAGGGTTAGGGTTAGGGTAAGGGTTAGGGGTTAGGGTTAGGGTTATGGTTATTGTTAGGTTTAGGGTTTAGTGTTTAGGGTTTAAGGTTTAGGGTTTAGGAATGTTTAAGATTTAGGGTGGTTTAGGTTAAGGGTTTAGGGTTTAGAGTTTAGGATTGTTTAAGGTTTAGGGTTGTTTAGGGTATAGTGTTTAGGGTTAAAAGTTTAGGGTTGTTTAGGGTTTAGTGTTTAGGGTTTAGGGTTGTTTAAGGTTTAGTGTTTAAGGTTTAGGTTTTAGGGTTGTTTTGGTTTTAGTGTTTAGTGTTGTTTAGGGTATAGTGTTAATGGTTTAGGGTTTAGGGTTATTTATGGTTTAGTGTTTAAGGTTTAAGGTATAGGGTTGTTTAGGGTTTAGTGTTTAGGGTTGTTTATGGTTTAGTGATTAGGGTTGTTTAGGGTTGTTTAGAGGTTAGTGTTTAGGGTTATTCAGGGTTTATGATTTAGGGTTGTTCAGGGTTTAGGATTTATGGTTGTTCAGGGTTTAGGATTTAGGGAGTAAGGTTAAGGGGTTAGGGT
>NC_137963.1:24394685-24399685 GCF_963924665.1 Micromys minutus | reverse complement strand
AGATTTAGGGTTTAGGGTTTAAGGTTTATGGTTTAGGATTGTTTAAAGTTTAGGGTGGATTAGGTTTAGGGTTTAGAGTTTAGTGTTATGGTTACGGTTAGTGTTAGGGTTAGGTTTAGGGTTAGGGTTAGGGTTAGGTTAGGGTTAGGGTTAGGGTTAGGGTTAGGTTAGGGTTAGGGTTAGGGTTAGGGTTAGTGTTTAGGGTTTAGTGTTTAGGGTTTAAGGTTTAGGGTTTAGGATTGTTTAAGATTTAGGGTGGTTTAGGTTAAGGGTTTAGGGTTTAGAGTTTAGGATTGTTTAAGGTTTAGGGTTGTTTAGGGTATAGTGTTTAGGTTTAAAAGTTTAGGGTTGTTTAGGGTTTAGTGTTTAGGGTTTAGGGTTGTTTAAGGTTTAGTGTTTAAGGTTTAGGTTTTAGGGTTGTTTTGGGTTTAGTGTTTAGTGTTGTTTAGGGTATAGTGTTAATGGTTTAGGGTTTAGGGTTATTTAGGGTTTAGTGTTTAAGGTTTAGGGTATAGGGTTGTTTAGGGTTTAGTGTTTAGGGTTGTTTATGGTTTAGTGATTAGGGTTGTTTAGGGTTGTTTAGAGGTTAGTGTTTCGGGTTATTCAGGGTTTATGATTTAGGGTTGTTCAGGGTTTAGGATTTATGGTTGTTCAGGGTTTAGGATTTAGGGATTAAGGTTAAGGGGTTAAGGTTAGGGTTAGGGTTAGGGTTAGCATTAGGGTTAGAGTTAGGGTTAGAGTTAAGGTTAGGTGGTTATGTTAGGCTTAAGGTTAGGGTTAGGGTTATGGGGTTAAGGTTAGGGTTGGGGTTAGGGTTAGGTTTAGGTTTAGGGTTAGGGTTAGGGTTATGGTTATTCTTAGACTTATGGTTTAAAATTTAGGGTTTATGGTTTAAGGTTTAGGGTTTAGGATTGTTTAAGTTTTAGGGTGGTTTAGGTTTAGGGTATAGGGTTTAGGGTTTAAGATTGTTTAATGTTTAGGGTTGTTTAGGTTTTAGCGTTTAGAGTTCTTTAGGGTTTTTTAGGGTTGTTTATGATTTAGTGTTTAGGCTTGTTCAGGATTTATGATTTAGGATATTTTAAGGTTTAGGGTTTAATGTTGTATAGTGTTTTAGGGTTTAGGGTATAATGTTTAGGGTTAAGGGTTTAGGGTGCTTTTGGAATTAGTGTTTAGGGTTTTTCGGGGTTTAGGGTTTAGGATTTAGGGTGTTAGGCTTAGTGTTAGGGTTAGGTTTAGGGTTAAGGTGAGGGTTAGGGTGAGGGTTAAGGTTAGGGTTAGGGTTAAGGTTAGTGTTAGTGTTAGAATAAGGGTTAGGGTTAGGGATAGGGTTAGGGTTAGGGTTAGGTTTAGGGTTAGGGTTAAGGTTATGGTTAGGGTTAGGGTTAGGGTTAGGGGTTTGGGTTAGGGTTAATGTTAGGGGTTAGGGGTTAGTGTTAGTGTTAGGGTTAGGGTTAGGGTTAGGGTTAGGTTTAGTGTTAGGGTTATTATTAGGGGGTTAGGTTTTAGTTTAGGATTAGTGTTAGGGTTAGAATTAGAAATAGGGTTAGTGTTAGGATTAGGGTCAGGGTTAGGTTTAGAATATGGTTAGGGTTAAGGTTAAGGGTAGGGTTAGGGTTAGGGTTAGATATACAGTTTAGGGTTTAGTGTTAGGATTAGGGATAGTGTGAGGTTTAGGGTTAGTTTTAGTGTTAGGGTTAGGGTTAGTGTTTGGGTTATGATTAGTGTTAGGATTAGGATTAGGGTTTGGGTCAGGTTTATGTTTAGGGTTAGGGTTAGATTTAGGGTTAGGTTTAGGTTTATTGTTAGATTTAGGGTTTAGGGTTTAAGGTTTACGGTTTTTGATTGTTTAAGTTTAAGGGTGGATTTGGTTTAGGGTTTAGAGTTTAGTATCATGGTTACGGTTAGGGTTAGGGTTAGGGTTAGAGTTAGGGTTAGGGTTAGGGTTAGGGTTAAGGTTAAGTTTAGTGTTAGGGTCAGAGTTATGGTTAGTGTTAGGATTAGGGTTAGGGTTAGGGTCAGGGTTAGGTTTAGGGTTAGGGATAGGGTTAGGGTTAGATTTAGGGTTAGGTTTAGGTTTATTGTTAGATTTAGGGTGTAGGGTTTAAGGTTTATGGTTTAGGATTGTTTAAGGTTTAGGGTGGATTAGGTTTAGGGTTTAGAGTTTAGTGTTATGGTTACGGTTAGGGGTAGGGTTAGGGATGGGGTTAGGGTTAGGGTTAGGGTTATGGTAAGGGTTAGGTTTAGGGTTAGGGTTAGGGTTAGGGTAAAAGTTAGGGGGTTAGTGTTAGGTTTTGTGTTAGGGTTAGGGTTAGGGTTAGTGTTAGGTTAGGGTTAGGGTTAGGGTTAGGGTTAGGTTAGGGTTAGGGTTAGGGTTAGGGTTAGGGTTAGGGGTTAGGGTTAGTGTTAGGGTTAGGGTTATTATTACGGGATTAGGTTTAAGTTTAGGATTAGTGTTAGGGTTAGAATTAGAAATAGGGTTAGTGTTAGGATTAGGGTCAGGGTTAGGTTTAGGGTTAGGGTTAGGGTTAGGGTTAGGGTTAGGGTCAGGGAAGTTTAGGGTTAGGGTTAGGGTTAGATTTAGGGTTAAGTTTAGGTTTATTGTTAGATTTAGGATTTAGGGTCTAAGGTTTATGGTTTAGGATTGTTTAAGGTTTAGGGTGGATTAGGTTTAGGGTTTAGAGTTTAGTGTTATGGTTAAGGTTAAGGATAGGGTTAGGGTTAAGGTTAGGAATAGGGTTAAGGTTAGAGTTAGGATTAGGTTTAGGGTTAGGGTTAGGGTTAGGGTTAGGGTTAGGATTAGGGTTAGGGTTAGGGTTAGGGTAAGGGTTAGGGGTTAGGGTTAGGGCTATGGTTATTGTTAGGTTTAGGGTTTAGGGTTTAGTGTTTAGGGTTTAAGGTTTAGGGTTTAGGATTGTTTAAGGTTTATCGTAACTTAAATTTAGGGTTTACAATTTAATGTTAGGGTTATGGTTAGTGTTAGGGTTAGAGTTAGGGTTAGGTTTAGGGTTCAGGGTTTAGGGTTTAGGATTGTTTAAGGTTTAGGGTAGATTAGGTTTTGGATTTAAAGTTTAGTTTTAGGGTTAGGGTTAGGTTTAGGGTTTTGGGTTTAGTGTTAGGATTAGGGTTAGGGTTAAAGTTAGGGTTAGGGTTAGGGTTAGGATTAGGTTTAGGGTTAGGGTTAGGGTTAGGGTTAGGTTTAGGATTAGGGTTAGGGTTAGGGTTAGGGTAAGGGTTAGGGGTTAGGGTTAGGGTTATGGTTATTGTTAGGTTTAGGGTTTAGGGTTTAGTGTTTAGGGTTTAAGGTTTAGGGTTTAGGATTGTTTAAGATTTAGGGTGGTTTAGGTTAAGGGTTTAGGGTTTAGACTTTAGGATTGTTTAAGGTTTAGGGTTGTTTAGGGTATAGTGTTTAGGGTTAAAAGTTTAGGGTTGTTTAGGCTTTAGTGTTTAGGGTTTAGGGTTGTTTAAGTTTTAGTGTTTAAGGTTTAGGTTTTAGGGTGGTTTGGGGTTTAGTGTTTAGTGTTTTTTAGGGTAATGTGTTAATGGTTTAGGGTTTAGGGTTATTTAGGGTTTAGTGTTTAAGGTTTAGGGTATAGGGTTGTTTAGGGTTTAGTGTTTAGGGTTGTTTATGGTTTAGTGATTAGGGTTGTTTAGGGTTGTTTAGAGGTTAGTGTTTAGGGTTATTCAGGGTTTATGATTTAGGGTTGTTCAGGGTTTAGGATTTATGGTTGTTCAGGGTTTAGGATTTAGGGATTAAGGTTAAGGGGTTAGGGTTAGGGTTAGGGTTAGGGTTAGGGTTAAGGTTAGGGTTAGGGTTAAGGTTATGGTTAATGTTAGGATTAGGGTTAGGGTTAGGGTAAGGGTTAGGTTTAGGGTTAGGGTTAGGGTTAGGGTTAGATTTAGGGTCAGGTTTAGGTTTATTGTTAGATTTAGGGTTTAGGGTATATGGTTTATGGTTTAGGATTGTTTAAGGTTTAGGGTGGATTAGGTTTAGGGTTTAGAGTTTAGTGTTATGGTTACAGTTAGTGTTAGGGTTAGGGTTAGGGTTAGGGTTAGGGTTAGGGTTAGGGTAATGGTTAGGGTTAGGGTTAGGGTTAGGGTTAGTGTAAGGGTTAGGGTTTAGTGTTAGGGTTAGGGTTAGGATTAGGGTTAGGGTTAGGTTAGGGTTAGGGTTAGGGTTAGGGTTAGGGGTTAGGGTTAGTGTTAGGGTTAGGGTTATTATTAAGGGGTTAGGTTTAAGTTTAGGATTAGTGTTAGGGTTAGAATTAGAAATAGGGTTAGTGTTAGGATTAGGGTCAGGGTTAGGTTTAGGGTTAGGGTTAGGGTTAGGGTTAGGGTTAGGGTCAGGGAGGGTTTAGGGTTAGCGTTAGGGTTAGGGTTAGATTTAGGGTTAGGTTTAGGTTTATTGTTAGATTTAGGATTTAGGGTCTAAGGTTTATGGTTTAGGATTGTTTAAGGTTTAGGGTGGATTAGGTTTAGGGTTTAGAGTTTAGTGTTTTGGTTACGGTTAGGGTTAGGGTTAGGGTTAGGATTAGGGTTAAGGTTGGGGTTAGGATTAGGTTTAGGGTTAGGGTTAGGGTTAGGGTTAGGGTTAGGGTTAGGGTTAGGATTAGGGTTAGGGTTAGGGTTAGGGTAAGGTTTAGGGGTTAGGGTTAAGGTTATGGTTATTGTTTGGTTTAGGGTTTAGGGTTTAGTGTTTAGGGTTTAAGGTATAGGGTTTATGATTGTTTAAGATTTAGGGTGGTTTAGGTTAAGGGTTTAGGGTTTAGAGTTTAGGATTGTTTAAGGTTTAGGGTTGTTTAGGGTATAGTTTTTAGGGTTAAAAGTTTAGGGTTGTTTAGGGTTTAGTGTTTAGGGTTTAGGGTTGTTTAAGGTTTAGTGTTTAAGGTTTAGGTTTTAGGGTTGTTTTGGGTTTAGTGTTTAGTGTTGTTTAGGGTATAGTGTTAATGGTTTAGGGTTTAGGGTTATTTAGGGTTTAGTGTTTAAGGTTTAGGGTATAGGGT
>NC_137963.1:24384685-24389685 GCF_963924665.1 Micromys minutus | reverse complement strand
GGTTAGGTTTAGGGTTAGGGATAGGGTTAGGGTTAGATTTAGGGTTAGGTTTAGGTTTATTGTTAGATTTAGGGTGTAGGGTTTAAGGTTTATGGTTTAGGATTGTTTAAGGTTTAGGGTGGATTAGGTTTAGGGTTTAGAGTTTAGTGTTATGGTTACGGTTAGGGGTAGGGTTAGGGATGGGGTTAGGGTTAGGGTTAGGGTTATGGTAAGGGTTAGGTTTAGGGTTAGGGTTAGGGTTAGGGTAAAAGTTAGGGGGTTAGTGTTAGGTTTTGTGTTAGGGTTAGGGTTAGGGTTAGTGTTAGGTTAGGGTTAGGGTTAGGGTTAGGGTTAGGTTAGGGTTAGGGTTAGGGTTAGGGTTAGGGTTAGGGGTTAGGATTAGTGTTAGGGTTAGGGTTATTATTACGGGATTAGGTTTAAGTTTAGGATTAGTGTTAGGGTTAGAATTAGAAATAGGGTTAGTGTTAGGATTAGGGTCAGGGTTAGGTTTAGGGTTAGGGTTAGGGTTAGGGTTAGGGTTAGGGTCAGGGAAGTTTAGGGTTAGGGTTAGGGTTAGATTTAGGGTTAAGTTTAGGTTTATTGTTAGATTTAGGATTTAGGGTCTAAGGTTTATGGTTTAGGATTGTTTAAGGTTTAGGGTGGATTAGGTTTAGGGTTTAGAGTTTAGTGTTATGGTTAAGGTTAAGGATAGGGTTAGGGTTAAGGTTAGGAATAGGGTTAAGGTTAGAGTTAGGATTAGGTTTAGGGTTAGGGTTAGGGTTAGGGTTAGGGTTAGGATTAGGGTTAGGGTTAGGGTTAGGGTAAGGGTTAGGGGTTAGGGTTAGGGCTATGGTTATTGTTAGGTTTAGGGTTTAGGGTTTAGTGTTTAGGGTTTAAGGTTTAGGGTTTAGGATTGTTTAAGGTTTATCGTAACTTAAATTTAGGGTTTACAATTTAATGTTAGGGTTATGGTTAGTGTTAGGGTTAGAGTTAGGGTTAGGTTTAGGGTTCAGGGTTTAGGGTTTAGGATTGTTTAAGGTTTAGGGTAGATTAGGTTTTGGATTTAAAGTTTAGTTTTAGGGTTAGGGTTAGGTTTAGGGTTTTGGGTTTAGTGTTAGGATTAGGGTTAGGGTTAAAGTTAGGGTTAGGGTTAGGGTTAGGATTAGGTTTAGGGTTAGGGTTAGGGTTAGGGTTAGGTTTAGGATTAGGGTTAGGGTTAGGGTTAGGGTAAGGGTTAGGGGTTAGGGTTAGGGTTATGGTTATTGTTAGGTTTAGGGTTTAGGGTTTAGTGTTTAGGGTTTAAGGTTTAGGGTTTAGGATTGTTTAAGATTTAGGGTGGTTTAGGTTAAGGGTTTAGGGTTTAGACTTTAGGATTGTTTAAGGTTTAGGGTTGTTTAGGGTATAGTGTTTAGGGTTAAAAGTTTAGGGTTGTTTAGGCTTTAGTGTTTAGGGTTTAGGGTTGTTTAAGTTTTAGTGTTTAAGGTTTAGGTTTTAGGGTGGTTTGGGGTTTAGTGTTTAGTGTTTTTTAGGGTAATGTGTTAATGGTTTAGGGTTTAGGGTTATTTAGGGTTTAGTGTTTAAGGTTTAGGGTATAGGGTTGTTTAGGGTTTAGTGTTTAGGGTTGTTTATGGTTTAGTGATTAGGGTTGTTTAGGGTTGTTTAGAGGTTAGTGTTTAGGGTTATTCAGGGTTTATGATTTAGGGTTGTTCAGGGTTTAGGATTTATGGTTGTTCAGGGTTTAGGATTTAGGGATTAAGGTTAAGGGGTTAGGGTTAGGGTTAGGGTTAGGGTTAGGGTTAAGGTTAGGGTTAGGGTTAAGGTTATGGTTAATGTTAGGATTAGGGTTAGGGTTAGGGTAAGGGTTAGGTTTAGGGTTAGGGTTAGGGTTAGGGTTAGATTTAGGGTCAGGTTTAGGTTTATTGTTAGATTTAGGGTTTAGGGTATATGGTTTATGGTTTAGGATTGTTTAAGGTTTAGGGTGGATTAGGTTTAGGGTTTAGAGTTTAGTGTTATGGTTACAGTTAGTGTTAGGGTTAGGGTTAGGGTTAGGGTTAGGGTTAGGGTTAGGGTAATGGTTAGGGTTAGGGTTAGGGTTAGGGTTAGTGTAAGGGTTAGGGTTTAGTGTTAGGGTTAGGGTTAGGATTAGGGTTAGGGTTAGGTTAGGGTTAGGGTTAGGGTTAGGGTTAGGGGTTAGGGTTAGTGTTAGGGTTAGGGTTATTATTAAGGGGTTAGGTTTAAGTTTAGGATTAGTGTTAGGGTTAGAATTAGAAATAGGGTTAGTGTTAGGATTAGGGTCAGGGTTAGGTTTAGGGTTAGGGTTAGGGTTAGGGTTAGGGTTAGGGTCAGGGAGGGTTTAGGGTTAGCGTTAGGGTTAGGGTTAGATTTAGGGTTAGGTTTAGGTTTATTGTTAGATTTAGGATTTAGGGTCTAAGGTTTATGGTTTAGGATTGTTTAAGGTTTAGGGTGGATTAGGTTTAGGGTTTAGAGTTTAGTGTTTTGGTTACGGTTAGGGTTAGGGTTAGGGTTAGGATTAGGGTTAAGGTTGGGGTTAGGATTAGGTTTAGGGTTAGGGTTAGGGTTAGGGTTAGGGTTAGGGTTAGGGTTAGGATTAGGGTTAGGGTTAGGGTTAGGGTAAGGGTTAGGGGTTAGGGTTAAGGTTATGGTTATTGTTTGGTTTAGGGTTTAGGGTTTAGTGTTTAGGGTTTAAGGTATAGGGTTTATGATTGTTTAAGATTTAGGGTGGTTTAGGTTAAGGGTTTAGGGTTTAGAGTTTAGGATTGTTTAAGGTTTAGGGTTGTTTAGGGTATAGTTTTTAGGGTTAAAAGTTTAGGGTTGTTTAGGGTTTAGTGTTTAGGGTTTAGGGTTGTTTAAGGTTTAGTGTTTAAGGTTTAGGTTTTAGGGTTGTTTTGGGTTTAGTGTTTAGTGTTGTTTAGGGTATAGTGTTAATGGTTTAGGGTTTAGGGTTATTTAGGGTTTAGTGTTTAAGGTTTAGGGTATAGGGTTGTTTAGGGTTTAGTGTTTAGGGTTGTTTATGGTTTAGTGATTAGGGTTGTTTACGGTTGTTTAGAGGTTAGTGTTTAGGGTTATTCAGGGTTTATGATATAGGGTTGTTCAGGGATTAGGATTTATGTTTGTTCAGGGTTTAGGATTTAGGGATTAAGGTGAAGGCGTTAGGGTTAGGGTTAGGGTTAGGGTTATGGTTAGCATTAGGGTTAGAGTTAGGGTTAGAATTAGGGTTATGGGGTTATGTTAGGCTTAAGGTTAGGGTTAGGGTTATGGGGTTAAGGTTAGGGTTGGGGTTAGGGTTAGGTTTAGGTTTAGGTTTAGGGTTAGGGTTATGGTTATTCTTAGATTTATGGTTTAAAATTTAGGGTTTATGGTTTAAGGTTTAGGGTTTAGGATTGTTTAAGTTTTAGGGTGGTTTAGGTTTAGGGTATAGAATTTAGCGTTTAAGATTGTTTAATTGTTAGGGTTGTTTAGGTTTTAGCGTTTAGAGTTGTTTAGGGTTTTTTAGGGTTGTTTATAATTTAGTGTTTAGGGTTGTTCAGGATTTATGATTTAGGATATTTTAAGGTTTAGGGTTTAAGGTTGTATAGTGTTTTAGGGTTTAGGGTATAATGTTTAGGGTTAAGGGTTTAGGGTTGTTTAGGTTATAGTGTTAATGGTTTTAGGGTTTAGGCTTGTTTAGGGTTTAGTGTTTAGGGTTTAGGGTTTAGGGTTTTTTAGCGTTAAGTGTTTATAGTTTAGGGTTTAGGGTGCTTTAAATTAGTGTTTAGGGTTTTTCGGGGTTTAGGGTTTAGGATTTAGGGTGTTAGGGTTAGTGTTAGGGTTAGGTTTAGGGTTAAGGTGAGGGTTAGGGTGAGGGTTAAGGTTAGGGTTAGTGTTAAGGTTAGTGTTAGTGTTAGGGTAAGGGTTAGGGTTAGGGATAGCGTTAGGGTTAGGGTAAGGGTTAGGGTTAGGGTTAGGGTTAGGGTTAGGGTTAGGGTTAGGGGTTAGGGTTAGCGTTAGTGTTAGGGGTTAGGGGTTAGTGTTAGGGTTAGGGTTGGGGTTAGGGTCAGGGTTAGGTTTAGGGATAGGGTTAGGGATAGGGTTAAGGGTAGGGTTAGGGTTAGGGTTAGATTTAAAGTTTAGGGTTTAGTGTTAGGATTAGGGATAGTGTGAGGTTTAGGGGTAGGTTTAGGGTTAGGGTTAGGGTTAGTGTTTGGGTTAAGATTAGTGTTAGGATTAGGGATAGGGTTAGGGTCAGTTTTAGGTTTAGTGTTAGGGTTAGGTTTAGGGTTAGATTTAGGGTTAGGTTTAGGTTTATTGTTAGTTTTAGGGTTTAGGGTTTAAGGTTTATGGTTTAGGATTGTTTAAGGTTTAGGGTGGATTAGGTTTAGGGTTTAGAGTTTAGTATTATGGTTACGGTTAGGGTTAGGGTTAGGGTTAGATTTAGGGTTAGGGTTAGGGTTAGGGTTAGGGTTAAGGTTAGGGTTAGTGTTAGGGTTAGGGTTATGGTTAGTGTTAGGATTAGGGTTAGGGTTAGGGTCAGGGTTAGGTTTAGGGTTAGGGATAGGGTTAGGGTTAGATTTAGGGTTAGGTTTAGGTTTATTGTTAGATTTAGGGTTTAGGGTTAAAGGTTTATGGTTTAGGATTGTTTAAGGTTTAGGGTGGATTAGGTTTAGGGTTTAGAGTTTAGTGTTATGGTTAGGGTTAGGGTTAGGGTTAGGGATGGGGTTAGGTTTAGTGTTAGGGTTATGGTAAGGGTGAGGGTTAGGGTTAGGGTTAGGGTTAGGGTAAAAGTTAGGGGGTTAGTGTTAGGGTTTGGGTTAGGGTAAGGGTTAGGGTTAGGGTTAGATTAGGGTTAGGGTTAGGGTTAGGGTTAGGGGTTAGGGTTAGTGTAATGGTTAGGGTTATTATTAGGGGGTTAGGTTTAAGTTTAGGATTAGTGTTAGGGTTAGAATTAGAAATAGGGTTAGTGTTAGGATTAGGGTCAGGGTTAGGTTTAGGGTTAGGGTTAGGGTTGGGGTTAGGGTTAGGGT
>NC_137963.1:24294685-24379685 GCF_963924665.1 Micromys minutus | reverse complement strand
TATGTCTGATCCTGGATCTTTCTTTAATTTGGTTTAAATCCTCCACGGCCGTGTGAAGGGCCTGTAGAGGCTCCGGTCTTCGTCAGTGCAGTTTTTATTCTCTTCCTCTTAATTTCCTCTGTTTCCAACGGGGCTGGTGTTAATTTTGTGCTTAAGTCGGACGTAGATAAGCAGAGGCACCCCTGCGTTCCATAAGTCTTTGTAGATAAAAAAAGCGAGAACGCGCTGAGACTTGCCTTTCAGTTTCGCCTTGGGCCGCTACGCAAATAAGCCGCGGGCATTACATTGCTGTGATGGGCTCGTCACACTCGACCATTACAGCCCTGCAGTCAATTCTTAAGCAGAGAGATTTAGAATTGCCCACCCGCATCTTGCAGCGTTTTGTAAGAGAGGTTGAGCGTACTGCCCCTTGGTTTGCAGTTTCTGGGTCTCTCTCACCAGCCTCATGGAACAGATTGGGTAGAGAATTAAACTGTGCGCAAAATGCTGGAAACCTCGGGCCCGGAACCATGGCCATTTGGACGATGGTACAAAATTGTTTAAGAGATGAGAGTTGTAGGCCCGCCGTCGCTGCGGGGCAAGAGGTATTGAGTGAAGCGCAGGATAGGCTATCAGAAGCCGAACAGAGTGAGAGAATGGGCGCGCGCAGGAAAAGGTATTATCCCCCTAAGGAAAAAGGACCTCCAGAAACGCGGTATAGCGGGAGAGTAGCTACCCACTAACCTTCAGATTATCATTCCCTTATGCCCTCTAATGTTAAGAAAAGGGGAGTCAGCTTGTACCCTGTAGAAGACTTTGAGGCTCTTAACATTGGTAGCCTCGAGACTTCAGATAATGATGATTATGAGCGAGAAGGCTTAGACCCAGAAGAGGAGGCAGGGGTAGATGAAGGAGCAGCTAGTTATGAGGAAAAAGGATATTATCCTGACGAGCAGTATAGGCCCACGCGCTTGTCCCCAGTTGTCCCGACAGCACCTCCTTTACCAGTAGCCCCTCCTTATGAGACACGCGCACCTTTAAAAGCCTTCTCATTCCTCCCAGAGAGAGTAAAGAAACAGGTGCGTCTTGCATTATGCCACAAAAATTTGATGATTTTAAAAGAGGCATTTCCTATATTGTTACAGGCCCTAAAAAGTAAGGGCCTATATATTGCCACAGAAAAGCTCCAGATTTTTGATACTGGTCAATTCCTAGGGTCTGTGGTATTTATTCACTGATAGGATTGTCCCTCAAAAGCTCGAGATAAGAAGGGATCACCTCCACACTCTTAATGATTTTCAAAAATTACTGGGAGACATTAATTGGCTTAGACCTTTTCTTAAGATTCCTTCTGCTGAACTTAAACCCTTATTCGATGTTTTAGAAGGAGATCCGCATGTTTCCTCACCTAGAAGTTTGACCCCGCAAGCAGAAAGAGCGTTACAGTTGGTAGAAGAAGCTATACAGGATGCACAATTGGTTCGCATAGATTATGATAAACCTTTTTCATTATGTGTTTTTAAAACAAACCGGCTCCCTACTGCAGTGCTTTGGCAGCAAGGACCCTTATTGTGGGTACATCCTAATGCCTCGCCAGCTAAAATAATTGACTGGTATCCAGATGCTGTGGCGCAATTAGCGCTGAGGGGGCTAAAATCTGCCATCACGCATTTTGGCAGTGAGCCACAGCTGTTAATTGTTCCCTATAATGCCATGCAGGTTTCCACTCTTGCTGCCACTTCAAATGATTGGGCTATCTTAGTCACTTCCTTTTCGGGAAGAATAGATAATCATTACCCAAAACATCCAATTTTACAGTTTGCTTTGACTCAACCTGTTGTTTTTCCCAAAGTAACGTCCTGTAGTCCCCTAAAAGAAGGGTTAGTTATTTATACTGACGGTTCCAAAACTGGGCTGGGGGCTTTTGTGGTTAACGGTCAGGTCTACTTGAGGTTTTACAACGTTTTTCAGAGCCTATAAATATAGTGTCTGATTCATCTTATGTTGTTAATGCTGTCAATTTGCTTGAGGCGGCTGGCATTATTAAACCGTCTAGCAGAGTTGCCTCAATTTTTGCGCAAATTCAAAATTGCCTTCTAGCCAGAAGATCACCCTTTTATATTACTCACATTAGAGCTCATTCTGGATTGCCAGGACCTATGGCTCAAGGCAATGATTTGGCAGACAGGGCTACAAAAATAATTGCTGTAGCCATGTCTTCGCCGCTAGAGGCTGCTAAAAGTTTTCACAAAAACTTTCATGTAACTTCCGAAACTTTGCGGCGCCGCTTTTCCATTTCCAGAAAACAGGCTCGCGATATTGTTGTCAATTGCCAAAATTGCAGTCAGTTTCTGCCTGCGCCCCACTCGGGGGTTAATCCTCGGGGCATCCAGCCTCTTCAAATATGGCAAATGGACGTTACCCATGTCCCCGCCTTTGGTAAGCTGCAATATGTACATGTATCCATTGATACCTGTTCAGGAATAATTGTAGCCACTCCCTTATCTGGAGAAAAGGCCTCACATGCCATCCAACATTGCTTGGAGGCTTGGAGTGCCTGGGGTAAGCCAAAGTTCTTAAAGACAGACAACGGACCGGCTTTTACCTCACAAAAATTTCAACAATTTTGTAGCCAGATGGCTGTGACTCATCTTACAGGTTTGCCGTATAATCCACAAGGACAAGGTATTGTGGAACGTGCTCACCGCACTCTTAAATCATATCTAATAAAACAGAAAGGGGGGATTATGCAGGCTTTGCCCCCTGTGCCTAGGACAGCAGTATCCATGGCACTGTTCACCTTAAATTTTTTAAATCTTGATGACCATGGCCATACGGCAGCTGAAAGGCATTGCCTACCCATGGATAAACCAAAAGAGATGGTAAAATGGAAAGATGTCATAACTAATGAATGGAAAGGACCGGATCTTGTGTTGATAAGATCCAGGGGAGCTGTTTGTGTTTTTCCTCAGGATGAAAATAATCCTTTCTGGGTTCCCGAGAGGCTCACGCGAAAAACGGCAGAGACTCCTGATGACAGCCCTGCTCCTGACTCGGTGGAACCAGAGAGCCAGAGAAGAGACGAGATGGGTGATTCTGTCGGCATTCCTGAAACCAATTCCAGTGGAACTTGATGCTACAGTCTCCCCTAACCTTTTCACCCCCAATACTAACTTGGGTGGGGGTGGGACTCTTGGGAGCAATCCTTTGCTGCGGACTTGCGTTGCTTCTCTGGCTGGTTTGTAAGCTCGAGGCCCAAACAAAAAAGAGACAAGGTGGTTACTGCCCAAGCGCCTGTCGCTCTAGAACATGCAGCATCAGCCGATATCTGTTTGTCTTTGCTTAAGCAGTAGGTCGCCGGCCAGACAGCTCTTGCACTCCTAGAACTTCGGTTCATTGCACAGGATTAGAGTGTCTGGTTTGAGCAGCCCATGAGGGATGCCGAGCTTAGCATCGCACTGAGAAACCCCTGGTCGCGGGGCATTCTCCGGGAGATAAGCCATTTGTATGAGGGTTTCCTGCCCCAGTGTCCCTCCCTCAGAAAAACGGCAGAGTGACAGGTCAGGTGTACTGCGGGCTACAAAAGGCCTAGCGGTTACTCCTGTACATGGTCTTTATACACCTTAATGAGGATTTGACCTCTATCTCCGCCCTCCTAATATGGGTGTCCTACTTTGCTTAAAGTATAAAAGATAGGGGGAGATGTGGGGCGCCGCCCACACATTCCCACGCTTCCGTCATTACAAGATGGCGCTGATATCCGGCTGTGGGGCGCCGCCCACACATTCCCACGCATTTGCCATTACAAGATGGCGCTGATATCTGGCTGGAGTTAGCAGTAAACAAGCCATGTGCGCACAGGCTGGGTAACTTCCGCTTCATGAGTTCCGCCTCTCCCGTGGCGTCATAGGGCCTGGTGAGTTTCAACCAATCAGGGGGCTCCGCGTCCAAGGCAAGGACTGATCCCTTTATAGGGGAAGGGCTGGATAGCCTCTCTTCTGCCTCTTTCTTCCTCTCTTCCTCTCTCTCTTCCTCTCTTCTTCCTCTCTTTCTCCCGTTGGTTTTCGGCCGTCTCGTGGAGCTTGTTCGTCCTGTTCGAGTCCTTGGATCTCTTGGTTTTCTCCGTCCTTTTCGTTACATGAAGCAAGTACCGGTTTTTCCAGATTAATAAAGTTTACCGCAGAAGGATTCTATTTTGTGTGCCGCGTCGTTCTTGCAGGCGAGACGGTTGCGCGGGACACGGTTAGGGTTAGGGTTAGAGTTACGGTTAGGGTTAGGGTTAAGGTTAGGGTTGGGGGGGTTAGGGTTTAGGTTAGGGTTTGGGTTAGGGTTAGGGGTTAGGGTTAGGGTTATGGTTATTGTTAGGTTTAGGGTTTAGGGTTTAGTGTTTAGGGTTTAAGGTTTAGGGTTTAGGATTGTTTAAGATTTAGGGTGGTTTAGGTTAAGGGTTTAGGGTTTAGAGTTTAGGATTGTTTAAGGTTTAGGGTTGTTTAGGGTATAGTGTTTAGGGTTAAAAGTTTAGGGTTGTTTAGGGTTTAGTGTTTAGGGTTTAGGGTTGTTTAAGGTTTAGTGTTTAAGGTTTAGGTTTTAGGGTTGTTTTGGGTTTAGTGTTTAGTGTTGTTTAGGGTATAGTGTTAATGGTTTAGGGTTTAGGGATATTTAGGGTTTAGTGTTTAAGGTTTAGGGTAAAGGGTTGTTTAGGGTTTAGTGTTTAGGGTTGTTTATGGTTTAGTGATTAGGGTTGTTTAGGGTTGTTTAGAGGTTAGTGTTTAGGGTTATTCAGGGTTTATGATTTAGGGTTGTTCAGAGTTTAGGATTTATGGTTGTTCAGGGTTTAGGATTTAGGGATTAAGGTTAAGGGGTTAAGGTTAGGGTTACGGTTAGCATTAGGGTTAGAGTTAGGGTTAGAGTTAAGGTTATGGGGTTATGTTAGGCTTAAGGTTAGGGTTAGGGTTATGGGGTTAAGGTTAGGGTTGGTGTTAGGGTTAGGTTTAGGGTTAGGGTTAGGGTTATGGTTATTCTTAGACTTATGGTTTAAAATTTAGGGTTTATGGTTTAAGGTTTAGGATTTAGGATTGTTTAAGTTTTAGGGTGGTTTAGGTTTAGGGTATAGGGTTTAGGGTTTAAGATTGTTTAATGTTTAGGGTTGTTTAGGTTTTAGCGTTTAGAGTTGTTTAGGGTTTTTTAGGGTTGTTTATGATTTAGTGTTTAGGCTTGTTCAGGATTTATGATTTAGGATATTTTAAGGTTTAGGGTTTAAGGTTGTATAGTGTTTTAGGGTTTAGGGTATAATGTTTAGGGTTAAGAGTTTAGGGTTGTTTAGGGTATAGTGTTAATGGTTTTAGGGTTTAGGCTTGTTTAGGGTTTAGGGTTTAGGGTTTAGGGTTTTTTAGCGTTTAGTCTTTATAGTTTAGGGTTTAGGGTGCTTTTGGAATTAGTGTTTAGGGTTTTTCGGGGTTTAGGGTTTAGGATTTAGGGTGTTAGGGTTAGTGTTAGGGTTAGGTTTAGGGTTAAGGTGAGGGTTAGGGTGAGGGTTAAGGTTAGGGTTAGGGTTAAGGTTAGTGTTAGTGTTAGAATAAGGTTTAGGGTTAGGGTTTGGGTTAGGGGTTTGGGTTAGGGTTAGTGTTAGGGGTTAGGGGTTAGTGTTAGGGTTAGGGTTAGGTTTAGTGTTAGGGTTATTATTAGGGGGTTAGGTTTTAGTTTAGGATTAGTGTTAGGGTTAGAATTAGAAATAGGGTTAGTGTTAGGATTAGGGTCAGGGTTAGGTTTAGAAGTATGGTTAGGGTTAAGGTTAAGGGTAGGGTTAGGGTTAGGGTTAGATATAAAGTTTAGGGTTTAGTGTTAGGATTAGGGATAGTGTGAGGTTTAGGGTTAGTTTTAGAGTTAGGGTTAGGGTTAGTGTTTGGGTTATGATTAGTGTTAGGATTAGTATTAGGGTTTGGGTCAGGTTTATGTTTAGGGTTAGGGTTAGATTTAGGGTTAGGTTTAGGTTTATTGTTAGATTTAGGGTTTAGGGTTTAAGGTTTATGGTTTAGGATTGTTTAAGTTTAAGGGTGGATTTGGTTTAGTGTTTAGAGTTTAGTATTATGGTTACGGTTAGGGTTAGGGTTAGAGTTAGGGTTAAGGTTAGGGTTAGGGTTAAGGTTAGGGTTAGTGTTAGGGTCAGGGTTATGGTTAGTGTTAGGTTTAGGGTTAGGGTCAGGGTTAGGTTTAGGGTTAGGGATAGGTTTAGGGTTAGATTTAGGGTTAGGTTTAGGTTTATTGTTAGATTTAGGGTTTAGGGTTTAAGGTTTATGGTTTAGGATTGTTTAAGGTTTAGGGTGGATTAGGTTTAGGGTTTAGAGTTTAGTGTTATGGTTACGGTTAGGGGTAGTGTTAGGGATGGGGTTAGGGTTAGGGTTATGGTAGGGTTAGGTTTAGGGTTAGGGTTAGGGTTAGGGTAAAAGTTAGGGGGTTAGTGTTAGGGTTTGTGTTAGGGTTAGGGTTAGGGTTAGGTTAGGGTTAGGGTTAGGGTTAAGGTTAGGGTTAGGTTAGGGTTAGGGTTAGGGGTTAGGGTTAGTGTTAGAATTAGTGTTATTATTACGGGATTAGTTTTAAGTTTAGGATTAGTGTTAAGGTTAGAATTAGAAATAGGGTTAGTGTTAGGATTAGGGTCAGGGTTAGGTTTAGGGTTAGGGTTAGGGTTAGGGTTAGGGTCAGGGAAGGTTTAGGGTTAGGGTTAGGGTTAAGGTTAGGGTTAAGGTTAGGGTTAAGGTTACGGTTAGTGTTAGGATTAGGGTTACGGTTAGGGTCATGGTTAGGTTTAGGGTTAGGGTTAGGGTTAGATTTAGGGTCAGGTTTAGGTTTATTGTTAGATTTAGGGTTTAGGGTTTAAGGTTTATGGTTTAGGATTGTTTAAAGTTTAGGGTGGATTAGGTTTAGGCTTTAGAGTTTAGTGTTATGGTTACGGTTAGTGTTAGGGTTAGGGTTAGGGTTATGTTAGGGTTAGGTTAGGGTTAGGGTTAGGGTTTAGTGTTTAGGGTTTAAGGTTTAGGGTTTAGGATTGTTTAAGATTTAGGGTGGTTTAGGTTAAGGGTTTAGGGTTTAGAGCTTAGGATTGTTTAAGGTTTAGGGTTGTTTAGGGTATAGTCTTTAGGTTTAAAAGTTTAGGGTTGTTTAGGGTTTAGTGTTTAGGGTTTAGGGTTGTTTAAGGTTTAGTGTTTAAGGTTTAGGTTTTAGGGTTGTTTTGGGTTTAGTGTTTAGTGTTGTTTAGGGTATAGTGTTAATGGTTTAGGGTTTAGGGTTATTTAGGGTTTAGTGTTTAAGGTTTAGGGTATAGGGTTGTTTAGGGTTTAGTGTTTAGGGTTGTTTATGGTTTAGTGATTAGGGTTGTTTAGAGGTTAGTGTTTAGGGTTATTCAGGGTTTATGATTTAGGGTTGTTCAGGGTTTAGGATTTATGGTTGTTCAGGGTTTAGGATTTAGGGATTAAGGTTAAGGGGTTAAGGTTAGGGTTAGGGTTAGCATTAGGGTTAGAGTTAGGGTTAGAGTTAAGGTTATGGGGTTATGTTAGGCTTAAGGTTAGGGTTAGGGTTATGGGGTTAAGGTTAGGGTTGGGGTTAAGGTTAGGTTTAGGTTTAGGGTTAGGATTAGGGTTATGGTTATTCTTAGACTTATGGTTTAAAATTTAGGGTTTATGGTTTAAGGTTTAGGGTTTAGGATTGTTTAAGTTTTAGGGTGGTTTAGGTTTAGGGTATAGGGTTTAGGGTTTAAGATTGTTTAATGTTTAGGGTTGTTTAGGTTTTAGCGTTTAGAGTTGTTTAGCTTTTTTTAGGGTTGTTTATGATTTAGTGTTTAGGCTTCTTCAGGATTTATGATTTAGGATATTTTAAGGTTTAGGGTTTAAGGTTGTATAGTGTTTTAGGGTTTAGGGTATAATGTTTAGGGTTAAGGGTTTAGGGTTGTTTAGGGTATAGTGTTAATGGTTTTAGGGTTTAGGCTTGTTTAGGGTTTAGTGTTTAGGGTTTAGGGTTTAGGGTTTTTTAGCGTTTAGTGTTTATAGTTTAGGGTTTAGGGTGCTTTTGGAATTAGTGTTTAGGGTTTTTCGGGGTTTGGGGTTTTGGATTTAGGGTGTTAGGGTTAGTGTTAGGGTTAGGTTTAGGGTTAAGGTGAGGGTTAGGGTGAGGGTTAAGGTTAGGGTTAAGGTTAAGGTTAGTGTTAGTGTTAGAATAAGGGTTAGGGTTAGGGATAGGGTTAGGGTTAGGGTTAGGGTTAGGGTTAAGGTTATGGTTAGGGTTAGGGTTAGGGTTAGGGGTTTGGGTTAGGGTTAGTGTTAGGGGTTAGGGGTTAGTGTTAGTGTTAGGGTTAGGGTTAGGTTTAGTGTTAGGGTTATTATTAGGGGGTTAGGTTTTAGTTTAGGATTAGAGTTAGGGTTAGAATTAGAAATAGGGTTAATGTTAGGATTAGGGTCAGGGTTAGGTTTAGGGTTAGGGTTAGGGTTAGTGTTAGGGTCAGGGAAGGTTTAGGGTTAGGGTTAGGGTTAGGGTTAGATTTAGGGTTAGGTTTAGGTTTATTGTTAGATTTAGGATTTAGGGTCTAAGGTTTATGGTTTAGGATTGTTTAAGGTTTAGGGTGGATTAGGTTTAGGGTTTAGAGTTTAGAGTTATGGTTAAGGTTAGGGATAGGGTTAGGGTTAAGGATAGGATTAGGGTTAAGGTTAGGGTTAGGATTAGGTTTAGGGTTAGGGTTAGGGTTAGGGTTAGGGTTAGGGTTAGGGTAAGGGTTAGGGGTTAGGGTTAGGGTTATGGTTATTGTTAGGTTTAGGGTTTAGGGTTTAGTGTTTAGGGTTTAAGGTTTAGGGTTTAGGATTGTTTAAGGTTTATCGTAACTTAAATTTAGGGTTTACAATTTAGTGTTAGGGTTATGGTTAGTGTTAGGGTTAGAGTTAGGGTTAGGTTTAGGGTTCAGGGTTTAGGGTTTAGGATTGTTTAAGGTTTAGGGTAGATTAGGTTTTGGATTTAAAGTTTAGTTTTAGGGTTAGGGTTAGGTTTAGGGTTTTGGGTTTAGTGTTAGAATTAGGGTTAGGGTTAAAGTTAGGTTTAGGGTAAGGGTTAGGATTAGGTTTAGGGTTAGGGTTAGGTTTAGGGTTAGGATTAGGGTTAGGGTTAGGGTAAGGGTTAGGGGTTAGGGTTAGGGTTATGGTTATTGTTAGGTTTAGGTTTTAGGGTTTAGTGTTTAGGGTTTAAGGTTTAGGGTTTAGGATTGTTTAAGATTTAGGGTGGTTTAGGTTACGGGTTTAGGGTTTAGACTTTAGGATTGTTTAAGGTTTAGGGTTGTTTAGGGTATAGTGTTTAGGGTTAAAAGTTTAGGGTTGTTTAGGCTTTAGTGTTTAGGGTTTAGGGTTGTTTAAGTTTTAGTGTTTAAGGTTTAGGTTTTAGGGTTGTTTTGGGTTTAGTGTTTAGTGTTGTTTAGGGTAATGTGTTAATGGTTTAGGGTTTAGGGTTATTTAGGGTTTAGTGTTTAAGGTTTAGGGTATAGGGTTGTTTAGGGTTTAGTGTTTAGGGTTGTTTATGGTTTAGTGATTAGGGTTGTTTAGGGTTGTTTAAAGGTTAGTGTTTAGGGTTATTCAGGGTTTATGATTTAGGGTTGTTCAGGGTTTAGGATTTATGGTTGTTCAGGGTTTAGGATTTAGGGATTAAGGTTAAGGGGTTAGGGTTAGGGTTAGGGTTAGGGTTAGGGTTAAGGTTTGGGTTAGGGTTAGGGTTAAGGTTATGGTTAATGTTAGGATTAGGGTTAGTGTTAGGGTCAGGGTTAGGTTTAGGGTTAGGGTTATGGTTAGGGTTTTATTTAGGGTCAGGTTTAGGTTTATTTTTAGATTTAGGGTTTAGGGTATAAGGTTTATGGTTTAGAATTGTTTAAGGTTTAGGGTGGATTAGGTTTAGGGTTTAGAGTTTAGTGTTATGGTTACAGTTAGTGTTAGGGTTAGGGTTAGGGTTAGGGTAATGGTTAGGGTTAGAGTTAGGGTTAGGGTTAGGGTAAGGGTTAGGGGTTAGTGTTAGGGTTAGGGTTAGGATTAGGGTTAGGTTAGGGTTAGGGTTAGGGTTAGGGTTAGGGTTAGGGGTTAGGGTTAGTGTTAGGGTTAGGGTTATTATTAGGGGGTTAGGTTTAAATTTAGGATTAGTGTTAGGGTTAGAATTAGAAATAGGGTTAGTGTTAGGATTAGGGTCAGGGTTAGGTTTAGGGTTAGGGTTAGGGTTAGGGTCAGGGAGGGTTTAGGGTTAGGGTTAGGGTTAGATTTAGGGTTAGGTTTAGGTTTATTGTTAGATTTAGGATTTAGGGTCTAAGGTTTATGGTTTAGGATTGTTTAAGGTTTAGGGTGGATTAGGTTTAGGGTTTAGAGTTTACTGTTATGGTTACAGTTAGAGTTAGGGTTTGGGTTAGGGTTAGGATTAGGGTTAAGGTTAGGGTTATAATTAGGTTTAGGGTTAGGGTTAGGGTTAGGGATAGGGTTAGGGTTAGGGTTAGGGTTAGGATTAGGGTTAGGGTTAGAGTTAGGGTAAGGGTTAGGGGTTAGGTTTAGGGTTATGGTTATTGTTAGGTTTAGGGTTTAGGGTTTAGTGTTTAGGGTTTAAGGTTTAGGGTTTAGGATTGTTTAAGATTTAGGGTGGTTTAGGTTAAGGGTTTAGGGTTTAGAGTTTAGGATTGTTTAAGGTTTAGGGTTCTTTAGGGTATAGTGTTTAGGGTTAAAAGTTTAGGGTTGTTTAGGGTTTAGTTTTTAGGGTTTAGGGTTGTTTAAGGTTTAGTGTTTAAGGTTTAGGTTTTAGGGTTGTTTTGGGTTTAGTATTTAGTGTTGTTTAGGGTATAGTGTTAATGGTTTAGGGTTTAGGGTTATTTAGGGTTTAGTGTTTAAGGTTTACGGTATAGGGTTGTTTAGGGTTTAGTGTTTAGGGTTGTTTATGGTTTAGTGATTAGGGTTGTTTAGGGTTGTTTAGAGGTTAGTGTTTAGGGTTATTCAGGGTTTATGATTTAGGGTTGTTCAGGGTTTAGGATTTATGGTTTTTCAGGGTTTAGGATTTAGGGATTAAGGTTAAGGGATTAGGGTTAGGGTTAGGGTTAGGGTTAGCATTAGGGTTAGAGTTAGGGTTAGAGTTAGGGTTATGGGGTTATGTTAGTCTTAAGGTTAGGGTTAGGGTTATGGGGTTAAGGTTAGGGTTGGGGTTAGGGTTAGGTTAAGTTTAGGGTTAGGGTTAGGGTTATGGTTATTCTTAGATTTATGGTTTAAAATTTAGGGTTTATGGTTTAAGGTTTAGGGTTTAGGATTGTTTAAGTTTTAGGGTGGTTTAGGTTTAGGGTATAGGGTTTAGCGTTTAAGATTGTTTAATGTTTAGGGTTGTTTAGGTTTTAGCGTTTAGAGTTGTTAAAGGTTTTTTAGGGTTGTATATGATTTAGTGTTTAGGGTTGTTCAGGATTTATGATTTAGGATATTTTAAGGTTTAGGGTTTAAGGTTGTATAGTGTTTTAGGGTTTAGGGTATAATGTTTAGGGTTAAGGGTTTAGGGTTGTTTAGGGTATAGTGTTAATGGTTTTAGGGTTTAGGCTTGTTTAGGGTTTAGTGTTTAGTGTTTAGGGTTTAGGGTTTTTTAGCGTTTAGTGTTTATAGTTTAGGGTTTAGGGTGCTTTTGGAATTAGTGTTTAGGGTTTTTCGGGGTTTAGGGTTTAGGATTTAGGGTGTTAGGGTTAGTGTTAGGGTTAGGTTTAGGGTTAAGGTGAGGGTTTGGGTGAGGGTTAAGGTTAGGGTTAGGGTTAAGGTTAGTGTTAGTGTTAGGGTAAGGGTTAGGGTTAGGGATAGGGTTAGGGTTAGGTTTAGGGTTAGGGTTAAGGTTAGGGTTAGGGTTAGGGTTAGGGGTTAGTGTTAGGGTTAGGGTTAGGGTTAAGGTTAGTGTTAGGGTTAGGGTTAGGGGTTAGGGTTAGGTTTAGTGTTAGGGTTATTATTAGGGGGTTAGGTTATAGTTTAGGATTAGTGTTAGGGTTAAAATTAGAAATAGGGTTAGTGATAGGATTAGGGTCATGGTTAGGATTAGGGATATTGTTAGGGTTAGGGTTAAGGGTAGAGTTAGGGTTAGGGTTAGATTTAAAGTTTAGGGTTTAGTGTTAGGATTAGGAATAGTGTGAGGTTTAGGGTTAGGTTTAGGGTTAGGGTTAGGGTTAGTGTTTGGGTTATGATTAGTGTTATTATTAGGGTTAGGGTTAGGGTCAGGTTTAGGTTTAGGGTTAGGGTTAGGTTTAGGGTTAGATTTAGGGTTAGGTTTAGGTTTATTGTTAGATTTAGGGTTTAGGGTCTACGGTTTATGGTTTAGGATTGTTTAAGGTTTATGGGTGGATTAGGTTTAGGGTTTAGAGTTTAGTGTTATGGTTACCGTTAGGGTTAGGGTTAGGGTTAGGGTTAGGATTAGGGTTAAGGTTAGGGTTAGGTTTAGGGTTAGGGTTAGGGTTAGGGTTAGGGTTACGGTTAGGGTTAGGGTTAGGGTTAGGTTTAGGGTTATGGTTAGGGTTAGGGTTAGGGTAATGGTTAGGGGTTAGGGTTAAGGTTAGGGTTAAGGTTAGGTTTAGGGTTAAGGTTAGGGTTAGGGTTAGGGTTAGGGTTAGGGTTAGGGTAAGGTTAGGGTTAGGGTTAGGGTTAGGGGTTAGGGTTAGGGTTAGTGTTAGGAGTTAGGGGTTAGGGTTAGGGTTAGGGTTAGGGTTAGGGTTAGGGTGTGGGTTAGGGTTAGGGTTAGGGTTATGTGGTTATGTTAGGCTTAAGGTTAGGGTTAGGGTTATGGGGTTAAGGTTAGGGTTGGGGTTAGGGTTAGGTTTAGGGTTAGGGTTAGGGTTATGGTTATTCTTAGATTTATGGTTTAAAATTTAGGGTTTATGGTTTAAGGTTTAGGGTTTAGGATTGTTTACATTTTAGGGTGGTTTAGGTTTAGGGTATAGGGTTTAGCGTTTAAGATTGTTTAATGTTTAGGGTTGTTTATGTTTTAGCGTTTAGAGTTGTTTAGGTTTTTTTAGGGTTGTTTATGATTTAGTGTTTAGGGTTGTTTAGGATTTATGATTTAGGATATTTTAAGGTTTAGGGTTTAAGATTGTATAGTGTTTTAGGGTTTAGGCTATAATGTTTAGGGTTAAGAGTTTAGGGTTGTTTAGGGTATAGTGTTAATGGTTTTAGGGTTTAGGCTTGTTTAGGGTTTAGTGTTAGGGGTTTAGGGTTTAGGGTGCTTTTGGAATTAGTGTTTAGGGTTTTTCTGGGTTTAGGGTTTAGGATTTAGGGTTTTAGGGTTAGGTTTAGGGTTAGGGTGAGGGTTAGGGTGAGGGTTAAGGTTAGGGTTAGGGTTAAGATTAGTGTTAGTGTTAGGGTAAGGGTTAGTGTTAGGGATAGTGTTAGGGTTAGGGTTAGGGTTAGTGTTAGGGTTAGGGTTAGGGTTAGGGATAGGGTATGTGTGAGGTTTAGGGTTAGGGTTAGGTTTAGGGTTAGGGTTAGTCTTTGTTTGGGTTATGGTTATTGTTAGGATTAGGCTTTGGATTAGGGTCAGGGGTAGGTTTAGGTTTACGGTTAGGGTTAGTGTTAGATTTAGGGTTAGGTTTAGGTTTATTGTTAGATTTAGGCTTTAGGGTTTAAGGTTTATGGTTTAGGATTGTTTAAGGTTTAGGGTGGATTAGGTTTAGGGTTTAGAGTTTAGTGTTATGGTTACGGTTAGGGTTAGGGTTAGGGTTAGGGTTAGGTTTAGGGTTAGGGTTAGGGTTACGGTTAGGGTTAGGGTTAGTGTTAGGGTTAGGGTTAGAGTTAAGGTTAGGGTTAGGGTAAGAGTTATGGTTAGGTTTAGGGTTAGGGTTAAGGTTAGGGTTGGGGGGTTAGGGTTTATGTTAGGGTTAGGGTTAGGGTTAGGGTTAGGGTTAGGGTTAGGTTTAGGGTTAGGGTTATTATAAGGGAGTTAGGTTTAAATTTAGGATTAGTGTTAGGGTTAGAATTAGAAATAGGGTTAGTGTTAGGATTAGGGTCAGGGTTAGGTTTAGGGATAGGGTTAGGGTTAAGGTTAGGGGTAGGGTTAGAGTTAGGGTTAGATTTAAAGTTTAAGGTTTAGTGTTAGGATTAGGGTTAGTGTGAGGTTTAGGGTTAGGGTTAGGCTTAGGGTTAGGGTTAGGGTTTGTGTTTGGGTTATGGTTAGTGTTAGGATAAGTTTTAGGGTTAGGGTTAGGGTTAGATTTAGGGTTAGGTTTAGGTTTATTGTTAGATTTAGGGTTTAGGGTTTAAGGTTTGTGGTTTAGGATGGTTTAAGGTTTAGGGTGGATTAGGTTTAGGGTTTAGAGTTTAGTGTTATGGTTACGGTTAGGGTTAGGATTAGGTTTAGGGTTAGGGTTTTGGTTAGGGTTAGGTTTAGGTTTAGGGTTAGGGTTATGGTTAGGGTTAGGGTTAGGGTTAGGGTTAGGGTTATGGTTAGTGTTAGGATTAGGGTTAGGGTTAAGGTCAGGGTTAGGTTTAGTTTTAGGGTTAGGGTTAGGGATAGATTTAGGGTTAGGTTTAGGTTTATTGTTAGATTTAGGGTTTAGGGTTTAAGGTTTATGGTTTAGGATTTTTTAAGGTTTAGGGTGGATTAGGTTTAGGGTTTAGTGTTTAGTGTTATGGTTAAGGTTAGGGTTAGGGTTAGGGTTAGGGTTAGGGTTAGGATTAGGGTTAGTGTTACGGTTAGGGTTAGGGTTAGGGTTACGGTTATGGTTAGGGTTAGGGTTAGGGTAAGGGTTATGATTATGTTTATTGTTAGGTTTAGGGTTAGGGTTAAGGTTAGGTTTTGGGTTAGGGTTAGGTTTATGGTTAGGCTTAAGGTTAGGGTTAGGTTTAGGGTTAGGGTTACAGTTAGGGTTAGGTTTAAGGTTAGGGTAGGGTTAGGGTTAGGGTTAGGTTTATTGTTAGGTTTAGGGTTTAGTGTTTAGGGTCTAAGGTTTTGGGTTTAGGATTGTTTAAGGTTTAGGGTAGATTAGGTTTAGGGTTTAGAGTTTAGTGTTAAGGTTAGGGTTAGGTTTAGGGTTTAGAGTTTAGTGTTCGGATTATGGTTAGGGTTAGGGTTAGGGTTAGGGTTAGGGGTTAGGGTTAGGGTTATGGTTATTGTTAGGTTTAGGGTTTAGAGTTTAGTGTTTAGGGTTCAAGGTTTAGTGTTTAGGATTGTTTAAGATTTAGGGTGGTTTAGGTTAAGGGTTTAGGGTTTAGAGTTTAGGATTGTTTAAGGTTTAGGGTTCTTTAGGGTATAGTGTTTAGGGTTAAAAGTTTAGGGTTGTTTAGGGTTTAGTTTTTAGGGTTTAGGGTTGTTTAAGGTTTAGTGTTTAAGGTTTAGGTTTTAGGGTTGTTTTGGGTTTAGTGTTTAGTGTTGTTAGGGTATAGTGTTAATGGTTTAGGGTTTAGGGTTATTTAGGGTTTAGTGTTTAAGGTTTATGGTATAGGGTTGTTTAGGGTTTAGTGTTTAGGGTTGTTTATGGTTTAGTGATTAGGGTTGTTTAGGGTTGTTTAGAGGTTAGTGTTTAGGGTTATTCAGGGTTTATGATTTAGGGTTGTTCAGGGTTTAGGATTTATGGTTGTTCAGGGTTTAGGATTTAGGGATTAAGGTTAAGGGGTTAGGTTTAGGGTTAGGGTTAGGGTTAGGGTTAGCATTAGGGTTAGAGTTAGGGTTAGATTTAGGGTTATGGGGTTATGTTAGTCTTAAGGTTAGGGTTAGGGTTATAGGGTTAAGGTTAGGGTTGGGGTTAGGGTTAGGTTTAGGTTTAGGGTTAGGGTTAGGGTTATGGTTATTCTTAGATTTATGGTTTAAAATTTAGGGTTTATGGTTTAAGGTTTAGGGTTTAGGATTGTTTAAGTTTTAGGGTGGTTTAGGTTTGGGGTATAGGGTTTAGCGTTTAAGATTGTTTAATGTTTAGGGTTGTTTATGTTTTAGCGTTTAGAGTTGTTTAGGTTTTTTTAGGGTTGTTTATGATTTAGTGTTTAGGGTTGTTCAGGATTTATGATTTAGTATATTTTAAGGTTTAGGGTTTAAGGTTGTATAGTGTTTTAGGGTTTAGGGTATAATGTTTAGGGTTAAGGGTTTAGGGTTGTTTAGGGTATAGTGTTAATGGTTTTAGGGTTTAGGCTTGTTTAGGGTTTAGTGTTTAGGGTTTAGTGTTTAGGGTTTTTTAGCGTTTAGTGTTTATTGTTTAGGGTTTAGGGTGCTTTTGGAATTAGTGTTTAGGGTTTTTCGGGGTTTAGGGTTTAGGATTTAGGGTGTTAGGGTTAGTGTTAGGGTTAGGTTTAGGGTTAAGGTGAGGGTTAGGGTGAGGGTTAAGGTTAGGGTTAGGGTTAAGGTTAGTGTTAGTGTTAGAATAAGGGTTAGGGTTAGGGTTAAGGTTATGGTTAGGGTTAGGGTTAGGGGTTTGGGTTAGGGTTAATGTTAGGGGTTAGGGGTTAGTGTTAGTGTTAGTGTTAGGGTTAGGGTTAGGTTTAGTGTTAGGGTTATTATTAGGGGGTTAGGTTTTAGTTTAGGATTAGTGTTAGGGTTAGAATTAGAAATAGGGTTAGTGTTAGGATTAGGGTCAGGGTTAGGTTTAGAATATGGTTAGGGTTAAGGTTAAGGGTAGGGTTAGGGTTAGGGTTAGATATAAAGTTTAGGGTTTAGTGTTAGGATTAGGGATAGTGTGAGGTTTAGGGTTAGTTTTAGGGTTAGGGTTAGGGTTAGTGTTTGGGTTATGATTAGTGTTAGGATTAGGGTTTGGGTCAGGTTTATGTTTAGGGTTAGGGTTAGATTTAGGGTTAGGTTTAGGTTTATTGTTAGATTTAGGGTTTAGGGTTTAAGGTTTACGGTTTTTGATTGTTTAAGTTTAAGGGTGGATTTGGTTTAGGGTTTAGAGTTTAGTATTATGGTTACGGTTAGGGTTAGAGTTAGGGTTAGGGTTAGGGTTAAGGTTAAGGTTAGTGTTAGGGTTAGGGTTATGGTTAGTGTTAGGATTAGGGTTAGGGTCAGGGTTAGGTTTAGGGATAGGGTTAGGGTTAGATTTAGGGTTAGGTTTAGGTTTATTGTTAGATTTAGGGTTTAGGGTTTAAGGTTTATGGTTTAGGATTGTTTAAGGTTTAGGGTGGATTAGGTTTAGGGTTTAGAGTTTAGTGTTATGGTTACGGTTAGGGGTAGGGTTAGGGATGGGGTTAGGGTTAGGGTTAGGGTTATGGTAAGGGTTAGGTTTAGGGTTAGGGTTAGGGTTAAGGTAAAAGTTAGGGGGTTAGTGTTAGGGTTTGTGTTAGGGTTAGGGTTAGGTTAGGGTTAGGGTTAGGGTTAGGTTAGGGTTAGGGTTACGGTTAGGGGTTAGGGTTAGTGTTAGGGTTAGGGTTATTATTACGGGATTAGGTTTAAGTTTAAGATTAGTGTTAGGGTTAGAATTAGAAATAGGGTTAGTGTTAGGTTAGGGTCAGGGTTAGGTTTAGGGTTAGGGTTAGGGTTAGGGTCAGGGAAGGTTTAGGGTTAGGGTTAGGGTTAGATTTAGGGTTAGGTTTAGGTTTATTGTTAGATTTAGGATTTAGGGTCTAAGGTTTATGGTTTAGGATTGTTTAAGTTTTAGGGTGGATTAGGTTTAGGGTTTAGAGTTTAGTGTTATGGTTAAGGTTAAGCATAGGGTTAGGGTTAAGGTTAGGATTAGGGTTAAGGTTAGGGTTAGGATTAGGTTTAGGGTTAGGGTTAGGGTTAGGGTTAGGATTAGGGTTAGAGTTAGGGTTAGGGTAAGGGTTAGGGGTTAGGGTTAGGGTTATGGTTATTGTTAGGTTTTGGGTTTAGGGTTTAGTGTTTAGGGTTTAAGGTTTAGGGTTTAGGATTGTTTAAGGTTTATCGTAACTTAAATTTAGGGTTTACAATTTAGTGTTAGGGTTATGGTTAGTGTTAGGGTTAGAGTTAGGGTTAGGTTTAGGGTTCAGGGTTTAGGGTTTAGGATTGTTTAAGGTTTAGGGTAGATTAGGTTTTGGATTTAAAGTTTAGTTTTAGGGTTAGGGTTAGGTTTAGGGTTTTGGGTTTAGTGTTAGGATTAGGGTTGTTTAGGGTATAGTGTTTAGGGTTAAAAGTTTAGGGTTGTTTAGGGTTTAGTGTTTAGGGTTTAGGGTTGTTTAAGTTTTAGTGTTTAAGGTTTAGGTTTTAGGGTTGTTTTGGGTTTAGTGTTTAGTGTTTTTTAGGGTAATGTGTTAATGGTTTAGGGTTTAGGGTTATTTAGGGTTTAGTGTTTAAGGTTTAGGGTATAGGGTTGTTTAGGGTTTAGTGTTTAGGGTTGTTTATGGTTTAGTGATTAGGGTTGTTTAGGGTTGTTTAGAGGTTAGTGTTTAGGGTTATTCAGGGTTTATGATTTAGGGTTGTTCAGGGTTTAGGATTTATGGTTGTTCAGGGTTTAGGATTTAGGGATTAAGGTTAAGGGGTTAGGGTTAGGGTTAGGGTTAGGGTTAAGGTTAGGGTTAAGGTTATGGTTAATGTTAGGATTAGGTTTAGGGTTAGGGTCAGGGTTAGGTTTAGGGTTAGGGTTAGGGTTAGGGTTAGATTTAGGGTCAGGTTTAGGTTTATTGTTAGATTTAGGGTTTAGGGTATAAGGTTTATGGTTTAGGATTGTTTAAGGTTTAGGGTGGATTAGGTTTAGGGTTTAGAGTTTAGTGTTATGGTTACAGTTAGTGTTAGGGTTAGGGTTAGGGTTAGGATTAGGGTTAGGGTTAGGGTAATGGTTAGGGTTAGGGTTAGGATTAGGGTTAGGGTTAGGTTAGGGTTAGGGTTAGGGTTAGGGTTAGGGTTAGTGTTAGGGTTAGGGTTATTATTAGGGGGTTAGGTTTAAGTTTAGGATTAGTGTTAGGGTTAGAATTAGAAATAGGGTTAGTGTTAGGATTAGGGTCAGGGTTAGGGTTAGGGTTAGGGTTAGGGTTAGGGTTAGGGTCAGGGAGGGTTTAGGGTTAGGGTTAGGGTTAGATTTAGGGTTAGGTTTAGGTTTATTGTTAGATTTAGGATTTAGGGTCTAAGGTTTATGGTTTAGGATTGTTTAAGGTTTAGGGTGGATTAGGTTTAGGGTTTAGAGTTTACTGTTATGGTTACGGTTAGAGTTAGGGTTAGGGTTAGGGTTAGGGTTAGGATTAGGGTTAAGGATAGGGTTATAATTAGGTTTAGGGTTAGGGTTAGAGTTAGGGTTAGGGTTAGGGTTAGGGTTAGGGTTAGGGTTAGGATTAGGGTTAGGGTTAGAGTTAGGGTAAGGGTTAGGGGTTAGGTTTGGGGTTATGGTTATTGTTAGGTTTAGGGTTTAGGTTTTAGTGTTTAGGGTTTAAGGTTTAGGGTTTAGGATTGTTTAAGATTTAGGGTGGATTAGGTTAAGGGTTTAGGGTTTAGAGTTTAGGATTATTTAAGGTTTAGGGTTCTTTAGGGTATAGTGTTTAGGGTTAAAAGTTTAGGGTTGTTTAGGGTTTAGTTTTTAGGGTTTAGGGTTGTTTAAGGTTTAGTGTTTAAGGTTTAGGTTTTAGGGTTGTTTCGGGTTTAGTGTTTAGTGTTGTTTAGGGTATAGTGTTAATGGTTTAGGGTTTAGGGTTATTTAGGGTTTAGTGTTTAAGGTTTACGGTATAGGGTTGTTTAGGGTTTAGTGTTTAGGGTTGTTTATGGTTTAGTGATTAGGGTTGTTTAGGGTTGTTTAGAGGTTAGTGTTTAGGGTTATTCAGGGTTTATGATTTAGGGTTGTTCAGGGTTTAGGATTTATGGTTGTTCAGGGTTTAGGATTTAGGGATTAAGGTTAAGGGGTTAGGGTTAGGGTTAGGGTTAGGGTTAGCATTAGGGTTAGAGTTAGGGTTAGAGTTAGGGTTATGGGGTTATGTTAGTCTTAAGGTTAGGGTTAGGGTTATGGGGTTAAGGTTAGGGTTGGGATTAGGGTTAGGTTTAGGTTTAGGGTTAGGGTTAGGGTTATGGTTATTCTTAGATTTATGGTTCAAAATTTAGGGTTTATGGTTTAAGGTTTAGGGTTTAGGATTGTTTAAGTTTTAGGGTGGTTTAGGTTTAGGGTATAGGGTTTAGCGTTTAAGATTGTTTAATGTTTAGGGTTGTTTAGGTTTTAGCGTTTAGAGTTGTTAAAGGTTTTTTAGGGTTGTATATGATTTAGTGTTTAGGGTTGTTCAGGATTTATGATTTAGGATATTTTAAGGTTTAGGGTTTAAGGTTGTATAGTGTTTTAGGGTTTAGGGTATAATGTTTAGGGTTAAGGGTTTAGGGTTGTTTAGGGTATAGTGTTAATGGTTTTAGGGTTTAGGCTTGTTTAGGGTTTAGTGTTTAGGGTTTAGGGTTTAGGGTTTTTTAGCGTTTAGTGTTTATAGTTTAGGGTTTAGGGTGCTTTTGGAATTAGTGTTTAGGGTTTTTCGGGGTTTAGGGTTTAGGATTTAGGGTGTTAGGGTTAGTGTTAGGGTTAGGTTTAGGGTTAAGGTAAGGGTTTGGGTGAGGGTTAAGGTTAGGGTTTGGGTTAAGGTTAGTGTTAGTGTTAGGGTAAGGGTTAGGGATAGGGTTAGGTTTAGGGTTAGGGTTAAGGTTAGGGTTAGGGTTAGGGTTAGTGTTAGTGGTTAGTGTTAGGGTTAGGGTTAGGGTTAAGGTTAGTGTTAGGGTTAGGGTTAGGGGTTAGGGTTAGGGTTAGTGTTAGGGGTTAGGGGTTAGTGTTAGGGTTAGGGTTAGGGTTAGGGTTAGGGTTAGGTTTAGTGTTAGGGTTATTATTAGGGGGTTAGGTTATAGTTTAGGATTAGTGTTATTGTTAAAATTAGAAATAGGGTTAGTGTTAGGATTAGGGTCATGGTTAGGTTTAGGGATATTGTTAGGTTTAGGGTTAAGGGTAGAGTTAGGGTTAGGGTTAGATTTAAAGTTTAGGGTTTAGTGTTAGGATTAGGGATAGTGTGAGGTTTAGGGTTAGGTTTAGGGTTAGGGTTAGGGTTAGTGTTTGGGTTATTATTAGTGTTATTATTAGGGTTAGGGTTAGGGTCAGGTTTAGGTTTAGGGTTAGGGTTAGGGTTAGGGTTAGATTTAGGGTTAGGTTGAGGTTTATTGTTAGATTTAGGGTTTAGGGTTTAAGGTTTAAGGTTTAGGATTGTTTAAGGTTTAGGGTAGATTAGGTTTAGGGTTTAGAGTTTAGTATTATGGTTACGGTTAGGGTTAGGGTTAGGGTTAGAGTTAGGGTTAGGGTTAGGGTTAGGGTTAGGGTTACGGTTAAGGTTAGGGTTAATGTTAGGGTTAGGGTTAGGGTAAAAGTTAGGGGGTTAGTGTTAGGGTTAGGGTTGAGGTTAGGGTTAGGGTTAGGTTAGGGTTAGGGTTAGGGTTAGGGTTAGGGTTAGGGGTTAGGGTTAGTGTTAGGGTTAGGGTTATTATTAAGGGGTTAGGTTTAAGTTTAGGATTAGTGTTAGGGTTAGAATTAGAAATAGGGTTAGTGTTAGGATTAGGGTCAGGGTTAGGTTTAGGGTTAGGGTTAGGGTTGAGGTTAGGGTTAGGGTCAGGGAGGGTTTAGGGTTAGGGTTAGGGTTAGGGTTAGATTTAGGGTTAGGTTTAGGTTTATTGTTAGATTTAGGATTTAGGGTCTAAGGTTTATGGTTTAGGATTGTTTAAGGTTTAGGGTTGATTAGATTTAGGGTTTAGAGTTTAGAGTTTTGGTTACGGTTAGGGTTAGGGTTAGGGTTAGGATTAGGGTTAAGGTTGGGGTTAGGATTAGGTTTAGGGTTAGGGTTATTGTTAGGGTTAGGGTTAGGGTTAGGATTAGGGTTAGGGTTAGGGTTAGGGTAAGGGTTAGGGGTTAGGGATAAGGTTATGGTTATTGTTTGGTTTAGGGTTTAGGGTTTAGTGTTTAGGGTTTAAGGTATAGGGTTTATGATTGTTTAAGATTTAGGGTGGTTTAGGTTAAGGGTTTAGGGTTTAGAGTTTAGGATTGTTTAAGGTTTAGGGTTGTTTAGGGTATAGTGTTTAGGGTTAAAAGTTTAGGGTTGTTTAGGGTTTAGTGTTTAGGGTTTAGGGTTGTTTAAGGTTTAGTGTTTAAGGTTTAGGTTTTAGGGTTGTTTTGGGTTTAGTGTTTAGTGTTGTTTAGGGTATAGTGTTAATGGTTTAGGGTTTAGGGTTATTTAGGGTTTAGTGTTTAAGGTTTAGGGTATAGGGTTGTTTAGGGTTTAGTGTTTAGGGTTGTTTATGGTTTAGTGATTAGGGTTGTTTAGGGTTGTTTAGAGGTTAGTATTTAGGGTTATTCAGGGTTTATGATTTAGGGTTGTTCAGGGTTTAGGATTTATGGTTGTTCAGGGTTTAGGATTTAGGGATTAAGGTTAAGGGGTTAGGGTTAGGGTTAGGGTTATGGTTAGGGTTAGCATTAGGGTTAGAGTTAGGGTTAGAGTTAGGGTTTTGGGGTTATGTTAGGATTAAGGTTAGGGTTAGGGTTATGGGGGTTAAGGTTAGGGTTGGGGTTAGGGTTAGGTTTAGGTTTAGGGTTAGGGTTAGGGTTATGGTTATTCTTAGATTTATGGTTTAAAATTTAGGGCTTATGGTTTAAGGTTTAGGGTTTAGGATTGTTTAAGTTTTAGGGTGGTTTAGGTTTAGGGTATAGAATTTAGCGTTTAAGATTGTATAATGGTTAGGGTTGTTTAGGTTTTAGCGTTTAGAGTTGTTTAGGGTTTTTAGGGTTGTTTATAATTTAGTGTTTAGGGTTGTTCAGGATTTATGATTTAGGATATTTTAAGGTATAGGGTTTAAGGTTGTATAGTGTTATAGGGTTTAGGGTATAATGTTTAGGGTTAAGGGTTTAGGGTTGTTTAGGGTATAGTGTTAATGGTTTTAGGGTTTAGGCTTGTTTAGGGTTTAGTGTTTAGGGTTTAGTGTTTAGGGTTTTTTAGCGTTTAGTGTTTAGAATTTAGGGTTTAGGGTGCTTTTGGAATTCGTGTTTAGGGTTTTTCTGGGTTTAGGGTTTAGGATTTAGGGTTTTAGGGTTAGGTTTAGGGTTAGGGTGAGGGTTAAGGTTAGGGTTAGGTTTAAGGTTAGTGTTAGTGTTAGGGTAAGGGTTAGGGTTAGGGATAGTGTTAGGGTTAGGGTTAGGGTTAGGGTTAGGGTTAGGGATAGGGTTAGTGTGAGATTTAGGGTTAGGGTTAGGTTTAGGGTTAGGGTTAGTCTTTGTTTTGGTTATGGTTATTGTTAGGATTAGGCTTTGGATTAGGGTCAGGGGTAGGTTTAGGTTTACGGTTAGGGTTAGTGTTAGATTTAGGGTTAGGTTTAGGTTTATTGTTAGATTTAGGGTTTAGGGTTTAAGGTTTATGGTTTAGGATTGTTTAAGGTTTAGGGTGGATTAGGTTTAGGGTTTAGAGTTTAGTGTTATGGTTACGGTTAGGGTTAGGGTTAGGGTTAGGGTTAGAGTTAGGGTTAGGGTTAGTGTTAGGGTAAGGTTAGGGTTAGGGTTAGTGTTAGGGTTAGGGTTAGAGTTACGGTTAGGGTTAGGGTTAGGGTTAAGGTTAGGGTTGGGGGGGTTAGGGTTTAGGTTAGGGTTAGGTTTAGGGTTAGGGTTAGGGTTAGGTTTAGGTTTAGGGTTAGTGTTATTATTAGGGAGTTAGGTTTAAATTTAGGATTAGTGTTAGGGTTAGAATTAGAAATAGGGTTAGTGTTAGGATTAGGGTCAGGGTTAGGTTTAGGGATAGGGTTAGGGTTAGGGTTAGGGGTAGGGTTAGGGTTAGGTTTAGATTTAAAGTTTAAGGTTTAGTGTTAGGATTAGGGTTAGTGTGAGGTTTAGGGTTAGGGTTAGGGTTAGGGTTAGGGTTAGTGTTTGGGTTATGGTTAGTGTTAGGATTAGGTTTAAAGTTAGGGTTAGAGTTAGGGTTAGATTTAGGGTTAGGTTTAGGTTTATTGTTAGATTTAGGGTTTAGGGTTTAAGGTGTGTGGTTTAGGATTGTTTAAGGTTTAGGGTGGATTAGGTTTAGGGTTTAGAGTTTAGTGTTATGGTTACGGTTAGGGTTAGGGTTAGGTTTAGGGTTTGGGTTTGGGTTAGGGTTAGGGTTAGGTTTAGGGTTAGGGTTATGGTTAGGGTTAAGGTTAGGGTTAGGGTTAGGGTTATGGTTAGTGTTAGGATTAGGGTTAGGGTTAAGGTCAGGGTTAGGTTTAGGGTTAGGGTTAGGGTTAGGGATAGATTTAGGGTTAGGTTTAGGTTTATTGTTAGATTTAGGGTTTAGGGTTTAAGGTTTATGGTTTAGGATTTTTTAAGGTTTAGGGTGGATTAGGTTTAGGGTTTAGAGTTTAGTGTTATGGTTAAGGTTAATGTTAGGGTTAGGGTTAGGGTTAGGGTTAGCGTTAGGGTTAGGGTTAGTGTTACGGTTAGGGTTACGGTTAGGGTTACGGTTAGGGTTAGGGTTAGGGTTAGGGTAAGGGTTATGATTATGTTTATTGTTAGGTTTAGGGTTAGGTTTAGGGTTAAGGTTAGGTTTATGGTTAGGGTTAGGTTTATGGTTAGGCTTAAGGTTAGGGTTAGGTTTAGGGTTAGGGTTACGGTTAGGGTTAGGTTTAGGGTTAGGGTTAGGGTTAGGGTTAGGTTTATTGTTAGGTTTAGGGTTTAGTGTTTAGGGTCTAATGTTTTGGGTTTAGGATTGTTTAAGGTTTAGGGTAGATTAGGTTTAGGGTTTAGAGTTTAGTGTTAAGGTTAGGGTTAGGTTTAGGGTTTAGGGTTTAGTGTTCGGATTAGGGTTAGGGTTAGGATTAGGGTTAAGGTTAGGTTTAGGATTAGGTTTAGGGTTAGGGTTAGGGTTAGGGTTAGGGTTAGGATTAAGGTTAGGGTTAGGGTAAGGGTTATGGGTTAGGGTTAGGGTTATGGTTATTGTTAGGTTTAGGTTTTAGGGTGTAGTGTTTAGGGTTTAAGGTTTAGGGTTTAGGATTGTTAAAGATTTAGGGTGGTTTAGGTTAAGGGTTTAGGGTTTAGAGTTTAGGATTGTTTAAGGTTTAGGGTTGTTTAGGGTATAGTGTTTAGGGTTAAAAGTTTAGGGTTGTTTAGGGTTTAGTGTTTAGGGTTTAGGGTTGTTTAAGGTTTAGTGTTTAAGTTTTAGGTTTTAGGGTTGTTTTGGGTTTAGTGTTTAGTGTTGTTTAGGGTATAGTGTTAATGGTTTAGGGTTTAGGGTTATTTAGGGTTTAGTGTTTAAGGTTTAGTGGATAGGTTTGTTTAGGGTTTAGTGTTTAGGGTTGTTTATGGTTTAGTGATTAGGGTTGTTTAGGGTTGTTTAGAGGTTAGTGTTTAGGGTTATTCAGGGTTTATGATTTAGGGTTGTTCAGGGTTTAGGATTTAGGGATTAAGGTTAAGGGGTTAGGGTTAGGGTTAGGGTTAGGGTTAGGGTTATGGTTAGTGTTAGGATTAGGGTTAGGGTTAGGGTCAGGGTTAGGTTTAGGGTTAGGGTTAGGGTTAGATTTAGGGTCAGGTTTAGGTTTATTGTTAGATTTAGGGTTTAGGGTTTAAGGTTTATGGTTTAGGATTGTTTAAGGTTTAGGGAGGATTAGGTTTAGGGTTTAGAGTTTAGTGTTATGGTTACGGTTAGTGTTAGGGTTAGGGTTAGGGTTAGGGTTAGGGTTAGCGTTAGGGTAATGGTTAGGGTTAGGGTTAGGGTTAGGGTTAGGGTAAGGGTTAGGAGTTAGTGTTAGGGTTAGGGTTAGGGTTAGGGTTAGGTTTGGGTTAGGGGTTAGGGTTAGTGTTTGGGTTAGGGGTTAGGGTTAGTGTTAGGGTTAGGGTTATTATTAGGGGGTTAGTTTTAAGTTTAGGATTATTGTTAGGGTTAGAATTAGAAATAGGGTTAGTGTTAGGATTAGGTTCAGGGTTAGGTTTAGGGTTAGGGTTAGGGTTAGGGTTAGGGTTAGGGTCAGGGAGGGTTTAGGGTTAGGGTTAGGGTTAGGGTGAGATTTAGGGTTAGGTTTAGGTTTATTGTTAGATTTAGGATTTAGGGTCTAAGGTTTATGGTTTAGGATTGTTTGAGGTTTAGGGTGGATTAGGTTTAGGGTTTAGAGTTTAGTGTTATGGTTACGGTTAGGGTTAGGTTTAGGGTTAGGGTTAGGATTAGGGTTAAGGTTAGGGTTAGGATTAGGTTTAGGGTTAGGGTTAGGGTTAGGGTTAGGGTTAGGGTTAGGATTAGGGTTAGTGTTAGGGTTAGGGTAAGGGTTAGGGGTTAGGGTTAGGGTTATGGTTATTGTTAGGTTTAGGGTTTAGGGTTTAGTGTTTAGGGTTTAAGGTTTAGGGTTTAGGATTGTTTAAGATTTAGGGTGGTTTAGGTTAAGGGTTTAGGGTTTAGAGTTTAGGATTGTTTAAGGTTTAGGGTTGTTTAGGGTATAGTGTTTAGGGTTAAAAGTTTAGGGTTGTTTAGGATTTAGTGTTTAGGGTTTAGGATTGTTTAAGGTTTAGTGTTTAAGGTTTAGGTTTTAGGGTTGTTTTGGGTTTAGTGTTTAGTGTTGTTTAGGGTATAGTGTTAATGGTTTAGGGTTTAGGGTTATTTAGGGTTTAGTGTTTAAGGTTTAGGGTATAGGGTTGTTTAGGGTTTAGTGTTTAGGGTTGTTTATGGTTTAGTGATTAGGGTTGTTTAGGGTTGTTTAGAGGTTAGTGTTTTGGGTTATTCAGGGTTTATGATTTAGGGTTGTTCAGGGTTTAGGATTTATGGTTGTTCAGGGTTTAGGACTTAGGGATTAAGGTTAAGGGGTTAGGGTTAGGGTTAGGGTTAGGGTTAGGGTTAGCATTAGGGTTAGAGTTAGGGTTAGAGTTAGGGTTATGGGGTTATGTTAGGCTTAAGGTTAGGGTTAGGGTTATGGGGTTAAGGTTAGGGTTGGGGTTAGGGTTAGGTTTAGGTTTAGGGTTACGGTTAGGGTTATGGTTATTCTTAGATTTATGGTTTAAAATTTAGGGTTTATGGTTTAATGTTTAGGGTTTAGGATTGTTTAAGTTTTAGGGTGGTTTAGGTTTAGGGTATAGGGTTTAGCGTTTAAGATTGTTTAATGTTTAGGGTTGTTTCGCTTTTAGCGTGTAGAGTTGTTTAGGGTTTTTTAGGGTTGTTTATGATTTAGTGTTTAGGGTTGTTCAGGATTTATGATTTAGGATATTTTAAGGTTTAGGGTTTAAGGATGTATAGTGTTTTAGGGTTTAGGGTATAATGTTTAGTGTTAAGGGTTTAGGTTGCTTTTGGAATTAGTGTTTAGGGTTTTTCGGGGTTTAGGGTTTAGGATTTAGGGTGTTAGGGTTAGTGTTAGGGTGAGGTTTAGGGATAAGGTGAGGGTTAGGGTGAGGGTTAAGGTTAGGGTTAGGGTTAAGGTTAGTGTTAGTGTTAGCGTAAGGGTTAGGGTTAGGGATAGGGTTAGGGTTAGGGTTAGGGTTAAGGTTAGGGTTAGGGTTAGGGTTAAGGTTAGGGGTTAGGGTTAGGGTTAGTGTTAGGGGTTAGGGGTTAGTGTTAGGGTTAGGGTTAGTGTTAGTGTTAGGTTTAGTGTTAGGATTATTATTAGGGGGTTACGTTTTAGTTTAGGATTAGTGTTAGGGTTAGAATTAGAAATAGGGTTAGTGTTAGGATTAGGGTCAGGGTTAGGTTTAGCGATATGGTTAGGGTTAGGGTTAAGGGTAGGGTTAGGGTTAGGGTTAGATTTAAAGTTTAGGGTTTAGTGTTAGGATTAGGGATAGTGTGAGGTTTAGGGTTAGGTTTAGGGTTAGGGTTAGGGTTAGTGTTTGGGTGATGATTAGTGTTATTATTAGGGTTAGGGTCAGGTTTAGGTTTAGGGTTAGGGTTAGGGTTAGGGATAGATTTAGGGTTAGGTTTAGGTTTATTGTTAGATTTAGGGTTTAGCATTTAAGGTTTAAGGTTTAGGATTGTTTAAGGTTTAGGGTAGATTAGGTTTAGGGTTTAGAGTTTAGTATTATGGTTACGGTTAGTGTTAGGGTTAGGGTTAGAGTTAGGGTTAGGGTTAGGGTTAGGGTTAAGGTTAAGGTTAGGGTTAGTGTTAGGGTTAGGGTTATGGTTAGTGTTAGGATTAGGGTTAGGGTTAGGGTCAGGGTTAGGTTTAGGGTTAGGGATAGGGTTAGGGTTAGATTTAGGGTTAGGTTTAGATTTATTGTTAGATTTAGGGTTTTAGGTTTTAAGGTTTATGGTTTAGGATTGTTTAAGTTTTAGGGTGGATTAGGTTTAGGGTTTAGAGTTTAGTGTTATGGTTACGGTTAGGGTTAGGGTTAGGGATGGGGTTAGGGTTAGGGTTAGGTTTATGGTAATGGTTAGGGTTAGGGTTAGGGTTAGGGTTAGGGTAAAAGTTAGGGGGTTAGTGTTAGGGTTTGGGTTATGGTTAGGGTTAGGGTTAGGTTAGGGTTAGGGTTAGGGTTAGGGTTAGGGGTTAGGGTTAGTGTTAGGGTTAGGGTTATTATTAGGGGGTTAAGTTTAAGTTTAGGATTAGTGTTAGGGTTAGAATTAGAAATAGGGTTAGTGTTAGGATTAGGGTCAGGGTTAGGTTTAGGGTTAGGGTTAGGGTTAGGGTTAGGGTTAGGGTTAGGGTCAGGGAGGGTTTAGGGTTAGGGTTAGGGTTAGGGTTAGATTTAGGGTTAGGTTTAGGTTTATTGTTAGATTTAGGATTTAGGGTCTAAGGTTTATGGTTTAGGATTGTTTAAGGTTTAGGGTGGATTAGGTTTAGGGTTTAGAGTTTAGTGTTATGGTTAAGGTTAGGGTTATGGTTAGGGTTAGGGTTAGGATTAGGGTTAAGGTTGGGGTTAGGATTAGGTTTAGGGTTAGTGTTAGGGTTAGCGTTAGGGTTAGGGTTAGGGTTAGGGTTAGGGTTAGGATTAGGGTTAGGGTTAGGGTAAGGGTTAGGGGTTAGGGTTAGGGTTATGGTTATTGTTAGGTTTAGGGTTTAGGGTTTAGTGTTTAAGGTTTAAGGTTTAGGGTTTATGATTGTTTAAGATTTAGGGTGGTTTAGGTTAAGGGTTTAGGGTTTAGAGTTTAGGATTGTTTAAGGTTTAGGGTTGTTTAGGGTATAGTGTTTAGGGTTAAAAGTTTAGGGTTGTTTAGGGTTTAGTGTTTAGGGTTTAGGGTTTTTTAAGGTTTAGTGTTTAAGGTTTAGGTTTTAGGGTTGTTTTGGGTTTAGTGTTTAGTGTTGTTTAGGGTATAGTGTTAATGGTTTAGGGTTTAGGGTTATTTAGGGTTTAGTGTTTAAGGTTTAGGGTATAGGTTTGTTTAGGGTTTAGTGTTTAGGGTTGTTTATGGTTTAGTGATTAAAGTTGTTTAGGGTTGTTTAGAGGTTAGTGTTTAGGGTTATTCAGGGTTTATGATTTAGGGTTGTTCAGGGTTTAGGATTTATGGTTGTTCAGGGTTTAGGATTTAGGGATTAAGATTAAGGGGTTAGGGTTAGCATTAGGGTTAGAGTTAGGGTTAGAGTTAGGGTTATGGGGTTATGTTAGGCTTTAGGTTAGGGTTAGGGTTATGGGGTTAAGGTTAGGGTTGGGGTTAGGGTTAGGTTTAGGTTTAGGGTTAGGGTTAGGGTTAGGGTTATTCTTAGATTTGTGGTTTAAAATTTAGGGTTTATGGTTTAAGGTTTAGGGTTTAGGATTGTTTAAGTTTTAGGGTGGTTTAGGTTTAGGGTATAGGGTTTAGCGTTTAAGATTGTTTAATGTTTAGGGTTGTTTAGGTTTTAGCGTTTAGAGTTGTTTAGGGTTTTTTAGGGTTGTTTATGATTTAGTGTTTAGGGTTGTTCAGGATTTATGATTTAGGATATTTTAAGGTTTAGGGTTTAAGGTTGTATAGTGTTTTAGGGTTTAGGGTATAATGTTTAGGGTTAAGGGTTTAGGGTGCTTTTTGAATTAGAGTTTAGGGTTTTTCGGTGTTTAGGGTTTAGGATTTAGGGTGTTAGGGTAAGTGTTAGGGTTAGGTTTAGGGTTAAGGTGAGGGTTAGGGTGAGGGTTAAGGTTAGGGTTAGGGTTAAGGTTAGTGTTAGTGTTAGGGTAAGGGTTAGGTTTAGGGATAGGGTTAGGATTAGGGTTAGGGTTAGAGTTAAGGTTAGGATTAGGGTTAGGGTTAGGGTTAGGGGTTAGGGTTAGGGTTAGTGTTAGGGGTTAGGGGTTAGTGTTAGGGTTAGGGTTAGGGTTAGGGTTAGGGTTAGGTTTAGTGTTAGGGTTATTATTAGGGGGTTACGTTTTAGTTTAGGATTAGTGTTAGGGTTAGAATTAGAAATAGGGTTAGTTTTAGGATTAGGGTCAGGGTTAGGTTTAGCGATATGGTTAGGGTTAGGGTTAAGGGTAGGGTTAGGGTTAGGATTAGATTTAAAGTTTAGGGTTTAGTGTTAGGATTAGGGATAGTGTGAGGTTTAGGGTTAGGTTTAGGGTTAGGGTTAGGGTTAGTGTTTGGCTTATGATTAGTGTTATTATTAGGGTTAGGGTTAGGGTCAGGTTTAGGTTTAGGGTTAGGGTTAGGGTTAGGGATAGATTTAGGGTTAGGATTAGGTTTATTGTTAGATTTAGGGTTTAGGGTTTAAGGTTTAAGGTTTAGGATTGTTTAAGGTTTAGGGTTTAGAGTTTAGTATTATGGTTACGGTTAGGGTTAGGGTTAGGGTTAGAGTTAGGGTTAGGGTTGGATTGGGTTAGGGTTAGGGTTAGGTTTATGGTAATGGTTAGGGTTAGGGTTAGGGTTAGGGTTAGGGTAAAAGTTAGGGGGTTAGTGTTAGGGTTTGGGTTAGTGTTAGGGTTAGGGTTAGTGTTAGGTTAGGGTTAAGGTTAGGGTTAGGGTTAGGGGTTAGGGTTAGTGTTAGGGTTAGGGTTATTATTAGGGGGTTAGGTTTAAGTTTAGGATTAGTGTTAGAGTTAGAATTAGAAATAGGGTTAGTGTTAGGATTAGGGTCAGGGTTAGGTTTAGGCTTAAGGTTAGGGTTAGGGTTAGGGTCAGGGAGGGTTTAGGGTTAGGGTTAGGGTTAGGGTTAGATTTAGGGTTAGTTTTAGGTTTATTGTTAGATTTAGGATTTAGGGTCTAAGATTTATGGTTTAGGATTGTTTAAGGTTTAGGGTAGATTAGGTTTAGGGTTTAGAGTTTAGTGTTATGGTTACGGTTAGGGTTAGGGTTAGGGTTAGGGTTAGGATTAGGGTTAAGGTTGGGGTTAGGATTAGGTTTAGGGTTAGGGTTAGGGTTAGGGTTAGGGTTAGGGTTAGGATTAGGGTTAGGGTTAGGGTTAGGGTAAGGGTTAGGGGTTAGGGTTAGGGTTATGGTTATTGTTAGGTTTAGGGTTTAGTGTTTAGTGTTTAGGGTTTAAGGTTTAGGGTTTATGATTGTTTAAGATTTAGGGTGGTTTAGGTTAAGGGTTTAGGGTTTAGAGTTTAGGATTGTTTAAGGTTTAGGGTTGTTTAGGGTATAGTGTTTAGGGTTAAAAGTTTAGGGTTGTTTAGGGTTTAGTGTTAAGGGTTTAGGGTTGTTTAAGGTTTAGTGTTTAAGGTTTAGGTTTTAGGGTTGTTTTGGGTTTAGTGTTTAGTGTTGTTTAGGGTATAGTGTTAATGGTTTAGGGTTTAGGGTTATTTAGGGTTTAGTGTTTAAGGTTTAGTGTATAGGGTTGTTTAGGGTTTAGTGTTTAGGGTTGTTTATGGTTTAGTGATTAGGGTTGTTTAGGGTTGTTTAGAGGTTAGTGTTTAGGGTTATTCAGGGTTTATGATTTAGGGTTGTTCAGGGTTTAGGATTTATGGTTGTTCAGGGTTTAGGATTTAGGGATTAAGGTTAAGGGGTTAGGGTTAGGGTTAGAGTTAGGGTTAGGGTAAGGGTTAGGGTTAGGATTAGGGTTAAGGTTAGGGTTAGGATTAGGTTTAGGGTTAGGGTTAGGGTTAGGGTTAGGGTTAGGGTTAGGGTTAGGGTTAGGGTTAGGGGTTAGGGTTAGTGTAATGGTTAGGGTTATTATTAGGGGGTTAGGTTTAAGTTTAGGATTAGTGTTAGGGTTAGAATTAGAAATAGGGTTAGTGTTAGGATTAGGGACAGGGTTAGGTTTAGGGTTAGGGTTAGGGTTAGGGTCAGGGAGGGTTTAAGGTTAGGGTTAGGGTTAGGGTTTTATTTAGGGTTAGGTTTAGGTTTATTGTTAGATTTAGGATTTAGGGTCTAAGGTTTATGGTTTAGGATTGTTTAAGATTTAGGGTGGATTAGGTTTAGCGTTTAGAGTTTAGTGTTATGGTTACGGTTAGGGTTAGGGTTAGGGTTAGGATTAGGGTTAAGGTTAGGGTTAGGATTAGGTTTAGGGTTAGGGTTAGGGTTAGGGTTAGGGTTAGGTTTAGGGTTAGGATTAGGTTTAGGGTTAGGGTTACGGTTAGGGTTAGGGTTAGGCTTAGGATTAGGGTTAAGGTTAGGGTTAGGTTTAGGGTTAGGGTTAGGGTTAGGGTTAGGGTTAGGGTTAGGATTAGGGTTAGGGTTAGGGTTAGGGTAAGGGTTAGGGGTTAGGGTTTGGGTTATGGTTATTGTTAGGTTTAGGGTTTAGGGTTTAGTGTTTAGGGTTTAAGGTTTAGGGTTTAGGATTGTTTAAGATTTAGGGTGGTTTAGGTTAAGGGTTTAGGGTTTAGAGTTTAGGATTGTTTAAGGTTTAGGGTTGTTTATGGTATAGTGTTTAGGGTTAAAAGTTTAGTGTTGTTTAGGGTTTAGTGTTTAGGGTTTAGGGTTGTTTAAGGTTTAGTGTTTAAGGTTTAGGTTTTAGGGTTGTTTTGGGTTTAGTGTTTAATGTTGTTTAGGGTATAGTGTTAATGGTTTAGGGTTTAGGGTTATTTAGGGTTTAGTGTTTAAGGTTTAAGGTATAGGGTTTTTTAGGGTTTAGTGTTTAGGGTTGTTTATGGTTTAGTGATTAGGGTTGTTTAGGGTTGTTTAGAGGTTAGTGTTTAGGGTTATTCAGGGTTTATGATTTAGGGTTGTTCAGGGTTTAGGATTTATGGTTGTTCAGGGTTTAGGATTTAGGGATTAAGGTTAAGGGGTTAAGGTTAGGGTTATGGTTAGGGTTAGCATTAGGGTTAGAGTTAGGGTTAAAGTTAGGGTTATGGGGTTATGTTAGGCTTAAAGTTAGGGTTAGGGTGATGGGGTTAAGGTTAGGGTTGGGGTTAGGGTTAGGTTTAGGTTTAGGGTTAGGGTTAGGATTATGGTTATTCTTAGATTTATGGTTTAAAATTTACGGTTTATGGTTTAAGGTTTAGGGTTTAGGATTGTTTAAGTTTAGGGTGGTTTAGGTTTAGGGTACAGAATTTAGCGTTTAAGATTGTTTAATGGTTAGGGTTGTTTAGGTTTTAGCGTTTAGAGTTGTTTAGGGTTTTTTAGGGTTGTTTATAATTTAGTGTTTAGGGTTGTTCAGGATTTATGATTTAGGATATTTTAAGGTTTAGAGATTAAGGTTCTATAGTGTTTTAGGGTTTAGGGTATAATGTTTAGGGTTAAGGGTTTAGGGTTGTTTAGGGTATAGTGTTAATGGTTTTAGGGTTTAGGCTTGTTTAGGGTTTAGTGTTTAGGGTTTAGGGTTTAGTGTTTTTAGCGTTTAGTGTTTATAGTTTAGGGTTTAGGGTGCTTTTGGAATTAGTGTTTAGGGTTTTTCTGGGTTTAAGGTTTAGGATTTAGGGTGTTAGGGTTAGTGTTAGGGTTAGGTTTAGGGTTAAGGTGAGGGTTAGGGTGAGGGTTAAGGTTAGGGTTAGGGTTAAGGTTAGTGTTAGTGTTAGAATAAGGGTTAGGGTTAGGGATAGGGTTAGGGTTAGGGTTAGGGTTAGGGTTATGGTTAGGGTTAGGGTTAGGGGTTAGGGGTTTGGGTTAGGATTAGTGTTAGGGGTTAGGGGTTAGTGTTAGGGTTAGGGTTAGGGTTAGGTTTAGGGTTAGGTTTAGTGTTAGGGTTATTATTAGGGGGTTAGGTTTTAGTTTAGGATTAGTGTTAGGGTTAGAATTAGAAATAGGGTTAGTGTTAGGATTAGGGTCAGGGTTAGGTTTAGGGATAGGGTTAGGGTTAGGGTTAGGGGTAGGGTTAGGGTTAGGGTTAGAATTAAAGTTTAGGGTTTATGTTAGGATTAGGGATAGTGTGATGTTTAGGGTTAGCTTTAGGGTTAGGGTTAGGGTTAGTGTTTGGGTTATGATTAGTGTTAGGATTAGGATTAGGGTTAGGGTCAGGTTTATGTTTAGGGTTAGGGTTAGGGTTAGGGTTAGATTTAGGGTTAGGTTTAGGTTTATTGTTAGATTTAGGGTTTAGGGTTTAAGGTTTATGGTTTAGGATTGTTTAAGTTTAAGGGTGGATTAGGTTTAGGTTTAGAGTTTAGTATTATGGTTACGGTTAGGGTTAGGGTTAGGGTTAGAGTTAGGGTTAGGGTTAAGGTTAAGGTTAGGGTTAGTGTTAGAGTTAGGGTTATGGTTAGTGTTAGGATTAGGGTTAGGGTTAGGGTCAGGGTTAGGTTTAGGGTTAGGGATAGGGTTAGGGTTAGATTTAGGGTTATGTTTAGGTTTATTGTTAGATTTAGTGTTTAGGGTCTAAGGTTTATGGTTTAGGATTGTTTAAGGTTTAGGGTGGATTAGGTTTAGGGTTTAGAGTTTAGTGTTATGGTTAGGGTTAGGGTTAGGGTTAGGGATGGGGTTAGGGTTAGGGTTAGGGTTATGGTAAGGGTTAGGTTTAGGGTTAGGGTTAGGGTTAGGGTAAAAGTTAGGGGGTTAGTGTTAGGGTTTGTGTTAGGGTTAGGGTTAGGGTTAGGGTTAGGTTAGGGTTAGGGTTAGGGTTAGGGTTAGGGTTAGGTTAGGGTTAGGGTTAGGATTAGGGTTTGGGTTAGGGTTAGGTTTAGTGTTAGGGGATAGGGGTTAGTGTTAGGGTTAGGGTTAGGGTTAGGGTTAGGTTTAGTGTTAGGGTTATTATTAGGGGGTTAGGTTTAAGTTTAGGATTAGTGTTAGGTTTAGAATTAGAAATAGGGTTAGTGTTAGGATTAGGGTCAGGGTTAGGTTTAGGGTTAGGGTTAGGGTTAGGGTCAGGGAGGGTTTAGGGTTAGTGTTAGGGTTAGATTTAGGGTTAGGTTTAGGTTTATTGTTAGCTTTAGGATTTAGGGTCTAAGATTTATGGTTTAGGATTGTTTAAGGTTTAGGGTGGATTAGGTTTAGGGTTTAGAGTTTAGTGTTATGGTTACGGTTAGGGTTAGGGTTAGGGTTAGGATTAGGGTTAAGGTTAGGGTTAGGATTAGGTTTAGGGTTCGGGTTAGGGTTAGGGTTAGGGTTAGGGTTAGGGTTAGGGTTAGGGTTAGGGTAAGGGTTAGGGGTTAGTGTTAGGGTTATGGTTATTGTTAGGTTTAGGGTTTAGGGTTTAGTGTTTAGGGTTTAAGGATTAGGGTTTAGGATTGTTTAAGATTTAGGGTGGTTTAGGTTAAGGGTTTAGGGTTTAGAGTTTAGGATTGTTTAAGGTTTAGGGTTCTTTAGGGTATAGTGTTTAGGGTTAAAAGTTTAGGGTTGTTTAGGCTTTAGTGTTTAGGGTTTAGGGTTGTTTAAGGTTTAGTGTTTAAGGTTTAGGTTTTAGGGTTGTTTTGGGTTTAGTGTTTAGTGTTGTTTAGGGTATAGTGTTAATGGTTTAGGGTTTAGGGTTATTTAGGGTTTAGTGTTTAAGGTTTAGGGTATAGGTTTGTTTAGGGTTTAGTGTTTAGGGTTGTTTATGGTTTAGTGATTAGGGTTGTTTAGGGTTGTTTAGAGGTTAGTGTTTAGGGTTATTCAGGGTTTATGATTTAGGGTTGTTCAGGGTTTAGGATTTATGGTTGTTCAGGGTTTAGGATTTAGGGATTAAGGTTAAGGGGTTAAGGTTAGGGTTATGGTTAGGGTTAGCATTAGGGTTAGAGTTAGGGTTAAAGTTAGGGTTATGGGGTTATGTTAGGCTTAAAGTTAGGGTTAGGGTGATGGGGTTAAGGTTAGGGTTGGGGTTAGGGTTAGGTTTAGGTTTAGGATTAGGGTTAGGATTATGGTTATTCTTAGATTTATGGTTTAAAATTTACGGTTTATGGTTTAAGGTTTAGGGTTTAGGATTGTTTAAGTTTAGGGTGGTTTAGGTTTAGGGTACAGAATTTAGCGTTTAAGATTGTTTAATGGTTAGGGTTGTTTAGGTTTTAGCGTTTAGAGTTGTTTAGGGTTTTTTAGGGTTGTTTATAATTTAGTGTTTAGGGTTGTTCAGGATTTATGATTTAGGATATTTTAAGGTTTAGAGATTAAGGTTCTATAGTGTTTTAGGGTTTAGGGTATAATGTTTAGGGTTAAGGGTTTAGGGTTGTTTAGGGTATAGTGTTAATGGTTTTAGGGTTTAGGCTTGTTTAGGGTTTAGTGTTAAGGGTTTAGGGTTTAGGGTTTTTTAGCGTTTAGTGTTTATAGTTTAGGGTTTAGGGTGCTTTTGGAATTAGTGTTTAGGGTTTTTCTGGGTTTAAGGTTTAGGATTTAGGGTGTTAGGGTTAGTGTTAGGGTTAGGTTTAGGGTTAAGGTGAGGGTTAGGGTGAGGGTTAAGGTTAGGGTTAGGGTTAAGGTTAGTGTTAGTGTTAGAATAAGGGTTAGGGTTAGGGATAGGGTTAGGGTTAGTGTTAGGGTTAAGGTTAGGGTTAGGGTTAGGGTTAGGGGTTAGGGGTTTGGGTTAGGGTTAGTGTTAGGGGTTAGGGGTTAGTGTTAGGGTTAGGGTTAGGGTTAGGTTTAGGGTTACGTTTAGTGTTAGGGTTATTATTAGGGGGTTAGGTTTTAGTTTAGGATTAGTGTTAGGGTTAGAATTAGAAATAGGGTTAGTGTTAGGATTAGGGTCAGGGTTAGGTTTAGGGTTAGGGTTAGGGTTAGGGTTAGGGTCAGGGAGGGTTTAGGGTTAGGGTTAGGGTTAGATTTAGGGTTAGGTTTAGGTTTATTGTTAGCTTTAGGAATTAGGGTCTAAGGTTTATGGTTTAGGATTGTTTAAGGTTTAGGGTGGATTAGGTTTAGGGTTTAGAGTTTAGTGTTATGGTTACGGTTAGGGTTAGGGTTAGGGTTAGGATTAGGGTTAAGGTTAGGGTTAGGATTAGGTTTAGGGTTCGGGTTAGTGTTAGGGTTAGGGTTAGGGTTAGGGTTAGGGTAAGGGTTAGGGGTTAGTGTTAGGGTTATGTTATTGTTAGGTTTAGGGTTTAGGGTTTAGTGTTTAGGGTTTAAGGATTAGGGTTTAGGATTGTTTAAGATTTAGGGTGGTTTAGGTTAAGGGTTTAGGGTTTAGAGTTTAGGATTGTTTAAGGTTTAGGGTTGTTTAGGGTATAGTGTTTAGGGTTAAAAGTTTAGGGTTGTTTAGGCTTTAGTGTTTTGGGTTTAGGGTTGTTTAAGGTTTAGTGTTTAAGGTTTAGGTTTTAGGGTTGTTTTGGGTTTAGTGTTTAGTGTTGTTTAGGGTATAGTGTTAATGGTTTAGGGTTTAGGGTTATTTAGGGTTTAGTGTTTAAGGTTTAAGGTATAGGGTTGTTTAGGGTTTAGTGTTTAGGGTTGTTTATGGTTTAGTGATTAGGGTTGTTTAGGGTTGTTTAGAGGTTAGTGTTTAGGGTTATTCAGGGTTTATGATTTAGGGTTGTTCAGGGTTTAGGATTTATGGTTGTTCAGGGTTTAGGATTTAGGGATTAAGGTTAAGGGGTTAGGGTTAGGGTTAGGGTTAGCATTAGGGTTAGAGTTAGGGTTAGAGTTAGGGTTATGGGGTTATGTTAGGCTTAAGTTTAGGGTTAGGGTTATGGGGTTAAGGTTAGGGTTGGGGTTAGGGTTAGGTTTAGGTTTAGGGTTAGGTTTAGGGTTATGGTTATTCTTAGATTTATGGTTTAAAATTTAAGGTTTATGGTTTAAGGTTTAGGGTTTAGGATTGTTTAAGTTTAGGGTGGTTTAGGTTTAGGGTACAGAATTTAGCGTTTAAGATTGTTTAATGGTTAGGGTTGTTTAGGTTTTAGCGTTTAGAGTTGTTTAGGGTTTTTTAGAGTTGTTTATAATTTAGTGTTTAGGGTTGTTCAGGATTTATGATTTAGGATATTTTAAGGTTTAGAGATTAAGGTTCTATAGTGTTTTAGGGTTTAGGGTATAATGTTTAGGGTTAAGGGTTTAGGGTTGTTTAGGGTATAGTGTTAATGGTTTTAGGGTTTAGGCTTGTTTAGGGTTTAGTGTTAAGGGTTTAGGGTTTAGGGTTTTTTAGCGTTTAGTGTTTATAGTTTAGGGTTTAGGGTGCTTTTGGAATTAGTGTTTAGGGTTTTTCTGGGTTTAAGGTTTAGGATTTAGGGTGTTAGGGTTAGTGTTAGGGTTAGGTTTAGGGTTAAGGTGAGGGTTAGGGTGAGGGTTAAGGTTAGGGTTAGGGTTAAGGTTAGTGTTAGTGTTAGAATAAGGGTTAGGGTTAGGGATAGGGTTAGGGTTAGGGTTAGGGTTAAGGTTAGGGTTAGGGTTAGGGTTAGGGGTTAGGGGTTTGGGTTAGGGTTAGTGTTAGGGGTTAGGGGTTAGTGTTAGGGTTAGGGTTAGGGTTAGGTTTAGGGTTAGGTTTAGTGTTAGGGTTATTATTAGGGGGTTAGGTTTTAGTTTAGGATTAGTGTTAGGGTTAGAATTAGAAATAGGGTTAGTGTTAGGATTAGGGTCAGGGTTAGGTTTAGGGTTAGGGTTAGGGTTAGGGTCAGGGAGGGTTTAGGGTTAGGGTTAGGGTTAGATTTAGGGTTAGGTTTAGGTTTATTGTTAGCTTTAGGATTTAGGGTCTAAGGTTTATGGTTTAGGATTGTTTAAGGTTTAGGGTGGATTAGGTTTAGGGTTTAGAGTTTAGTGTTATGGTTACGGTTAGGGTTAGGGTTAGGGTTAGGATTAGGGTTAAGGTTAGGGTTAGGATTAGGTTTAGGGTTCGGGTTAGGGTTAGGGTTAGGGTTAGGGTTAGGGTTAGGGTAAGGGTTAGGGGTTAGTGTTAGGGTTATGGTTATTGTTAGGTTTAGGGTTTAGGGTTTTGTGTTTAGGGTTTAAGGATTAGGGTTTATGATTGTTTAAGATTTAGGGTGGTTTAGGTTAAGGGTTTAGGGTTTAGAGTTTAGGATTGTTTAAGGTTTAGGGTTGTTTAGGGTATAGTGTTTAGGGTTAAAAGCTTAGGGTTGTTTAGGCTTTAGTGTTTAGGGTTTAGGGTTGTTAAAGGTTTAGTGTTTAAGGTTTAGGTTTTAGGGTTGTTTTGGGTTTAGTGTTTAGTGTTGTTTAGGGTATAGTGTTAATGGTTTAGGGTTTAGGGTTATTTAGGGTTTAGTGTTTAAGGTTTAAGGTATAGGGTTGTTTAGGGTTTAGTGTTTAGGGTTGTTTATGGTTTAGTGATTAGGGTTGTTTAGGGTTGTTTAGAGGTTAGTGTTTAGGGTTATTCAGGGTTTATGATTTAGGGTTGTTCAGGGTTTAGGATTTATGGTTGTTCAGGGTTTAGGATTTAGGGATTAAGGTTAAGGGGTTAGGGTTAGGGTTAGGGTTAGCATTAAGGTTAGAGTTAGGGTTAGAGTTAGGGTTATGGGGTTATATTAGGCTTAAGTTTAGGGTTAGGGTTATGGGGTTAAGGTTAGGGTTGGGGTTAGGGTTAGGTTTAGGTTTAGGGTTAGGTTTAGGGTTATGGTTATTCTTAGATTTATGGTTTAAAATTTAGGGTTTATGGTTTAAGGTTTAGTGTTTAGGATTGTTTAAGTTTTAGGGTGGTTTAGATTTAGGGTATAGAATTTAGCGTTTAAGATTGTTTAATGGTTAGGGTTGTTTAGGTTTTAGCGTTTAGAGTTGTTTAGGGTTTTTTAGGGTTGTTTATAATTTAGTGTTTAGGTTTGTTCAGGATTTATGATTTAGGATATTTTAAGGTTTAGGGTTTAAGGTTGAATAGTGTTTTAGGGTTTAGGGTATAATGTTTAGGGTTAAGGGTTTAGGGTTGTTTAGGGTATAGTGTTAATGGTTTTAGGGTTTAGGCTTGTTTAGGGTTTAGTGTTTAGGGTTTAGGGTTTAGGGTTTTTTAGCGTTTAGTGTTTATAGTTTAGGGTTTAGGGTGCTTTTGGAATTAGTGTTTTTCGGGGTTTAGGGTTTAGGTTTTAGGGTGTCAGGGTTAGTGTTAGGGTTAGGTTTAGGGTTAAGGTGAGGGTTAGGGTGAGGGTTAAGGTTAGGGTTAGTGTTAGGGTTAGGGGTTTGGGTTAGGGTTAGTTGCTAGGGCCCTTGTTAGGGACGTTGCTAGGGCCGTTGCTAGGGCCGTTGCTAGGGCCCTCGTTAGGGCCGTTGCTAGGGCCCTTGTTAGGGCCGTTGCTAGGGCCGTTGCTAGGGCCGTTGTTAGGGCCGTTGCTAGGGCCGTTGCTAGGGCCCTTGTTAGGGCCGTTGCTAGGGCCATTGTTAGGGCCGTTGCTAGGGTTGTTCCTAGGGCCGTTTCAAGGGCCGTTGTTAAGGCCGTTGCTAGGGCCCTCGTTAGGGCCGTTGCTAGGGCCGTTGCTAGGGCCGTTGTTAGGGCCGTTGCTAGGGCCGTTGCTAGGGCCGTTGTTAGGGTTGTTGCTAGGGCCGTTGCTAGGGCCGTTGCTAGGGCCCTCGTTAGGGCCGTTGCTAGGGCCATTGTTAGGGCCGTTGTTAGGGCCGTTGCTAGGGCCGTTGCTAGGGCCCTTGTTAGGGCCGTTGCTAGGGCCGTTGTTAGGGCCGTTGCTAGGGCCGTTTCAAGGGCCGTTGTTAGGGCCGTTGCTAGGGCCGTTGTTAGGGCCGTTGCTAGGGCCGTTGCTAGGGCCCTTGTTAGGTCCGTTGCTAGGGCCCTCGTTAGGGCCTTTGCTAGGGCCCTTGTTAGGGCCGTTGCTAGGGCCGTTTCAAAGGCCGTTGTTAGGGCCGTTGCTAGGGCCGTTGCTAGGGCCGTTGTTAGGGCCGTTGCTATGGCCGTTGCTAGGGCCCTCGTTAGGTCCGTTGCTAGGGCCCTCGTTAGGGCCGTTGCTAGGGCCCTCGTTAGGGCCGTTGCTAGGGCCCTTGTTAGGGCCGTTGCTAGGGCCGTAGCTAGGGCCGTTTCCAAGGCCGTTGTTAGGGCCGTTGCTAGGGCCGTTGCTAGGGCCGTTGCTAGGGCCCTTGTTAGGGCCGTTGATAGGGCCCTTGTTAGCGCCGTTGCTAGGGCCGTTGCTAGGGCCGTTGCTAGGGCCGTTGCAAGGGCCGTTGTTAGGGCCGTTGCTAGGGCCCTTGTTAGGGACGTTGCTAGGGCCGTTGCTAGGGCCGTTGCTAGGGCCCTTATTAGGGCCGTTGCTAGGGCCCTTGTTTGGGCCGTTGCTAGGGCCCTCGTTAGGGCCGTTGCTAGGGCCCTTGTTAGGGCCGTTGCTAGGGCTGTTGCTACGGCCGTTTCAAAGGCCGTTAGGGCCGTTGCTAGGGCCATTGCTAGGGCCGTTGCTAGGGCCGTTGCTAGGGCCGTTGCAAGGGCCGTTGTTAGGGCCGTTGCTAGGGCCCTTGTTAGGGACGTTGCTAGGGCCGTTGCTAGGGCCGTTGCTAGGGCCCTTGTTAGGGCCGTTGCTAGGGCCCTTGTTAGGGCCGTTGTTAGGGCCGTTGCTAGGGCCGTTGCTAGGGCCGTTGTTAGGGCCGTTGCTAGGGCCGTTGCTAGGGCCGTTGCTAGGGTTGTTCCTAGGGCCGTTTCAAGGGCCGTTGTTAGGGCCGTTGCTAGGGCCGTTGCTAGGGCCGTTGTTAGGGCCGTTGCTAGGGCCGTTGCTAGGGCTCTCGTTAGGGCCGTTGCTAGGGCCCTTGTTAGGGACGTTGCTAGGGCCGTTGCTAGGGCCGTTTCAAAGGCCGTTGTTAGGGCCGTTGCTAGGGCCATTGCTAGGGCCGTTGCTAGGGCCGTTGCTAGGGCCGTTGCAAGGGCCGTTGTTAGGGCCGTTGCTAGGGCCATTGTTAGGGACGTTGCTAGGCCGTTGCTAGGGCCGTTGCTAGGGCCCTTGTTAGGGCCGTTGCTAGGGCCCTTGTTTGGGCCATTGCTAGGGCCGTTGCTAGGGCCGTTGCTAGGGCCCTTGTTAGTGCCGTTGCTAGGGCCCTTGTTTGGGCCGTTGCTAGGGCCCTTGTTAGGGCCGTTGATAGGGCCCTTGTTAGCGCCGTTGCTAGGGCCGTTGCTAGGGCCGTTGTTAGGGCTGTTGCTAGGGCCGTTGCTAGAGCCCTTGTTAGGGCCGTTGCTAGGGCCGTTGCTAGGGCCCTTGTTAGGGCCGTTGCTAGAGCCGTTGCTAGGGCCGTTGCTAGGGTCGTTGCTACGGCTCTTGTTAGGGCCGTTGCTAGGGCCGTAGCTAGGGCCGTTGTTAGGGCCGTTGCTAGGGCCGTTGCTAGGGCCGTTGTTAGGGCCGTTGCTAGGGCCGTTGCTAGGGCCCTCGTTAGGTCCGTTGCTAGAGCCCTCGTTAGGGCCGTTGCTAGGGCCCTTGTTAGGGCCGTTGCTAGGGCCGTTGCTAGGGCCGTTGCAAGGGCCGTTGTTAGGGCCGTTGCTAGGGCCCTTGTTAGGGACGTTGCTAGGGCCGTTGCTAGGGCCGTTGCTAGGGCCCTTGTTAGGGCCGTTGCTAGGGCCCTTGTTTGGGCCGTTGCTAGGGCCGTTGTTAGGGCCGTTGCTAGGGCCGTTGCTAGGGCCGTTGCTAGGGCCGTTGCAAGGGCCGTTGTTAGGGCCGTTGCTAGGGCCCTTGTTAGGGACGTTGCTAGGGCCGTTGCTAGGGCCGTTGCTAGGGCCCTTGTTAGGGCCGTTGCTAGGGCCCTTGTTTGGGCCGTTGCTAGGGCCGTTGCTAGGGCCGTTGCTAGGGCCGTTGCTAGGGCCGTTGCTAGGGCCGTTGCTAGGGCCGTTGTTAGGGCCGTTGCTAGGGCCGTTGCTAGGGCCCTTGTTAGGTCCGTTGCTAGGGCCCTCGTTAGGGCCGTTGCTAGTGCCCTTGTTAGGGCCGTTGCTAGGGCCGTTGCTAGGGCCGTTTCAAAGGCCGTTGTTAGGGCCGTTGCTAGGGCCGTTGCTAGGGCCGTTGTTAGGGCCCTTGTTTGGGCCGTTGCTAGGGCCCTTGTTAGGGCCGTTGCTAGGGCCCTCGTTAGGGACGTTGTCAGGGCCGTTGCTAGGGCCGTTGTTAGGGCCGTTGCTAGGGCCGTTGCTAGGGCCGTTTCAAAGGCCGTTGTTAGGGCCGTTGCTAGGGCCGTTGCTAGGGCCGTTGCTAGGGCCGTTGCTAGGGCCGTTGCTAGGGCCCTTGTTAGGGCCGTTGCTAGGGCCGTTGCTAGGGCCCTTGTTAGGGCCGTTGCTAGGGCCGTTGCTAGGGCCGTTGCTAGGGCCCTTGTTAGGGCCGTTGCTAGGGCCGTTGCTAGGGCCGTTGCTAGGGCCCTTGTTAGGGCCGTTGCTAGGGCCCTTGTTTGGGCCGTTGCTAGGGGCCTTGTTAGGGCCGTTGCTAGGGCCGTTGCTAGGGCCCTTGTTAGGGCCGTTGCTAGAGCCGTTGCTAGGGACGTTGCTAGGGCCGTTGCTAGGGCCGTTGCTAGGGCCATTGCTAGGGCCGTTGCTAGCGCCGTTGCTAGGGCCGTTGCTAGGGCCGTTGCTAGGGCCGTTGCTAGGGCCGTTGCTTGGGCCGTTGTTAGGGCCGTTGTTAGGGCCGTTGTTAGGGCCGTTGCTAGGGCCATTGCTAGGGCCGTTGCTAGGGCCGTTGCAAGGGCCGTTGTTAGGGCCGTTGCTAGGGCCCTTGTTAGGGACGTTGCTAGGGCCTTTGCTAGGGCCGTTGCTAGGGCCCTTGTTAGGGCCGTTGCTAGGGCCCTTGTTTGGGCCGTTGTTATGGCCGTTGCTAGGGCCATTGCTAGGGCCGTTGCTAGGGCCGTTGCAAGGGCCGTTGTTAGGGCCGTTGCTAGAGCCGTTGCTAGGGACGTTGCTAGGGCCGTTGCTAGGGCCGTTGCTAGGGCCCTTGTTAGGGCCGTTGCTAGGGCCGTTGCTAGGGCCATTGCTAGGGCCGTTGCTAGGGCCGTTGCTAGGGCCGTTGTTAGGGCCGTTGCTAGGGCCGTTGCTAGGGCCCTTGTTACGGCCGTTGCTAGGGCCCTTGTTTGGGCCGTTGCTAGGGCCGTTGCTAGGGCCCTTGTTAGGGACGTTGCTAGGGCCGTTGCTAGGGCCGTTGCTAGGGCCCTTGTTAGGGCCGTTGCTAGGGCCGTTGTTAGGGTCCTTGTTTGGGCCGTTGCTAGGGCCGTTGTTAGGGCTGTTGCTAGGGCCCTTGTTAGGGCCGTTGCTAGGGACCATGTTAGGGCCGTTGCTAGGGCCCTCGTTAGGGCCGTTGTTAGGGCCCTTGTTAGGGCCGTTGCTAGGGCCCTTGTTAGGGCCGTTGCTAGGGCCGTTGCTAGGGCCGTTGCTAGGGCCGTTGCTAGGGCCGTTGCAAGGGCCGTTGTTAGGGCCGTTGCTAGGGCCCTTGTTAGGGACGTTGCTAGGGCCGTTGCTAGGGCCGTTGCTAGGGCCCTTGTTAGGGCCGTTGCTAGGGCCGTTGCTAGGGCCGTTGCTAGGGCCCTTGTTAGGGCCGTTGCTAGGGCCGTTGTTAGGGCCGTTGATAGGGCCCTTGTTAGCTCCGTTGCTAGGGCCGTAGCTAGGGCCGTTGTTAGGGTCGTTGCTAGGGCCTTTGCTAGGGCCGTTGCTAGGGCCGTTGTTAGGGCCGTTGCTAGGGCCGTTGCTAGGGCCCTCGTTAGGTCCGTTGCTAGGGCCCTCGTTAGGGCCGTTGCTAGGGCCCTTGTTAGGGCCGTTGCTAGGGCCGTTGCTATGGCCGTTGCTAGGGCCGTTGCTAGGGCCGTTGTTAGGGCCGTTGCTAGGGCCGTTGCTAGGGCCCTTGTTAGGTCCGTTGCTAGGGCCCTCGTTAGGGCCGTTGCTAGTGCCCTTGTTAGGGCCGTTGCTAGGGCCGTTGCTAGGGCCGTTTCAAAGGCCGTTGTTAGGGCTGTTGCTAGGGCCATTGCTACGGCCGTTGCTAGGGCCGTTGCTAGGGCCGTTGCTAGGGCCCTTGTTAGGGCGGTTGCTAGGGCCGTTGTTAGGGACGTTGCTAGGGCCGTTGCTAGGGCCGTTGTTAGGGCCGTTGCTAGGGCCGTTGCTAGCTCCGTTGCTAGGGCCCTTGTTAGGGCCGTTGCTAGGGACCTTGTTAGGGCCGTTGCTAGGGCCGTAGCTAGGGCCGTTGTTAGGCCCGTTGCTAGGGCCGTTGCTAGTGCCGTTTCAAAGGCCGTTGTTAGGGCCGTTGCTAGGGCCGTTGCTAGGGCCGTTGCTAGGGCCGTTGCTAGGGCCATTGCAAGGGCCGTTGTTAGGGCCGTTGCTAGGGCCCTTGTTAGGGACGTTGCTAGGGCCGTTGCTAGGGCCGTTGCTAGGGCCCTTGTTAGGGCCGTTGCTAGGGCCGTTGCTAGGGCCGTTGCTAGGGCCCTTGTTAGGGCCGTTGCTAGGGCCCTTGTTTGGGCCGTTGCTAGGGCCCTTGTTAGGGCCGTTGATAGGGCCCTTGTTAGCGCCGTTGCTAGGGCCATTGCTAGGGCCGTTGTTAGGGCTGTTGCTAGGGCCGTTGCTAGGGCCCTTGTTAGGGCCGTTGCTAGGGCCGTTGCTAGGGCCCTCGTTAGGGCCGTTGCTAGAGCCGTTGCTAGGGTCGTTGCTAGGGTTGTTCCTAGGGCCGTTTCAAGGGCCGTTGTTAGGGCCGTTGCTAGGTCCGTTGCTAGGGACCTCGTTAGGGCCGTTGCTAGGGCCCTTGTTTGGGCCGTTGCTAGGGCCGTTGCTAGGGCCGTTGCTAGGGCCGTTGTTAGGGCCGTTGCTAGGGCCCTTGTTAGAGACGTTGCTAGGGCCGTTGCTAGGGCCGTTGCTAGGGCCGTTGCTAGGGCCGTTGCTAGGGTTGTTCCTAGGGCCGTTGCTAGGGCCGTTGCTAGGGCCGTTGCTAGGGCCGTTGCTAGGTCCGTTGCTAGGACCCTAGTTAGTGCCGTTGCTAGGGCCCTTGCTAGGGCCTTTGCTAGGGCCGTTGCTAGGGCCGTTGCTAGGGCCGTTGCTAGGGCCCTTGTTAGGTCCGTTGCTAGGGCCCTCGTTAGGGCCGTTGCTAGGGCCGTTGCTAGGGCCGTTTCAAAGGCCGTTGTTAGGGCCGTTGCTAGGGCCATTGCTAGGGCCGTTGCTAGGGCCGTTGCTAGGGCCGTTGCAAGGGCCGTTGTTAGGGCCGTTGCTAGGGCCCTTGTTAGGGACGTTGCTAGGGCCGTTGCTAGGGCCGTTGCTAGGGCCCTTGTTAGGGCCGTTGCTAGGGCCGTTGCTAGGGCCGTTGCTAGGGCCGTTGTTAGGGCAGTTGCTAGGGCCCTTGTTAGGGACGTTTCTAGGGCCGTTGCTAGGGGCGTTGCTAGGGCCGTTGCTAGGGCCCTTGTTAGGGCCGTTGCTAGGGCCCTTGTTTGGGCCGTTGCTAGGGCCGTTGCTAGGGCCGTTGCTAGGGCCATTGCTAGGGCCGTTGTTAGGGCCGTTGCTAGGGCCATTGTTAGGGCCGTTGCTAGGGCCCTTGTTAGGGCCGTTGCTAGGGCCGTTGCTAGGGCCGTTGCAAGGGCCGTTGTTAGGGCCGTTGCTAGGGCTCTTGTTAGGGACGTTGCTAGGGCCGTTGCTAGGGCCGTTGCTAGGGCCGTTGCTAGGGCCGTTGCTAGGGCCATTGCTAGGGCCGTTGCTAGGGCCGTTGCTAGGGCCGTTGTTAGGGCCCTCGTTAGGTCCGTTGCTAGGGCCCTCGTTAGGGCCGTTGCTAGTGCCCTTGTTAGGGCCCTTGTTTGGGCCGTTGCTAGGGCCGTTGCAAGGTCCATTGTTAGGGCCGTTGCTAGGGCCCTTGTTAGGGACGTTGCTAGGGCCGTTGCTAGGGCCGTTGCTAGGGCCCTTGTAGGGCCGTTGCTAGGGCCCTTGTTTGGGCCGTTGCTAGGGCCGTTGTTAGGGCCGTTGCTAGGGCCATTGCTAGGGCCGTTGCTAGGGCCGTTGCTAGGGCCGTTGCAAGGGCCGTTGTTAGGGCCGTTGCTAGGGCCCTTGTTAGGGACGTTGCTAGGGCCGTTGCTAGGGCCGTTGCTAGGGCCCTTGTTAGTGCCGTTGCTAGGGCCGTTGTTAGGGACGTTGCTAGGGCCGTTGCTAGGGCCGTTGTTAGGGCCGTTTCTAGGGCCGTTGCTAGCTCCGTTGCTAGGTCCCTTGTTAGGGCCGTTGCTAGGGACCTTGTTAGGGCCGTTGCTAGGGCCGTAGCTAGGGCCGTTGTTAGGCCCGTTGCTAGGGCCGTTGCTAGTGCCGTTTCAAAGGCCGTTGTTAGGGCCGTTGCTAGGGCCGTTGCTAGGGCCGTTGCTAGGGCCGTTGCTAGGGCCGTTGCAAGGGCCGTTGTTAGGGCCGTTGCTAGGGCCCTTGTTAGGGACGTTGCTAGGACCGTTGCTAGGGCCGTTGCTAGGGCCCTTGTTAGGGCCGTTGCTAGGGCCGTTGCTAGGGCCGTTGCTAGGGCCCTTGTTAGGGCCGTTGCTAGGGCCCTTGTTTGGGCCGTTGCTAGGGCCCTTGTTAGGGCCGTTGATAGGGCCCTTGTTAGCGCCGTTGCTAGGGCCATTGCTAGGGCCGTTGCAAGGGCCGTTGTTAGGGCCGTTGCTAGGGCCCTTGTTAGGGCCGTTGTTAGGGCTGTTGCTAGGGCCGTTGCTAGGGCCCTTGTTAGGGCCGTTGCTAGGGCCGTTGCTAGGGCCCTTGTTAGGGCCGTTGCTAGAGCCGTTGCTAGGGCCGTTGCTAGGGTCGTTGCTAGGGTTGTTTCTAGGGCCGTTTCAAGGGCCGTTGTTAGGGCCGTTGCTAGGTCCGTTGCTAGGGACCTCGTTAGGGCCGTTGCTAGGGCCCTTGTTTGGGCCGTTGTTAGGGCCGTTGCTAGGACCCTAGTTAGTGCCGTTGCTAGGGCCCTTGCTAGGGCCTTTGCTAGGGCCATTGCTAGGGCCGTTGCTAGGGCCGTTGCTAGGGCCGTTGCAAGGGCCGTTGTTAGGGCCGTTGCTAGGGCCCTTGTTAGGGACGTTGCTAGGGCCGTTGCTAGGGCCGTTGCTAGGGCCGTTGCTAGGGCCCTTGGTAGGTGCGTTGCTAGGGCCCTTGTTAGGGCCGTTGCTAGGGCCGTAGCTAGGGCCGTGGCTAGGGCCGTTGTTAGGGCCGTTGCTAGGGCCGTTGCTAGGGCCGTTGCTAGGGCCGTTGCTAGGGCCGTTGCAAGGGCCGTTGTTAGGGCAGTTGCTAGGGCCCTTGTTAGGGACGTTTCTAGGGCCGTTGCTAGGGCCGTTGCTAGGGCCGTTGCTAGGGCCCTTGTTAGGGCCGTTGCTAGGGCCCTTGTTTGGGCCGTTGCTAGGGCCGTTGCTAGGGCCGTTGCTAGGGCCGTTGCTAGGGCCGTTGTTAGGGCCGTTGCTAGGGCCGTTGCTAGGGCCGTTGCTAGGGCCGTTGCTAGGGCCGTTGCTAGGGCCCTTGTTAGGGCCGTTGATAGGGCCCTTGTTAGCGCCGTTGCTAGGGCCGTTGCTAGGGCCGTTGCTAGGGCCGTTGCTAGGGCCGTTGCAAGGGCCGTTGCTAGGGCCGTTGCTAGGGCTCTTGTTAGGGACGTTGCTAGGGCCGTTGCAAGGGCCGTTGCTAGGGCCCTTGTTAGGGCCGTGGCTAGGGCCGTTGCTAGGGCCGTTGCTAGGGCCCTTGTTAGGGCCGTTGCTAGGGCCGTTGCTAGGGCCCTTGTTAGGGCCGTTGTTAGAGCCGTTGCTAGGGCCGTTGCTAGGGTCGTTGCTACGGCCCTTGTTAGGGCCGTTGCTAGGGCCGTAGCTAGGGCCGTTGTTAGGGCCGTTGCTAGGGCCGTTGCTAGGGCCGTTGTTAGGGCCGTTGATAGGGCCGTTGCTAGGGCCCTTGTTAGGTCCATTGCTAGGGCCCTCGTTAGGGCCGTTGCTAGGGCCCTTGTTAGGGCCGTTGCTAGGGCCGTTGTTAGGGCCGTTGCTAGGGCCGTTGCTAGGGCCGTTGCTAGGGCCGTTGCTAGGGCCGTTGCAAGGGCCGTTGCTAGGGCCGTTGCTAGGGCCCTTGTTTGGGCCGTTGCTAGGGCCGTCGCTAGGGCCCTTGTTAGGGCCGTCGCTAGGGCCCTTGTTAGGGCCGTTGCTAGGGCCATTGCTAGGGCCGTTGCTAGGGCCGTTGCTAGGGCCGTTGCTAGGGCCCTTGCAAGGGCCGTTGTTAGGGCCGTTGCTAGGGCCGTTGCTAGGGCCGTTATTAGGGCCGTTGTTAGGGCCGTTGCTAGGGCCATTGCTAGGGCCGTTGCTAGGGCCGTTGCTAGGGCCGTTGCAAGGTCCATTGTTAGGGCCGTTGCTAGGGCCCTTGTTAGGGACGTTGCTAGGGCCGTTGCTAGGGCCATTGCTAGGGCCCTTGTAGGGCCGTTGCTAGGGCCCTTGTTTGGGCCGTTGCTAGGGCCCTTGTTAGGGCCGTTGATAGGGCCCTTGTTAGCGCCGTTGCTAGGGCCGTTGCTAGGGCCGTTGTTAGGGCTGTTGCTAGGGCCGTTGCTAGAGCCCTTGTTAGGGCCGTTGCTAGGGCCGTTGCTAGGGCCCTTGTTAGGGCCGTTGCTAGAGCCGTTGCTAGGGCCGTTGCTAGGGTCGTTGCTACGGCTCTTGTTAGGGCCGTTGCTAGGGCCGTAGCTAGGGCCGTTGTTAGGGCCGTTGCTAGGGCCGTTGCTAGGGCCGTTGTTAGGGCCGTTGCTAGGGCCGTTGCTAGGGCCCTCGTTAGGTCCGTTGCTAGAGCCCTCGTTAGGGCCGTTGCTAGGGCCCTTGTTAGGGCCGTTGCTAGGGCCGTTGCTAGGGCCGTTGCAAGGGCCGTTGTTAGGGCCGTTGCTAGGGCCCTTGTTAGGGACGTTGCTAGGGCCGTTGCTAGGGCCGTTGCTAGGGCCCTTGTTAGGGCCGTTGCTAGGGCCCTTGTTTGGGCCGTTGCTAGGGCCGTTGTTAGGGCCGTTGCTAGGGCCGTTGCTAGGGCCGTTGCTAGGGCCGTTGCAAGGGCCGTTGTTAGGGCCGTTGCTAGGGCCCTTGTTAGGGACGTTGCTAGGGCCGTTGCTAGGGCCGTTGCTAGGGCCCTTGTTAGGGCCGTTGCTAGGGCCCTTGTTTGGGCCGTTGCTAGGGCCGTTGCTAGGGCCGTTGCTAGGGCCGTTGCTAGGGCCGTTGCTAGGGCCGTTGCTAGGGCCGTTGTTAGGGCCGTTGCTAGGGCCGTTGCTAGGGCCCTTGTTAGGTCCGTTGCTAGGGCCCTCGTTAGGGCCGTTGCTAGTGCCCTTGTTAGGGCCGTTGCTAGGGCCGTTGCTAGGGCCGTTTCAAAGGCCGTTGTTAGGGCCGTTGCTAGGGCCGTTGCTAGGGCCGTTGTTAGGGCCCTTGTTTGGGCCGTTGCAAGGGCCCTTGTTAGGGCCGTTGCTAGGGCCCTCGTTAGGGACGTTGTCAGGGCCGTTGCTAGGGCCGTTGTTAGGGCCGTTGCTAGGGCCGTTGCTAGGGCCGTTTCAAAGGCCGTTGTTAGGGCCGTTGCTAGGGCCGTTGCTAGGGCCGTTGCTAGGGCCGTTGCTAGGGCCGTTGCTAGGGCCCTTGTTAGGGCCGTTGCTAGGGCCGTTGCTAGGGCCCTTGTTAGGGCCGTTGCTAGGGCCGTTGCTAGGGCCGTTGCTAGGGCCCTTGTTAGGGCCGTTGCTAGGGCCGTTGCTAGGGCCGTTGCTAGGGCCCTTGTTAGGGCCGTTGCTAGGGCCCTTGTTTGGGCCGTTGCTAGGGCCCTTGTTAGGGCCGTTGCTAGGGCCGTTGCTAGGGCCCTTGTTAGGGCCGTTGCTAGAGCCGTTGCTAGGGACGTTGCTAGGGCCGTTGCTAGGGCCGTTGCTAGGGCCATTGCTAGGGCCGTTGCTAGCGCCGTTGCTAGGGCCGTTGCTAGGGCCGTTGCTAGGGCCGTTGCTAGGGCCGTTGCTAGGGCCGTTGTTAGGGCCGTTGTTAGGGCCGTTGTTAGGGCCGTTGCTAGGGCCATTGCTAGGGCCGTTGCTAGGGCCGTTGCAAGGGCCGTTGTTAGGGCCGTTGCTAGGGCCCTTGTTAGGGACGTTGCTAGGGCCTTTGCTAGGGCCGTTGCTAGGGCCCTTGTTAGGGCCGTTGCTAGGGCCCTTGTTTGGGCCGTTGTTAGGGCCGTTGCTAGGGCCATTGCTAGGGCCGTTGCTAGGGCCGTTGCAAGGGCCGTTGTTAGGGCCGTTGCTAGAGCCGTTGCTAGGGACGTTGCTAGGGCCGTTGCTAGGGCCGTTGCTAGGGCCCTTGTTAGGGCCGTTGCTAGGGCCGTTGCTAGGGCCATTGCTAGGGCCGTTGCTAGGGCCGTTGCTAGGGCCGTTGTTAGGGCCGTTGCTAGGGCCGTTGCTAGGGCCCTTGTTACGGCCGTTGCTAGGGCCCTTGTTTGGGCCGTTGCTAGGGCCGTTGCTAGGGCCCTTGTTAGGGACGTTGCTAGGGCCGTTGCTAGGGCCGTTGCTAGGGCCCTTGTTAGGGCCGTTGCTAGGGCCGTTGTTAGGGTCCTTGTTTGGGCCGTTGCTAGGGCCGTTGTTAGGGCTGTTGCTAGGGCCCTTGTTAGGGCCGTTGCTAGGGACCATGTTAGGGCCGTTGCTAGGGCCCTCGTTAGGGCCGTTGTTAGGGCCCTTGGTAGGGCCGTTGCTAGGGCCCTTGTTAGGGCCGTTGCTAGGGCCGTTGCTAGGGCCGTTGCTAGGGCCGTTGCTAGGGCCGTTGCAAGGGCCGTTGTTAGGGCCGTTGCTAGGGCCCTTGTTAGGGACGTTGCTAGGGCCGTTGCTAGGGCCGTTGCTAGGGCCCTTGTTAGGGCCGTTGCTAGGGCCGTTGCTAGGGCCGTTGCTAGGGCCCTTGTTAGGGCCGTTGCTAGGGCCGTTGTTAGGGCCGTTGATAGGGCCCTTGTTAGCTCCGTTGCTAGGGCCGTAGCTAGGGCCGTTGTTAGGGTCGTTGCTAGGGCCTTTGCTAGGGCCGTTGCTAGGGCCGTTGTTAGGGCCGTTGCTAGGGCCGTTGCTAGGGCCCTCGTTAGGTCCGTTGCTAGGGCCCTCGTTAGGGCCGTTGCTAGGGCCCTTGTTAGGGCCGTTGCTAGGGCCGTTGCTATGGCCGTTGCTAGGGCCGTTGCTAGGGCCGTTGCTAGGGCCGTTGTTAGGGCCGTTGCTAGGGCCGTTGCTAGGGCCCTTGTTAGGTCCGTTGCTAGGGCCCTCGTTAGGGCCGTTGCTAGTGCCCTTGTTAGGGCCGTTGCTAGGGCCGTTGCTAGGGCCGTTTCAAAGGCCGTTGTTAGGGCCGTTGCTAGGGCCATTGCTACGGCCGTTGCTAGGGCCGTTGCTAGGGCCGTTGCTAGGGCCCTTGTTAGGGCGGTTGCTAGGGCCGTTGTTAGGGACGTTGCTAGGGCCGTTGCTAGGGCCGTTGTTAGGGCCGTTGCTAGGGCCGTTGCTAGCTCCGTTGCTAGGGCCCTTGTTAGGGCCGTTGCTAGGGACCTTGTTAGGGCCGTTGCTAGGGCCGTAGCTAGGGCCGTTGTTAGGCCCGTTGCTAGGGCCGTTGCTAGTGCCGTTTCAAAGGCCGTTGTTAGGGCCGTTGCTAGGGCCGTTGCTAGGGCCGTTGCTAGGGCCGTTGCTAGGGCCATTGCAAGGGCCGTTGTTAGGGCCGTTGCTAGGGCCCTTGTTAGGGACGTTGCTAGGGCCGTTGCTAGGGCCGTTGCTAGGGCCCTTGTTAGGGCCGTTGCTAGGGCCGTTGCTAGGGCCGTTGCTAGGGCCCTTGTTAGGGCCGTTGCTAGGGCCCTTGTTTGGGCCGTTGATAGGGCCCTTGTTAGGGCCGTTGATAGGGCCCTTGTTAGCGCCGTTGCTAGGGCCATTGTTAGGGCTGTTGCTAGGGCCGTTGCTAGGGCCCTTGTTAGGGCCGTTGCTAGGGCCGTTGCTAGGGCCCTCGTTAGGGCCGTTGCTAGAGCCGTTGCTAGGGTCGTTGCTAGGGTTGTTCCTAGGGCCGTTTCAAGGGCCGTTGTTAGGGCCGTTGCTAGGTCCGTTGCTAGGGACCTCGTTAGGGCCGTTGCTAGGGCCCTTGTTTGGGCCGTTGCTAGGGCCGTTGCTAGGGCCGTTGCTAGGGCCGTTGTTAGGGCCGTTGCTAGGGCCCTTGTTAGAGACGTTGCTAGGGCCGTTGCTAGGGCCGTTGCTAGGGCCGTTGCTAGGGCCGTTGCTAGGGTTGTTCCTAGGGCCGTTGCTAGGGCCTTTGCTAGGGCCGTTGCTAGGGCCGTTGCTAGGGCCGTTGCTAGGGCCCTTGTTAGGTCCGTTGCTAGGGCCCTCGTTAGGGCCGTTGCTAGGGCCGTTGCTAGGGCCGTTTCAAAGGCCGTTGTTAGGGCCGTTGCTAGGGCCATTGCTAGGGCCGTTGCTAGGGCCGTTGCTAGGGCCGTTGCAAGGGCCGTTGTTAGGGCCGTTGCTAGGGCCCTTGTTAGGGACGTTGCTAGGGCCGTTGCTAGGGCCCTTGTTAGGGCCGTTGCTAGGGCCGTTGCTAGGGCCGTTGCTAGGGCCGTTGTTAGGGCAGTTGCTAGGGCCCTTGTTAGGGACGTTTCTAGGGCCGTTGCTAGGGGCGTTGCTAGGGCCGTTGCTAGGGCCCTTGTTAGGGCCGTTGCTAGGGCCCTTGTTTGGGCCGTTGCTAGGGCCGTTGCTAGGGCCGTTGCTAGGGCCATTGCTAGGGCCGTTGTTAGGGCCGTTGCTAGGGCCGTTGTTAGGGCCGTTGCTAGGGCCCTTGTTAGGGCCGTGGCTAGGGCCGTTGCTAGGGCCGTTGCAAGGGCCGTTGTTAGGGCCGTTGCTAGGGCTCTTGTTAGGGACGTTGCTAGGGCCGTTGCTAGGGCCGTTGCTAGGGCCGTTGCTAGGGCCGTTGCTAGGGCCATTGCTAGGGCCGTTGCTAGGGCCGTTGCTAGGGCCGTTGTTAGGGCCGTTGCTAGGGCCGTTGCTAGGGCCCTCGTTAGGTCCGTTGCTAGGGCCCTCGTTAGGGCCGTTGCTAGTGCCCTTGTTAGGGCCGTTGCTAGGGCCGTTGCTAGGGCCGTTTCAAAGGCCGTAGTTAGGGCCGTTGCTAGGGCCATTGCTAGGGCCGTTGCTAGGGCCGTTGCTAGGGCCGTTGCAAGGGCCGTTGTTAGGGCCGTTGCTAGGGCCCTTGTTAGGGACGTTGCTAGGGCCGTTGCTAGGGCCGTTGCTAGGGCCCTTGTTAGGGCCGTTGCTAGGGCCCTTGTTTGGGCCGTTGCTAGGGCCGTTGCAAGGTCCATTGTTAGGGCCGTTGCTAGGGCCCTTGTTAGGGACGTTGCTAGTGCCGTTGCTAGGGCCGTTGCTAGGGCCCTTGTAGGGCCGTTGCTAGGGCCCTTGTTTGGGCCGTTGCTAGGGCCGTTGTTAGGGCCGTTGCTAGGGCCATTGCTAGGGCCGTTGCTAGGGCCGTTGCTAGGGCCGTTGCAAGGGCCGTTGTTAGGGCCGTTGCTAGGGCCCTTGTTAGGGACGTTGCTAGGGCCGTTGCTAGGGCCGTTGCTAGGGCCCTTGTTAGTGCCGTTGCTAGGGCCGTTGTTAGGGACGTTGCTAGGGCCGTTGCTAGGGCCGTTGTTAGGGCCGTTTCTAGGGCCGTTGCTAGCTCCGTTGCTAGGTCCCTTGTTAGGGCCGTTGCTAGGGACCTTGTTAGGGCCGTTGCTAGGGCCGTAGCTAGGGCCGTTGTTAGGCCCGTTGCTAGGGCCGTTGCTAGTGCCGTTTCAAAGGCCGTTGTTAGGGCCGTTGCTAGGGCCGTTGCTAGGGCCGTTGCTAGGGCCGTTGCTAGGGCCGTTGCAAGGGCCGTTGTTAGGGCCGTTGCTAGGGCCCTTGTTAGGGACGTTGCTAGGACCGTTGCTAGGGCCGTTGCTAGGGCCCTTGTTAGGGCCGTTGCTAGGGCCGTTGCTAGGGCCGTTGCTAGGGCCCTTGTTAGGGCCGTTGCTAGGGCCCTTGTTTGGGCCGTTGCTAGGGCCCTTGTTAGGGCCGTTGATAGGGCCCTTGTTAGCGCCGTTGCTAGGGCCATTGCTAGGGCCGTTGCAAGGGCCGTTGTTAGGGCCGTTGCTAGGGCCCTTGTTAGGGCCGTTGTTAGGGCTGTTGCTAGGGCCGTTGCTAGGGCCCTTGTTAGGGCCGTTGCTAGGGCCGTTGCTAGGGCCCTTGTTAGGGCCGTTGCTAGAGCCGTTGCTAGGGCCGTTGCTAGGGTCGTTGCTAGGGTTGTTTCTAGGGCCGTTTCAAGGGCCGTTGTTAGGGCCGTTGCTAGGTCCGTTGCTAGGGACCTCGTTAGGGCCGTTGCTAGGGCCCTTGTTTGGGCCGTTGTTAGGGCCGTTGCTAGGACCCTAGTTAGTGCCGTTGCTAGGGCCCTTGCTAGGGCCTTTGCTAGGGCCGTTGCTAGGGCCGTTGCTAGGGCCGTTGCTAGGGCCGTTGCAAGGGCCGTTGTTAGGGCCGTTGCTAGGGCCCTTGTTAGGGACGTTGCTAGGGCCGTTGCTAGGGCCGTTGCTAGGGCCGTTGCTAGGGCCCTTGGTAGGTGCGTTGCTAGGGCCCTTGTTAGGGCCGTTGCTAGGGCCGTAGCTAGGGCCGTGGCTAGGGCCGTTGTTAGGGCCGTTGCTAGGGCCGTTGCTAGGGCCGTTGCTAGGGCCGTTGCTAGGGCCGTTGCAAGGGCCGTTGTTAGGGCAGTTGCTAGGGCCCTTGTTAGGGACGTTTCTAGGGCCGTTGCTAGGGCCGTTGCTAGGGCCGTTGCTAGGGCCCTTGTTAGGGCCGTTGCTAGGGCCCTTGTTTGGGCCGTTGCTAGGGCCGTTGCTAGGGCCGTTGCTAGGGCCGTTGCTAGGGCCGTTGTTAGGGCCGTTGCTAGGGCCGTTGTTAGGGCCGTTGCTAGGGCCATTGCTAGGGCCGTTGCTAGGGCCCTTGTTAGGGCCGTTGATAGGGCCCTTGTTAGCGCCGTTGCTAGGGCCGTTGCTAGGGCCGTTGCTAGGGCCGTTGCTAGGGCCGTTGCAAGGGCCGTTGCTAGGGCCGTTGCTAGGGCTCTTGTTAGGGACGTTGCTAGGGCCGTTGCAAGGGCCGTTGCTAGGGCCCTTGTTAGGGCCGTGGCTAGGGCCGTTGCTAGGGCCGTTGCTAGGGCCCTTGTTAGGGCCGTTGCTAGGGCCGTTGCTAGGGCCCTTGTTAGGGCCGTTGCTAGAGCCGTTGCTAGGGCCGTTGCTAGGGTCGTTGCTACGGCCCTTGTTAGGGCCGTTGCTAGGGCCGTAGCTAGGGCCGTTGTTAGGGCCGTTGCTAGGGCCGTTGCTAGGGCCGTTGTTAGGGCCGTTGATAGGGCCGTTGCTAGGGCCCTTGTTAGGTCCATTGCTAGGGCCCTCGTTAGGGCCGTTGCTAGGGCCCTTGTTAGGGCCGTTGCTAGGGCCGTTGTTAGGGCCGTTGACAGGGCCGTTGCTAGGGCCGTTGCTAGGGCCGTTGCTAGGGCCATTGCAAGGGCCGTTGTTAGGGCCGTTGCTAAGGCCCTTGTTAGGGACGTTGCTAGGGCCGTTGCTAGGGCCGTTGCTAGGGCCGTTGTTAGGGCCGTTGCTAGGGCCATTGCTAGGGCCGTTGCTAGGGCCGTTGCTAGGGCCGTTGTTAGGGCCCTTGTTAGTGCCGTTGCTAGGGACCTTGTTTGGGCCGTTGCTAGGGCCGTTGCTAGGGCCGTTGTTAGGGCTGTTGCTAGGGCCGTTGCTAGAGCCCTTGTTAGGGCCGTTGCTAGGGCCGTTGCTAGGGCCGTCGCTAGGGCCCTTGTTAGGGCCGTCGCTAGGGCCCTTGTTAGGGCCGTTGCTAGGGCCATTGCTAGGGCCGTTGCTAGGGCCGTTGCTAGGGCCGTTGCTAGGGCCCTTGCAAGGGCCGTTGTTAGGGCCGTTGCTAGGGCCGTTGCTAGGGCCGTTATTAGGGCCGTTGTTAGGGCCGTTGCTAGGGCCATTGCTAGGGCCGTTGCTAGGGCCGTTGCTAGGGCCGTTGCAAGGTCCATTGTTAGGGCCGTTGCTAGGGCCCTTGTTAGGGACGTTGCTAGGGCCGTTGCTAGGGCCGTTGCTAGGGCCCTTGTAGGGCCGTTGCTAGGGCCCTTGTTTGGGCCGTTGCTAGGGCCGTTGTTAGGGCCGTTGCTAGGGCCATTGCTAGGGCCGTTGCTAGGGCCGTTGCTAGGGCCGTTGCAAGGGCTGTTGTTAGGGCCGTTGCTAGGGCCCTTGTTAGGGACGTTGCTAGGGCCGTTGCTAGGGCCGTTGCTAGGGCCCTTGTTAGTGCCGTTGCTAGGGCCCTTGTTTGGGCCGTTGCTAGGGCCGTTGCTAGGGCCGTTGCTATGGCCGTTGCTAGGGCCGTTGCTAGGGCCGTTGCTAGGGCCCTTGTTAGGTCCGTTGCTAGGGCCCTTGTTTGGGCCGTTGCTAGGGCCGTTGTTAGGGCCGTTGCTAGGGCCATTGCTAGGGCCGTTGCTAGGGCCGTTGCTAGGGCCGTTGCAAGGGCCGTTGTTAGGGCCGTTGCTAGGGCCCTTGTTAGGGACGTTGCTAGGGCCGTTGCTAGGACCGTTGCTAGGGCCCTTGTTAGTGCCGTTGCTAGGGCCGTTGTTAGGGACGTTGCTAGGGCCGTTGCTAGGGCCGTTGTTAGGGCCGTTTCTAGGGCCGTTGCTAGCTCCGTTGCTAGGTCCCTTGTTAGGGCCGTTGCTAGGGACCTTGTTAGGGCCGTTGCTAGGGCCGTAGCTAGGGCCGTTGTTAGGCCCGTTGCTAGGGCCGTTGCTAGTGCCGTTTCAAAGGCCGTTGTTAGGGCCGTTGCTAGGGCCGTTGCTAGGGCCGTTGCTAGGGCCGTTGCTAGGGCCGTTGCAAGGGCCGTTGTTAGGGCCGTTGCTAGGGCCCTTGTTAGGGACGTTGCTAGGACCGTTGCTAGGGCCGTTGCTAGGGCCCTTGTTAGGGCCGTTGCTAGGGCCGTTGCTAGGGCCGTTGCTAGGGCCCTTGTTAGGGCCGTTGCTAGGGCCCTTGTTTGGGCCGTTGCTAGGGCCCTTGTTAGGGCCGTTGATAGGGCCCTTGTTAGCGCCGTTGCTAGGGCCATTGCTAGGGCCGTTGCAAGGGCCGTTGTTAGGGCCGTTGCTAGGGCCCTTGTTAGGGCCGTTGTTAGGGCTGTTGCTAGGGCCGTTGCTAGGGCCCTTGTTAGGGCCGTTGCTAGGGCCGTTGCTAGGGCCCTTGTTAGGGCCGTTGCTAGAGCCGTTGCTAGGGCCGTTGCTAGGGTCGTTGCTAGGGTTGTTTCTAGGGCCGTTTCAAGGGCCGTTGTTAGGGCCGTTGCTAGGTCCGTTGCTAGGGACCTCGTTAGGGCCGTTGCTAGGGCCCTTGTTTGGGCCGTTGTTATGGCCGTTGCTAGGACCCTAGTTAGTGCCGTTGCTAGGGCCCTTGCTAGGGCCTTTGCTAGGGCCGTTGCTAGGGCCGTTGCTAGGGCCGTTGCTAGGGCCGTTGCAAGGGCCGTTGTTAGGGCCGTTGCTAGGGCCCTTGTTAGGGACGTTGCTAGGGCCGTTGCTAGGGCCGTTGCTAGGGCCGTTGCTAGGGCCCTTGGTAGGTGCGTTGCTAGGGCCCTTGTTAGGGCCGTTGCTAGGGCCGTAGCTAGGGCCGTGGCTAGGGCCGTTGTTAGGGCCGTTGCTAGGGCCGTTGCTAGGGCCGTTGCTAGGGCCGTTGCTAGGGCCGTTGCAAGGGCCGTTGTTAGGGCAGTTGCTAGGGCCCTTGTTAGGGACGTTTCTAGGGCCGTTGCTAGGGCCGTTGCTAGGGCCGTTGCTAGGGCCCTTGTTAGGGCCGTTGCTAGGGCCCTTGTTTGGGCCGTTGCTAGGGCCGTTGCTAGGGCCGTTGCTAGGGCCGTTGCTAGGGCCGTTGTTAGGGCCGTTGCTAGGGCCGTTGTTAGGGCCGTTGCTAGGGCCATTGCTAGGGCCGTTGCTAGGGCCCTTGTTAGGGCCGTTGATAGGGCCCTTGTTAGCGCCGTTGCTAGGGCCGTTGCTAGGGCCGTTGCTAGGGCCGTTGCTAGGGCCGTTGCAAGGGCCGTTGCTAGGGCCGTTGCTAGGGCTCTTGTTAGGGACGTTGCTAGGGCCGTTGCAAGGGCCGTTGCTAGGGCCCTTGTTAGGGCCGTTGCTAGGGCCCTTGTTTGGGCCGTGGCTAGGGCCGTTGCTAGGGCCGTTGCTAGGGCCCTTGTTAGGGCCGTTGCTAGGGCCGTTGCTAGGGCCCTTGTTAGGGCCGTTGCTAGAGCCGTTGCTAGGGCCGTTGCTAGGGTCGTTGCTACGGCCCTTGTTAGGGCCGTTGCTAGAGCCGTAGCTAGGGCCGTTGTTAGGGCCGTTGCTAGGGCCGTTGCTAGGGCCGTTGTTAGGGCCGTTGATAGGGTCGTTGCTAGGGCCCTTGTTAGGTCCGTTGCTAGGGCCCTCGTTAGGGCCGTTGCTAGGGCCCTTGTTAGGGCCGTTGCTAGGGCCGTTGTTAGGGCCGTTGCTAGGGCCGTTGCTAGGGCCGTTGCTAGGGCCGTTGCTAGGGCCATTGCAAGGGCCGTTGTTAGGGCCGTTGCTAAGGCCCTTGTTAGGGACGTTGCTAGGGCCGTTGCTAGGGCCGTTGCTAGGGCCGTTGTTAGGGCCGTTGCTAGGGCCATGGCTAGGGCCGTTGCTAGGGACCTTGTTTGGGCCGTTGCTAGGGCCGTTGCTAGGGCCGTTGTTAGGGCTGTTGCTAGGGCCGTTGCTAGAGCCCTTGTTAGGGCCGTTGCTAGGGCCGTTGCTAGGGCCGTCGCTAGGGCCCTTGTTAGGGCCGTCGCTAGGGCCCTTGTTAGGGCCGTTGCTAGGGCCATTGCTAGGGCCGTTGCTAGGGCCGTTGCTAGGGCCGTTGCTAGGGCCCTTGCAAGGGCCGTTGTTAGGGCCGTTGCTAGGGCCGTTGCTAGGGCCGTTATTAGGGCCGTTGTTAGGGCCGTTGCTAGGGCCATTGCTAGGGCCGTTGCTAGGGCCTTTGCTAGGGCCGTTGCAAGGTCCATTTTTAGGGCCGTTGCTAGGGCCCTTGTTAGGGACGTTGCTAGGGCCGTTGCTAGGGCCGTTGCTAGGGCCCTTGTAGGGCCGTTGCTAGGGCCCTTGTTTGGGCCGTTGCTAGGGAAGTTGTTAGGGCCGTTGCTAGGGCCATTGCTAGGGCCGTTGCTAGGGCCGTTGCTAGGGCCGTTGCAAGGGCCGTTGTTAGGGCCGTTGCTAGGGCCCTTGTTAGGGACGTTGCTAGGGCCGTTGCTAGGGCCGTTGCTAGGGCCCTTGTTAGTGCCGTTGCTAGGGCCCTTGTTTGGGCCGTTGCTAGGGCCGTTGCTAGGGCCGTTGCTATGGCCGTTGCTAGGGCCGTTGCTAGGGCCGTTGCTAGGGCCGTTGTTAGGGCCGTTGCTAGGGCCGTTGCTAGGGCCCTTGTTAGGTCCGTTGCTAGGGCCCTCGTTAGGGCCATTGCTAGTGCCCTTGTTAGGGCCGTTGCTAGGGCCGTTGCTAGGGCCGTTTCAAAGGCCGTTGTTAGGGCCGTTGCTAGGGCCATTGCTACGGCCGTTTCTAGGGCCATTGCTAGGGCCGTTGCTAGGGCCCTTGTTAGGGCGGTTGCTAGGGCCGTTGTTAGGGACGTTGCTAGGGCCGTTGCTAGGGCCGTTGTTAGGGCCGTTGCTAGGGCCGTTGCTAGCTCCGTTGCTAGGGCCCTTGTTAGGGCCGTTGCTAGGGACCTTGTTAGGGCCGTTGCTAGGGCCGTAGCTAGGGCCGTTGTTAGGCCCGTTGCTAGGGCCGTTGCTAGTGCCGTTTCAAAGGCCGTTGTTAGGGCCGTTGCTAGGGCCGTTGCTAGGGCCGTTGCTAGGGCCGTTGCTAGGGCCGTTGCAAGGGCCGTTGTTAGGGCCGTTGCTAGGGCCCTTGTTAGGCACGTTGCTAGGGCCGTTGCTAGGGCCGTTGCTAGGGCCCTTGTTAGGGCCGTTGCTAGGGCCGTTGCTAGGGCCGTTGCTAGGGCCCTTGTTAGGGCCGTTGCTAGGGCCCTTGTTTGGGCCGTTGCTAGGGCCCTTGTTAGGGCCGTTGATAGGGCCCTTGTTAGCGCCGTTGCTAGGGCCATTGCTAGGGCCGTTGTTAGGGCCCTTGTTAGGGCCGTTGCTAGGACCCTAGTTAGTGCCGTTGCTAGGGCCCTTGCTAGGGCCTTTGCTAGGGCCGTTGCTAGGGCCGTTGCTAGGGCCGTTGCTAGGGCCGTTGCAAGGGCCGTTGTTAGGGCCGTTGCTAGGGCCCTTGTTAGGGACGTTGCTAGGGCCGTTGCTAGGGCCGTTGCTAGGGCCGTTGCTAGGGCCCTTGGTAGGGCCGTTGCTAGGGCCCTTGTTAGGGCCGTTGCTAGGGCCGTAGCTAGGGCCGTGGCTAGGGCCCTTGTTAGAGACGTTGCTAGGGCCGTTGCTAGGGCCGTTGCTAGGGCCGTTGCTAGGGCCGTTGCTAGGGCCGTTGCAAGGGCCGTTGTTAGGGCAGTTGCTAGGGCCATTGCTAGGGCCGTTGCTAGGGCCGTTGCTAGGGCCGTTGCAAGGGCCGTTGTTAGGGCCGTTGCTAGGGCCCTTGTTAGGGACGTTGCTAGGGCCGTTGCTAGGGCCGTTGCTAGGGCCGTTGCTAGGGCCGTTGCTAGGGCCGTTGTTAGGGCCGTTGCTAGGGCCGTTGCTAGGGCCCTTGTTAGGTCCGTTGCTAGGGCCCTCGTTAGGGCCATTGCTAGTGCCCTTGTTAGGGCCGTTGCTAGGGCCGTTGCTAGGGCCGTTTCAAAGGCCGTTGTTAGGGCCGTTGCTAGGGCCATTGCTACGGCCGTTTCTAGGGCCATTGCTAGGGCCGTTGCTAGGGCCCTTGTTAGGGCGGTTGCTAGGGCCGTTGTTAGGGACGTTGCTAGGGCCGTTGCTAGGGCCGTTGTTAGGGCCGTTGCTAGGGCCGTTGCTAGCTCCGTTGCTAGGGCCCTTGTTAGGGCCGTTGCTAGGGACCTTGTTAGGGCCGTTGCTAGGGCCGTAGCTAGGGCCGTTGTTAGGCCCGTTGCTAGGGCCGTTGCTAGTGCCGTTTCAAAGGCCGTTGTTAGGGCCGTTGCTAGGGCCGTTGCTAGGGCCGTTGCTAGGGCCGTTGCTAGGGCCGTTGCAAGGGCCGTTGTTAGGGCCGTTGCTAGGGCCCTTGTTAGGGACGTTGCTAGGGCCGTTGCTAGGGCCGTTGCTAGGGCCCTTGTTAGGGCCGTTGCTAGGGCCGTTGCTAGGGCCGTTGCTAGGGCCCTTGTTAGGGCCGTTGCTAGGGCCCTTGTTTGGGCCGTTGCTAGGGCCCTTGTTAGGGCCGTTGCTAGGGCCCTTGTTAGGGCCGTTGCTAGGGCCGTAGCTAGGGCCGTGGCTAGGGCCCTTGTTAGAGACGTTGCTAGGGCCGTTGCTAGGGCCGTTGCTAGGGCCGTTGCTAGGGCCGTTGCTAGGGCCGTTGCAAGGGCCGTTGTTAGGGCAGTTGCTAGGGCCATTGCTAGGGCCGTTGCTAGGGCCGTTGCTAGGGCCGTTGCAAGGGCCGTTGTTAGGGCCGTTGCTAGGGCCCTTGTTAGGGACGTTGCTAGGGCCGTTGCTAGGGCCGTTGCTAGGGCCGTTGCTAGGGCCCTTGGTAGGTCCGTTGCTAGGGCCCTTGTTAGGGCCGTTGCTAGGGCCCTTGTTAGGGCCGTTGCTAGGGCCGTAGCTAGGGCCGTGGCTAGGGCCCTTGTTAGAGACGTTGCTAGGGCCGTTGCTTGGGCCGTTGCTAGGGCCGTTGCTAGGGCCGTTGCTAGGGCCGTTGCAAGGGCCGTTGTTAGGGCAGTTGCTAGGGCCCTTGTTAGGGACGTTTCTAGGGCCGTTGCTAGGGCCGTTGCTAGGGCCGTTGCTAGGGCCCTTGTTAGGGCCGTTGCTAGGGCCCTTGTTTGGGCCGTTGCTAGGGCCGTTGCTAGGGCCGTTGCTAGGGCCATTGCTAGGGCCGTTGTTAGGGCCGTTGCTAGGGCCGTTGTTAGGGCCGTTGCTAGGGCCGTTGCTAGGGCCGTTGCTAGGGCCGTTGCTAGGGCCGTTGCAAGGGCCGTTGCTAGGGCCGTTGCTAGGGCTCTTGTTAGGGACGTTGCTAGGGCCGTTGCTAGGGCCGTTGCTAGGGCCCTTGTTAGGGCCGTTGCTAGGGCCCTTGTTTGGGCCGTTGCTAGGGCCCTTGTTAGGGCCGTTGATAGGGCCCTTGTTAGCGCCGTTGCTAGAGCCATTGCTAGGGCCGTTGTTAGGGCCCTTGTTAGGGCCGTTGCTAGGACCCTAGTTAGTGCCGTTGCTAGGGCCCTTGCTAGGGCCTTTGCTAGGGCCGTTGCTAGGGCCGTTGCTAGGGCCGTTGCTAGGGCCGTTGCAAGGGCCGTTGTTAGGGCCGTTGCTAGGGCCCTTGTTAGGGACGTTGCTAGGGCCGTTGCTAGGGCCGTTGCTAGGGCCGTTGCTAGGGCCCTTGGTAGGGCCGTTGCTAGGGCCCTTGTTAGGGCCGTTGCTAGGGCCGTAGCTAGGGCCGTGGCTAGGGCCCTTGTTAGAGACGTTGCTAGGGCCGTTGCTAGGGCCGTTGCTAGGGCCGTTGCTAGGGCCGTTGCTAGGGCCGTTGCAAGGGCCGTTGTTAGGGCAGTTGCTAGGGCCATTGCTAGGGCCGTTGCTAGGGCCGTTGCTAGGGCCGTTGCAAGGGCCGTTGTTAGGGCCGTTGCTAGGGCCCTTGTTAGGGACGTTGCTAGGGCCGTTGCTAGGGCCGTTGCTAGGGCCGTTGCTAGGGCCGTTGCTAGGGCCGTTGTTAGGGCCGTTGCTAGGGCCGTTGCTAGGGCCCTTGTTAGGTCCGTTGCTAGGGCCCTCGTCAGGGCCATTGCTAGTGCCCTTGTTAGGGCCGTTGCTAGGGCCGTTGCTAGGGCCGTTTCAAAGGCCGTTGTTAGGGCCGTTGCTAGGGCCATTGCTACGGCCGTTTCTAGGGCCATTGCTAGGGCCGTTGCTAGGGCCCTTGTTAGGGCGGTTGCTAGGGCCGTTGTTAGGGACGTTGCTAGGGCCGTTGCTAGGGCCGTTGTTAGGGCCGTTGCTAGGGCCGTTGCTAGCTCCGTTGCTAGGGCCCTTGTTAGGGCCGTTGCTAGGGACCTTGTTAGGGCCGTTGCTAGGGCCGTAGCTAGGGCCGTTGTTAGGCCCGTTGCTAGGGCCGTTGCTAGTGCCGTTTCAAAGGCCGTTGTTAGGGCCGTTGCTAGGGCCGTTGCTAGGGCCGTTGCTAGGGCCGTTGCTAGGGCCGTTGCAAGGGCCGTTGTTAGGGCCGTTGCTAGGGCCCTTGTTAGGGACGTTGCTAGGGCCGTTGCTAGGGCCGTTGCTAGGGCCCTTGTTAGGGCCGTTGCTAGGGCCGTTGCTAGGGCCGTTGCTAGGGCCCTTGTTAGGGCCGTTGCTAGGGCCCTTGTTTGGGCCGTTGCTAGGGCCCTTGTTAGGGCCGTTGCTAGGGCCCTTGTTAGGGCCGTTGCTAGGGCCGTAGCTAGGGCCGTGGCTAGGGCCCTTGTTAGAGACGTTGCTAGGGCCGTTGCTAGGGCCGTTGCTAGGGCCGTTGCTAGGGCCGTTGCTAGGGCCGTTGCAAGGGCCGTTGTTAGGGCAGTTGCTAGGGCCATTGCTAGGGCCGTTGCTAGGGCCGTTGCTAGGGCCGTTGCAAGGGCCGTTGTTAGGGCCGTTGCTAGGGCCCTTGTTAGGGACGTTGCTAGGGCCGTTGCTAGGGCCGTTGCTAGGGCCGTTGCTAGGGCCCTTGGTAGGTCCGTTGCTAGGGCCCTTGTTAGGGCCGTTGCTAGGGCCCTTGTTAGGGCCGTTGCTAGGGCCGTAGCTAGGGCCGTGGCTAGGGCCCTTGTTAGAGACGTTGCTAGGGCCGTTGCTTGGGCCGTTGCTAGGGCCGTTGCTAGGGCCGTTGCTAGGGCCGTTGCAAGGGCCGTTGTTAGGGCAGTTGCTAGGGCCCTTGTTAGGGACGTTTCTAGGGCCGTTGCTAGGGCCGTTGCTAGGGCCGTTGCTAGGGCCCTTGTTAGGGCCGTTGCTAGGGCCCTTGTTTGGGCCGTTGCTAGGGCCGTTGCTAGGGCCGTTGCTAGGGCCATTGCTAGGGCCGTTGTTAGGGCCGTTGCTAGGGCCGTTGTTAGGGCCGTTGCTAGGGCCGTTGCTAGGGCCGTTGCTAGGGCCGTTGCTAGGGCCGTTGCAAGGGCCGTTGCTAGGGCCGTTGCTAGGGCTCTTGTTAGGGACGTTGCTAGGGCCGTTGCTAGGGCCGTTGCTAGGGCCCTTGTTAGGGCCGTTGCTAGGGCCCTTGTTTGGGCCGTTGCTAGGGCCGTTGCTAGGGCCGTTTCTAGGGCCATTGCTAGGGCCATTGCTAGGGCCGTTGCTAGGGCCGTTGTTAGGGCCGTTGCTAGGGCCGTTGCTAGGGCCCTCGTTAGGTCCGTTGCTAGGGCCCTCGTTAGGGCCGTTGCTAGTGCCCTTGTTAGGGCCGTTGCTAGGGCCGTTGCTAGGGCCGTTTCAAAGGCCGTAGTTAGGGCCGTTGCTAGGGCCATGCTAGGGCCGTTGCTAGGGCCGTTGCTAGGGCCGTTGCAAGGGCCGTTGTTAGGGCCGTTGCTAGGGCCCTTGTTAGGGACGTTGCTAGGGCCGTTGCTAGGGCCGTTGCTAGGGCCCTTGTTAGGGACGTTGCTAGGGCCCTTGTTTGGGCCGTTGCTAGGGCCGTTGCTAGGGCCGTTGCTAGGGCCCTTGTTAGTGCCGTTGCTAGGGCCCTTGTTTGGGCCGTTGCTAGGGCCCTTGTTAGGGCCGTTGATATGGCCCTTGTTAGCGCCGTTGCTAGGGCCGTTGCTAGGGCCGTTGTTAGGGCTGTTGCTAGGGCCGTTGCTAGGGCCCTTGTTAGGGCCGTTGCTAGAGCCGTTGCTAGGGCCGTTGCTAGGGTCGTTGCTACGGCCCTTGTTAGGGCCGTTGCTAGGGCCGTAGCTAGGGCCGTTGTTAGGGCCGTTGCTAGGGCCGTTGCTAGGGCCGTTGTTAGGGCCGTTGATAGGGCCGTTGCTAGGGACCTTGTTAGGTCCGTTGCTAGGGCCCTCGTCAGGGCCGTTGCTAGGGCCCTCGTTAGGGCCGTTGCTAGGGCCGTTGTTAGGGCCGTTGCTAGGGCCGTTGCTAGGGCCGTTGCTAGGGCCGTTGCTAGGGCCGTTGCAAGGTCCGTTGTTAGGGCCGTTGCTAGGGCCCTTGTTAGGGACGTTGCTAGGGCCGTTGCTAGGGCCGTTGCTAGGGCCCTTGTTAGGGCCGTTGCTAGGGCCGTTGCTAGGGCCGTTTCAAAGGCCGTAGTTAGGGCCGTTGCTAGGGCCATGCTAGGGCCGTTGCTAGGGCCGTTGCTAGGGCCGTTGCAAGGGCCGTTGTTAGGGCCGTTGCTAGGGCCCTTGTTAGGGACGTTGCTAGGGCCGTTGCTAGGGCCGTTGCTAGGGCCCTTGTTAGGGACGTTGCTAGGGCCCTTGTTTGGGCCGTTGCTAGGGCCGTTGCTAGGGCCGTTGCTAGGGCCCTTGTTAGTGCCGTTGCTAGGGCCCTTGTTTGGGCCGTTGCTAGGGCCCTTGTTAGGGCCGTTGATATGGCCCTTGTTAGCGCCGTTGCTAGGGCCGTTGCTAGGGCCGTTGTTAGGGCTGTTGCTAGGGCCGTTGCTAGGGCCCTTGTTAGGGCCGTTGCTAGAGCCGTTGCTAGGGCCGTTGCTAGGGTCGTTGCTACGGCCCTTGTTAGGGCCGTTGCTAGGGCCGTAGCTAGGGCCGTTGTTAGGGCCGTTGCTAGGGCCGTTGCTAGGGCCGTTGTTAGGGCCGTTGATAGGGCCGTTGCTAGGGACCTTGTTAGGTCCGTTGCTAGGGCCCTCGTCAGGGCCGTTGCTAGGGCCCTCGTTAGGGCCGTTGCTAGGGCCGTTGTTAGGGCCGTTGCTAGGGCCGTTGCTAGGGCCGTTGCTAGGGCCGTTGCTAGGGCCGTTGCAAGGTCCGTTGTTAGGGCCGTTGCTAGGGCCCTTGTTAGGGACGTTGCTAGGGCCGTTGCTAGGGCCGTTGCTAGGGCCCTTGTTAGGGCCGTTGCTAGGGCCGTTGCTAGGGTTGTTTCTAGGGCCGTTTCAAGTGCCGTTGTCAGGGCCGTTGCTAGGACCCTAGTTAGTGCCGTTGCTAGGGCCCTTGCTAGGGCCTTTGCTAGGGCCGTTGCTAGGGCCGTTGCTAGGGCCATTGCTAGGGCCGTTGCTAGGGCCGTTTCTAGGGCCGTTGCAAGGGCCGTTGTTAGGGCCGTTGCTAGGGCCCTTGTTAGGGACGTTGCTAGGGCCGTTGCTAGGGCCGTTGCTAGGGCCCTTGTTTGGGCCGTTGCTAGGGCCGTTGCTAGGGCCGTTGCTAGGGCCATTGCTAGGGCCGTTGCTAGGGCCGTTGTTAGGGCCGTTGCTAGGGCCGTTGCTAGGGCCCTTGGTAGGTCCGTTGCTAGGGCCCTCGTTAGGGCCGTTGCTAGTGCCCTTGTTAGGGCCATTGCTAGGGCCGTTGCTAGGGCCGTTTCAAAGGCCGTTGTTAGGGCCGTTGCTAGGGCCATTGCTAGGGCCGTTGCTAGGGCCGTTGCTAGGGCCGTTGCAAGGGCCGTTGTTAGGGCCTTTGCTAGGGCCCTTGTTAGGGACGTTGCTAGGGCCGTTGCTAGGGCCGTTGCTAGGGCCCTTGTTAGGGCCGTTGCTAGGCCCTTGTTTGGGCCGTTGCTAGGGCCCTTGTTAGGGCCGTTGCTAGGGCCGTAGCTAGGGCCGTTGCTAGGGCCGTTGTTAGGGCCGTTACTAGGGCCGTTGCTAGGGTTGTTCCTAGTGCCGTTTCAAGGGCCGTTGTTAGGGCCATTGCTAGGACCCTAGTTAGTGCCGTTGCTAGGGCCCTTGCTAGGGCCTTTGCTAGGGCCGTTGCTAGGACCGTTGTTAGGGCCGTTGCTAGGGCCGTTGCTAGGGCCCTTGTTAGGTCCGTTGCTAGGGCCCTCGTTAGGGCCGTTGCTAGGGCCCTTGTTAGGGCCGTTGCTAGGGCCGTTGCTAGGGCCGTTTCAAAGGCCGTTGTTAGGGCCGTTGCTAGGGCCATTGCTAGGGCCGTTGCTAGGGCCGTTGCAAGGGCCGTTGTTAGGGTTAGGGTTAGGGGTAGGGTTAGGGTTAGGGTTAGGGTTAGCGTTAGGGTTAGATTTAGGGTTAGGTTTAGGTTTATTGTTAGATTTAGGATTTAGGGTCTAAGGTTTATGGTTTAGGATTGTTTAAGGTTTAGGGTGGATTAGGTTTAGGGTTTAGAGTTTAGTGTTATGGTTACGGTTAGTGTTAGGGTTAGGGTTAGGGTTAGGTTAAGGTTAGGGTTAGGGTTAGTGTTAGGGTTAGGGTTAGAGTTACGGTTAGGGTTAGGGTTAGAGTTACGGTTAGGGTTAGGGTTAGGGTTAAGGTTAGGGTTGGGGGGGTTAGGGTTTAGGTTAGGGTTTGGGTTAGGGTTAGGGTTAGGGTTAGGGGTTAGGGTTAGGGTTATGGTTATTGTTAGGTTTAGGGTTTAGGGTTTAGTGTTTAGGGTTTAAGGTTTAGGGTTTAGGATTGTTTAAGATTTAGGGTGGTTTAGGTTAAGTGTTTAGGGTTTAGAGTTTAGGATTGTTTAAGGTTTAGGGTTGTTTAGGGTATAGTGTTTAGGGTTAAAAGTTTAGGGATGTTTAGGGTTTAGTGTTTAGGGTTTAGGGTTGTTTAAGGTTTAGTGTTTAAGGTTTAGGTTTTAGGGTTGTTTTGGGTTTAGTGTTTAGTGTTGTTTAGGGTATAGTGTTAATGGTTTAGGGTTTAGGGTTATTTAGGGTTTAGTGTTTAAGGTTTAGGGTATAGGGTTGTTTAGGGTTTAGTGTTTAGGGTTGTTTATGGTTTAGTGATTAGGGTTGTTTAGGGTTGTTTAGAGGTTAGTGTTTAGGGTTATTCAGTGTGGGGCGCCGCCCACACATTCCCACGCTTCCGTCATTACAAGATGGCGCTGATATCCGGCTGTGGGGCGCCGCCCACACATTCCCACGCATTCGCCATTACAAGATGGTGCTGATATCTGGCTGGAGTTAGCAGTAAACAAGCCATGTGCGCACAGGCTGGGTAACTTCCGCTTCATGAGTTCCGCCTCTCCCGTGGCGTCATAGGGCCTGGTGAGTTTCAACCAATCAGGGGGCTCCGCGTCCAAGGCAAGGACTGATCCCTTTATAGGGGAAGGGCTGGATAGCCTCTCTTCTGCCTCTTTCTTCCTCTCTTCCTCTCTCTCTTCCTCTCTTCTTCCTCTCTTTCTCCCGTTGGTTTTCGGCCGTCTCGTGGAGCTTGTTCGTCCTGTTCGTCTCCTTGGATCTCTTGGTTTTCTCCGTCCTTTTCGTTACGTGAAGCAAGTACCGGTTTTTCCAGATTAATAAAGTTTACCGCAGAAGGATTCTATTTTGTGTGCCGCGTCGTTCTTGCAGGCGAGACGGTTGCGCGGGACATCTGGTGCCTCAAACCCGGGAAATTCGACCACTCCATCGTCCGCACCACAGAATTCAGAACTGCGGGGAGATTAGTTCGGCAAGGTATGTCTGATCCTGGATCTTTCTTTAATTTGGTTTAAATCCTCCACGGCCGTGTGAAGGGCCTGTAGAGGCTCCGGTCTTCGTCAGTGCAGTTTTTATTCTCTTCCTCTTAATTTCCTCTGTGTCCAACGGGGCTGGTGTTAATTTTGTGCTTAAGTCGGACGTAGATAAGCAGAGGCACCCCTGCGTTCCATAAGTCTTTGTAGATAAAAAAAGCGAGAACGCGCTGAGACTTGCCTTTCAGTTTCGCCTTGGGCCGCCACGCAAATAAGCCGCGGGCATTACATTGCTGTGATGGGCTCGTCACACTCGACCATTACAGCCCTGCAGTCAATTCTTAAGCAGAGAGATTTAGAATTGCCCACCCGCATCTTGCAGCGTTTTGTAAGAGAGGTTGAGCGTACTGCCCCTTGGTTTGCAGTTTCTGGGTCTCTCTCACCAGCCTCATGGAACAGATTGGGTAGAGAATTAAACTGTGCGCAAAATGCTGGAAACCTCGGGCCCGGAACCATGGCCATTTGGACGATGGTACAAAATTGTTTAAGAGATGAGAGTTGTAGGCCCGCCGTCGCTGCGGGGCAAGAGGTATTGAGTGAAGCGCAGGATAGGCTATCAGAAGCCGAACAGAGTGAGAGAATGGGCGCGCGCAGGAAAAGGTATTATCCCCCTAAGGAAAAAGGACCTCCAGAAACGCGGTATAGCGGGAGAGTAGCTACCCACGAACCTTCAGATTATCATTCCCTTATGCCCTCTAATGTTAAGAAAAGGGGAGTCAGCTTGTACCCTGTAGAAGACTTTGAGGCTCTTAACATTGGTAGCCTCGAGACTTCAGATAATGATGATTATGAGCGAGAAGGCTTAGACCCAGAAGAGGAGGCAGGGGTAGATGAAGGAGCAGCTAGTTATGAGGAAAAAGGATATTATCCTGACGAGCAGTATAGGCCCACGCGCTTGTCCCCAGTTGTCCCGACAGCACCTCCTTTACCAGTAGCCCCTCCTTATGAGACACGCGCACCTTTAAAAGCCTTCTCATTCCTCCCAGAGAGAGTAAAGAAACAGGTGCGTCTTGCATTATGCCACAAAAATTTGATGATTTTAAAAGAGGCATTTCCTATATTGTTACAGGCCCTAAAAAGTAAGGGCCTATATATTGCCACAGAAAAGCTCCAGATTTTTGATACTGGTCAATTCCTAGGGTCTGTGGTATTTATTCACTGATAGGATTGTCCCTCAAAAGCTCGAGATAAGAAGGGATCACCTCCACACTCTTAATGATTTTCAAAAATTACTGGGAGACATTAATTGGCTTAGACCTTTTCTTAAGATTCCTTCTGCTGAACTTAAACCCTTATTCGATGTTTTAGAAGGAGATCCGCATGTTTCCTCACCTAGAAGTTTGACCCCGCAAGCAGAAAGAGCGTTACAGTTGGTAGAAGAAGCTATACAGGATGCACAATTGGTTCGCATAGATTATGATAAACCTTTTTCATTATGTGTTTTTAAAACAAACCGGCTCCCTACTGCAGTGCTTTGGCAGCAAGGACCCTTATTGTGGGTACATCCTAATGCCTCGCCAGCTAAAATAATTGACTGGTATCCAGATGCTGTGGCGCAATTAGCGCTGAGGGGGCTAAAATCTGCCATCACGCATTTTGGCAGTGAGCCACAGCTGTTAATTGTTCCCTATAATGCCATGCAGGTTTCCACTCTTGCTGCCACTTCAAATGATTGGGCTATCTTAGTCACTTCCTTTTCGGGAAGAATAGATAATCATTACCCAAAACATCCAATTTTACAGTTTGCTTTGACTCAACCTGTTGTTTTTCCCAAAGTAACGTCCTGTAGTCCCCTAAAAGAAGGGTTAGTTATTTATACTGACGGTTCCAAAACTGGGCTGGGGGCTTTTGTGGTTAACGGTCAGGTCTACTCGAGGCAGTATACAGAAACCTCCCCACAGGTGGTAGAATGTTTAGTGGTTCTTGAGGTTTTACAACGTTTTTCGGAGCCTATAAATATAGTGTCTGATTCATCTTATGTTGTTAATGCTGTCAATTTGCTTGAGGCGGCTGGCATTATTAAACCGTCTAGCAGAGTTGCCTCAATTTTTGCGCAAATTCAAAATTGCCTTCTAGCCAGAAGATCACCCTTTTATATTACTCACATTAGAGCTCATTCTGGATTGCCAGGACCTATGGCTCAAGGCAATGATTTGGCAGACAGGGCTACAAAAATAATTGCTGTAGCCATGTCTTCGCCGCTAGAGGCTGCTAAAAGTTTTCACAAAAACTTTCATGTAACTTCCGAAACTTTGCGGCGCCGCTTTTCCATTTCCAGAAAACAGGCTCGCGATATTGTTGTCAATTGCCAAAATTGCAGTCAGTTTCTGCCTGCGCCCCACTCGGGGGTTAATCCTCGGGGCATCCAGCCTCTTCAAATATGGCAAATGGACGTTACCCATGTCCCCGCCTTTGGTAAGCTGCAATATGTACATGTATCCATTGATACCTGTTCAGGAATAATTGTAGCCACTCCCTTATCTGGAGAAAAGGCCTCACATGCCATCCAACATTGCTTGGAGGCTTGGAGTGCCTGGGGTAAGCCAAAGTTCTTAAAGACAGACAACGGACCGGCTTTTACCTCACAAAAATTTCAACAATTTTGTAGCCAGATGGCTGTGACTCATCTTACAGGTTTGCCGTATAATCCACAAGGACAAGGTATTGTGGAACGTGCTCACCGCACTCTTAAATCATATCTAATAAAACAGAAAGGGGGGATTATGCAGGCTTTGCCCCCTGTGCCTAGGACAGCAGTATCCATGGCACTGTTCACCTTAAATTTTTTAAATCTTGATGACCATGGCCATACGGCAGCTGAAAGGCATTGCCTACCCATGGATAAACCAAAAGAGATGGTAAAATGGAAAGATGTCATAACTAATGAATGGAAAGGACCGGATCTTGTGTTGATAAGATCCAGGGGAGCTGTTTGTGTTTTTCCTCAGGATGAAAATAATCCTTTCTGGGTTCCCGAGAGGCTCACGCGAAAAACGGCAGAGACTCCTGATGACAGCCCTGCTCCTGACTCGGTGGAACCAGAGAGCCAGAGAAGAGACGAGATGGGCGATTCTGTCGGCATTCCTGAAACCAATTCCAGTGGAACTTGATGCTACAGTCTCCCCTAACCTTTTCACCCCCAATACTAACTTGGGTGGGGGTGGGACTCTTGGGAGCAATCCTTTGCTGCGGACTTGCGTTGCTTCTCTGGCTGGTTTGTAAGCTCGAGGCCCAAACAAAAAAGAGACAAGGTGGTTACTGCCCAAGCGCCTGTCGCTCTAGAACATGCAGCATCAGCCGATATCTGTTTGTCTTTGCTTAAGCAGTAGGTCGCCGGCCAGACAGCTCTTGCACTCCTAGAACTTCGGTTCATTGCACAGGATTAGAGTGTCTGGTTTGAGCAGCCCATGAGGGATGCCGAGCTTAGCATCGCACTGAGAAACCCCTGGTCGCGGGGCATTCTCCGGGAGATAAGCCATTTGTATGAGGGTTTCCTGCCCCAGTGTCCCTCCCTCAGAAAAATGGCAGAGTGACAGGTCAGGTGTACTGCGGGCTACAAAAGGCCTAGCGGTTACTCCTGTACATGGTCTTTATACACCTTAATGAGGATTTGACCTCTATCTCCGCCCTCCTAATATGGGTGTCCTACTTTGCTTAAAGTATAAAAGATAGGGGGAGATGTGGGGCGCCGCCCACACATTCCCACGCTTCCGTCATTACAAGATGGCGCTGATATCCGGCTGTGGGGCGCCGCCCACGCATTCCCACGCATTCGCCATTACAAGATGGCGCTGATATCTGGCTGGAGTTAGCAGTAAACAAGCCATGTGCGCACAGGCTGGGTAACTTCCGCTTCATGAGTTCCGCCTCTCCCATGGCGTCATAGGGCCTGGTGAGTTTCAACCAATCAGGGGGCTCCGCGTCCAAGGCAAGGACTGATCCCTTTATAGGGGAAGGGCTGGATAGCCTCTCTTCTGCCTCTTTCTTCCTCTCTTCCTCTCTCTCTTCCTCTCTTCTTCCTCTCTTTCTCCCGTTGGTTTTCGGCCGTCTCGTGGAGCTTGTTCGTCCTGTTCGTCTCCTTGGATCTCTTGGTTTTCTCCGTCCTTTTCGTTACATGAAGCAAGTACCGGTTTTTCCAGATTAATAAAGTTTACCGCAGAAGGATTCTATTTTGTGTGCCGCGTCATTCATGCAGGCGAGACGGTTGCGCGGGACACGGTTAGGGTTAGGGTTAGAGTTACGGTTAGGGTTAGGGTTAGGGTTAAGGTTAGGGTTGGGGGGGTTAGGGTTTAGGTGAGGGTTTGGGTTAGGGTTAGGGTTAGGGGTTAGGGTTAGGGTTATGGTTATTGTTAGGTTTAGGGTTTAGGGTTTAGTGTTTAGGGTTTAAGGTTTAGGGTTTAGGATTGTTTAAGATTTAGGGTGGTTTAGGTTAAGGGTTTAGGGTTTAGAGTTTAGGATTGTTTAAGGTTTAGGGTTGTTTAGGGTATAGTGTTTAGGGTTAAAAGTTTAGGGTTGTTTAGGGTTTAGTGTTTAGGTTTTAGGGTTGTTTAAGGTTTAGTGTTTAAGGTTTAGGTTTTAGGGTTGTTTTGGGTTGAGTGTTTAGTGTTGTTTAGGGTATAGTGTTAATGGTTTAGGGTTTAGGGTTATTTAGGGTTTAGTGTTTAAGGTTTAGGGTATAGGGTTGTTTAGGGTTTAGTGTTTAGGGTTGTTTATGGTTTAGTGATTAGGGTTGTTTAGGGTTGTTTAGAGGTTAGTGTTTAGGGTTATTCAGGGTTTATGATTTAGGGTTGTTCAGGGTTTAGGATTTATGGTTGTTCAGGGTTTAGGATTTAGGGATTAAGGTTAAGGGGTTAGGGTTAGGGTTAGCATTAGGGTTAGAGTTAGGGTTAGAGTTAGGGTTATGGGGTTATGTTAGGCTTAAGGTTAGGGTTAGGGTTATGGGGTTAAGGTTAGGGTTGGGTTTAAGGTTAGGTTTAGGGTTAGGGTTAGGGTTATGGTTATTCTTAGATTTATGGTTTAAAATTTAGGGTTTATGGTTTAAGGTTTAGGGTTTAAGATTGTTTAAGTTTTAGGGTGGTTTAGGTTTAGGGTATAGAATTTAGCGTTTAAGATTGTTTAATGGTTAGGGTTGTTTAGGTTTTAGCGTTTAGAGTTCTTTAGGGTTTTTTAGGGTTGTTTATAATTTAGTGTTTAGGGTTGTTCAGGATTTATGATTTAGGATATTTTAAGGTTTAGGGTTTAAGGTTGTATAGTGTTTTAGGGTTTAGGGTATAATGTTTAGGGTTTAGGGTTGTTTAGGGTATAGTGTTAATGGTTTTAGGGTTTAGGCTTGTTTAGGGTTTAGTGTTTAGGGTTTAGGGTTTAGGGTTTTTTACCGTTTAGTGTTTATAGTTTAGGGTTTAGGGTGCTTTAAATTAGTGTTTAGGGTTTTTCTGGGTTTAGGGTTTAGGATTTAGGGTGTTAGGGTTAGTGTTAGGGTTAGGTTTAGGGTTAAGGTGAGGGTTAGGGTGAGGGTTAAGGTTAGGGTTAGGGTTAAGGTTAGTGTTAGTGTTAGGGTAAGGGTTAGGGATAGGGTTAGGGTTAGGGTAAGGGTTAGGGTTAGGGTTAGGGGTTAGGGTTAGTGTTAGGGGTTAGGGGTTAGTGTTAGGGTTAGGGTTGGGGTTAGGGTCAGGGTTAGGTTTAGGGATAGGGTTAGGGTTAGGGTTAAGGGTAGGGTTAGGGTTAGGGTTAGATTTAAAGTTTAGGGTTTAGTGTTAGGATTAGGGATAGTGTGAGGTTTAGGGTTATGTTTAGGGTTAGGGTTAGGGTTAGTGTTTGGGTTAAGATTAGTGTTAGGATTAGGGATAGGGTTAGGGTCAGGTTTAGGTTTAGTGTTAGGGTTAGGTTTAGGGTTAGATTTAGGGTTAGGTTTAGGTTTATTGTTAGTTTTAGGGTTTAGGGTTTAAGGTTTATGGTTTAGGATTGTTTAAGGTTTAGGGTGGATTAGGTTTAGGGTTTAGAGTTTAGTATTATGGTTACGGTTAGGGTTAGGGTTAGAGTTAGGGTTAGGGTTAAGGTTAGGGTTAGGGTTATGGTTAGTGTTAGGATTAGGGTTAGGGTTAGGGTCAGGGTTAGGTTTAGGGTTAGGGATAGGGTTAGGGTTAGATTTAGGGTTAGGTTTAGGTTTATTGTTAGATTTAGGGTTTAGGGTTTAAGGTTTATGGTTTAGGATTGTTTAAGGTTTAGGTTGGATTAGGTTTAGGGTTTAGAGTTTAGTGTTATGGTTAAGGTTAGGGTTAGGGATGGGGTTAGGGTTACGGTTAGGGTTATGGTAAGGGTTAGGGTTAGGGTTAGGGTAAAAGTTAGGGGGTTAGTGTTAGGGTTTGGGTTAGGGTTAGGGTTAGGGTTAGATTAGTGTTAGGGTTAGGGTTAGGGGTTAGGGTTAGTGTAATGGTTAGGGTTATTATTAGGGGGTTAGGTTTAAGTTTAGGATTAGTGTTAGGGTTAGAATTAGAAATAGGGTTAGTGTTAGGATTAGGGTCAGGGTTAGGTTTAGGGTTAGGGTTAGGGTTAGGGTCAGAAAGGGTTTAGGGTTAGGGTTAGATTTAGGGATAGGTTTAGGTTTATTGTTAGATTTAGGGTTTAGGGTCTACGGTTTATGGTTTAGGATTGTTTAAGGTTTTGGGTGGATTAGGTTTAGGGTTTAGAGTTTAGTGTTATGGTTACGGTTAGGGTTAGGGTTAGGATTAGGGTTAGGGTTAGGTTTAGGGTTAGGGTTAGGGTTAGGGTTACGGATAGGGTTAGGGTTAGTTTTAGGGTTAGGGTTAGGGTTAGGGTAAGGGTTAGGGGTTAGGGTTAAGGTTAGGGTTAAGGTTAGGGTTAGGGTTAAGGTTAGGGTTAGGGTTAGGGTTAGGGTTAGGGTAAGGTTAGTGTTAGGGTTAGGGTTAGGGGTTAGGGTTAAGGTTAGGGTTAGGGTGAGGGTTAGGGTTAGGGTTATGTGGTTATGTTAGGCTTAAGGTTAGGGTTAGGGTTATGGGGTTAAGGTTAGGGTTGGGGTTAGGGTTAGGTTTAGGTTTAGGGTTAGGGTTATGGTTATTCTTAGATTTATGGTTTAAAATTTAGGGTTTATAGTTTAAGGTTTAGGGTTTAGGATTGTTTATGTTTTAGGGTGTTTTAGGTTTAGGGTATAGGGTTTAGCGTTTAAGATTGTTTAATGTTTAGGGTTGTTTATGTTTTAGCGTTTAGAGTTGTTTAGTTTTTTTTAGGGTTGTTTATGATTTAGTGTTTCGGGTTGTTCAGGATATATGATTTAGGATATTTTAAGGTTTAGGGTTTAAGGTTGTATAGTGTTTTAGGGTTTAGGCTATAATGTTTAGGGTCAAGAGTTTAGGGTTGTTTAGGGTATAGTGTTAATGGTTTTAGGGTTTAGGCTTGTTTAGGGTTTAGTGTTTAGGGTTTAGGGTTTAGGGTTTTTTAGCGTTTAGTGTTTAGAGTTTAGGGTTTAGGGTGCTTTTGGAATTCGTGTTTAGGGATTTTCTGGGTTTAGGGTTTAGGATTTAGCGTTTTAGGGTTAGGTTTAGGGTTAGGGTGAAGGTTAGGGTGAGGGTTAAGGTTAGGGTTAGGGTTAAGATTAGTGTTAGGGTAAGGGTTAGGGGTAGGGATAATGTTAGGGTTAGGGTTAGGGTTAGGGATAGGGTTAGTGTGAGGTTAAGGGTTAGGGTTAGGTTTAGGGTTAGGGTTAGTCTTTGTTTGGGTTATGGTTATTGTTAGGATTAGGCTTTGGATTAGGGTCAGGGGTAGGTTTAGGTTTACGGTTAAGGTTAGTGTTAGATTTAGGGTTAGGTTTAGGTTTATTGTTAGATTTAGGGTTTAGGATTTAAGGTTTATGGTTTAGGATTTTTTAAGGTTTAGGGTGGATTAGGTTTAGGGTTTAGAGTTTAGTGTTATGGTTACGGTTAGGGTCAGGGTTAGGGTTAGGGTTAGGTTAGGGTTAGGGTTAGTGTTAGGGTTAGGGTTAGAGTTAGGGTTAGGGTTAGAGTTACGGTTAGGGTTAGGGTTAAGGTTAGGGTTGGGGGGGTTAGGGTTTAGGTTAGGGTTACGGTTAGGGTTAGGTTTAGGTTTAGGGTTAGTGTTATTGTTAGGGAGTTAGGTTTAAATTTAGGATTAGTGTTAGGGTTAGAATTAGAAATAGGGTTAGTGTTGGGATTAGGGTCAGGGTTAGGTTTAGGGATAGGGTTAGTGTTAGGGTTAGGGGTAGGGTTAGGGTTAGGGTTAGATTTAAAGTTTAAGGTTTAGTGTTAGGATTAGGGTTAGTGTGAGGTTTACGGTTAGGGTTATGTTTAGGGTTAGGTTTAGGGTTAGTGTTTGGGTTATGGTTAGTGTTAGGATTAGGTTTAGGGTTAGGGTTAGGGTTAGGGTTAGATTTAGTGTTAGGTTTAGGTTTATTGTTAGATTTAGGGTTTAGGGTTTAAGGTTTGTGGTTTAGGATTGCTTAAGGTTTAGGATGGATTAGGTTTATGGTTTAGAGTTTAGTGTTATGGTTACGGTTAGGGTTAGGTTTAGGGTTAGGGTTTGGGTTAGGGTTAGGTTTAGGGTTAGGGTTATGGTTAGGGTTAATGTTAGGGTTAGAATTAGGGTTAGGGTTATGGTTAATGTTAGGATTAGGGTTAGGGTTAAGGTCAGGGTTAGGTTTAGGGTTAGGGTTAGGGTTAGGGATAGATTTAAGGTTAGGTTTAGGTTTATTGTTAGATTTAGGGTTTAGGGTTTAAGGTTTATGGTTTAGGATTTTTTAAGGTTTAGGGTGGATTAGGTTTAGGGTTTAGAGTTTAGTGTTATGGTTAAGGTTAATGTTAGGGTTAGGGTTAGGGTTAGGATTAGGGTTAGGGTTAGTGTTACGGTTAGGGTTAGGGTTAGGGTTACGGTTAGGGTTAGGGTTAGGCTTAGGGTAAGGGTTATGATTATGTTTATTGTTAGGTTTAGGGTTAGGGTTAGGGTTAAGGTTAGGTTTAGGGTTAGGGTTAGGTTTATGGTTAGGCTTAAGGTTAGGGTTAGGTTTAGGGTTAGGGTTACGGTTAGGGTTAGGTTTAGGGTTAGGGTTAGGGTTAGGTTTATTGTTAGATTTAGGATTTAGGGTTTAAGGTTTATGGTTTAGGATTGTTTAAGTTTAAGGGTGGATTAGGTTTAGGGTTTAGAGTTTAGTATTATGGTTACGGTTAGGGTTAGGGTTAGAGTTAGGGTTAGGGTTAGGGTTAGGGTTAAGGTTAGGGTTAGTGTTAGAGTTAGGGTTATGGTTAGTGTTAGGATTAGGGTTAGGGTCAGTGTTAGGTTTAGGGTTAGGGATAGGGTTAGGGTTAGATTTAGGGTTAGGTTTAGGTTTATTGTTAGATTTAGGGTTTAGGGTTTAAGGTTTATGGTTTAGGATTGTTTAAGGTTTAGGGTGGATTAGGTTTAGGGTTTAGAGTTTAGTGTTATGGTTACGGTTAGGGTTCGGGTAAGGGATGGGGTTAGGGTTAGGGTTAGGGTTATGGTAAGGGTTAGGTTTAGGGTTAGGGTTAGGGTTAGGGTAAAAGTTAGGGGGTTAGTGTTAGGGTTTGTGTTAGGGTTAGGGTTAGGGTTAGGTTAGGGTTAGGGTTAAGTGAGGTTTAGGGTTAGGGTTAGGGTTAGGGGTTAGGTTTAGTGAAAGGGTTAGGGTTATTATTAGGGGGTTAGGTTTAAGTTTAGGATTAGTGTTAAGGTTAGAATTAGAAATAGGGTTAGTGTTAGGATTAGGGTCAGGGTTAGGTTTAGGGTTAGGGTTAGGGTTAGGGTTAGGGTTAGGATTAGGTTTAGGGTTAGGGTTAGGGTAAGGGTTAGGGGTTAGGGTTAGGGTTATGGTTATTGTTAGGTTTAGGGTTTAGTGTTTAGGGTTTAAGGTTTAGGGTTTAGGATTGTTTAAGATTTAGGGTGGTTTAGGTTAAGGGTTTAGGGTTTAGAGTTTAGGATTGTTTAAGGTTTAGGGTTGTTTAGGGTATAGTGTTTAGGGTTAAAAGTTTAGGGTTGTTTAGGGTTTAGTGTTTAGGGTTTAGGGTTGTTTAAGGTTTAGTGTTTAAGGTTTAGGTTTTAGGGTTGTTTTGGTTTTAGTGTTTTGTGTTGTTTAGGGTATAGTGTTAATTGTTTAGGGTTTAGGGTTATTTAGGGTTTAGTGTTTAAGGTTTAAGGTATAGGGTTGTTTAGGGTTTAGTGTTTAGGGTTGTTTATGGTTTAGTGATTAGGGTTGTTTAGGGTTGTTTAGAGGTTAGTGTTTAGGGTTATTCAGGGTTTATGATTTAGGGTTGTTCAGGGTTTAGGATTTATGGTTGTTCAGGGTTTAGGATTTAGGGAGTAAGGTTAAGGGGTTAGGGTTAGGGTTAGCATTAGGGTTAGAGTTAGGGTTAGAGTTAAGGTTATGGGGTTATGTTAGGCTTAAGGTTAGGGTTAGGGTTATGGGGTTAAGGTTAGGGTTGGGGTTAGGGTTAGGTTTAGGTTTAGGGTTAGGGTTAGGGTTATGGTTATTCTTAGACTTATGGTTTAAAATTTAGGTTTTATGGTTTAAGGTTTAGGGTTTAGGATTGGTTAAGTTTTAGGGTGGTTTAGGTTTAGGGTATAGGGTTTAGGGTTTAAGATTGTTTAATGTTTAGGGTTGTTTAGGTTTTACCGTTTAGAGTTGTTTAGGGTTTTTTAGGGTTGTTTATGATTTAGTGTTTAGGCTTGTTCAGTATTTATGATTTAGGATATTTTAAGGTTTAGGGTTTAAGGTTGTATAGTGTTTTAGGGTTTAGGGTATAATGTTTAGGGTTAAGGGTTTAGGGTTGTTTAGGGTATAGTGTTAATGGTTTTAGGGTTTAGGCTTGTTTAGGGTTTAGTGTTTAGGGTTTAGGGTTTAGGGTTTTTTAGCGTTTAGTGTTTATAGTTTAGGGTTTAGGGTGCTTTTGGAATTAGTGTTTAGGGTTTTTCGGGGTTTAGGGTTTAGGATTTAGGGTGTTAGGGTTAGTGTTAGGGTTAGGTTTAGGGTTAAGGTGAGGATTAGGGTGAGGGTTAAGGTTAGGGTTAGGGTTAAGGTTAGTGTTAGTGTTAGAATAAGGGTTAGGGTTAGGGATAGGGTTAGGGTTAGGGTTAGGTTTAGGGTTAGGGTTAAGGTTATGGTTAGGGTTAGGGTTAGGGTTAGGGGTATGGGTTAGGGTTAATGTTAGGGGTTAGGGGTTAGTGTTAGTGTTAGGGTTAGGGTTAGGTTTAGTGTTAGGGTTATTATTAGGGGGTTAGGTTTTAGTTTAGGATTAGTGTTAGGGTTAGAATTAGAAATAGGGTTAGTGTTAGGATTAGGGTCAGGGTTAGGTTTAGAATATGGTTAGGGTTAAGGTTAAGGGTAGGGTTAGGGTTAGGGTTAGATATAAAGTTTAGGGTTTAGTGTTAGGATTAGGGATAGTGTGAGGTTTAGGGTTAGTTTTAGGGTTAGGGTTAGGGTTAGTGTTTGGGTTATGATTAGTGTTAGGATTAGGATTAGGGTTTGGGTCAGGTTTATGTTTAGGGTTAGGGTTAGATTTAGGGTTAGGTTTAGGTTTATTGTTAGATTTAGGGTTTAGGGTTTAAGGTTTACGGTTTTTGATTGTTTAAGTTTAAGGGTGGATTTGGTTTAGGGTTTAGAGTTTAGTATTATGGTTACGGTTAGGGTTAGGGTTAGGGTTAGAGTTAGGGTTAGGGTTAGGGTTAGGGTTAAGGTTAAGGTTAGTGTTAGGGTCAGAGTTATGGTTAGTGTTAGGATTAGGGTTAGGGTTAGGGTCAGGGTTAGGTTTAGGGTTAGGGATAGGGTTAGGGTTAGATTTAGGGTTAGGTTTAGGTTTATTGTTAGATTTAGGGTTTAGGGTTTAAGGTTTATGGTTTAGGATTGTTTAAGGTTTAGGGTGGATTAGGTTTAGGGTTTAGAGTTTAGTGTTATGGTTACGGTTAGGGGTAGGGTTAGGGATGGGGTTAGGGTTAGGGTTAGGGTTATGGTAAGGGTTAGGTTTAGGGTTAGGGTTAGGGTTAGGGTAAAAGTTAGGGGGTTAGTGTTAGGGTTTGTGTTAGGGTTAGGGTTAGGGTTAGGGTTAGGTTAGGGTTAGGGTTAGGGTTAGGGTTAGGTTAGGGTTAGGGTTAGGGTTAGGGTTAGGGTTAGTGTTAGGGTTAGGGTTATTATTACGGGATTAGGTTTAAGTTTAGGATTAGTGTTAGGGTTAGAATTAGAAATAGGGTTAGTGTTAGGATTAGGGTCATGGTTAGGTTTAGGGTTAGGGTTAGGGATAGGGTTAGGGTTAGGGTCAGGGAAGTTTAGGGTTAGGGTTAGGGTTAGATTTAGGGTTAGGTTTAGGTTTATTGTTAGATTTAGGATTTAGGGTCTAAGGTTTATGGTTTAGGATTGTTTAAGGTTTAGGGTGGATTAGGTTTAGGGTTTAGAGTTTAGTGTTATGGTTAAGGTTAAGGATAGGGTTAGGGTTAAGGTTAGGATTAGGGTTAAGGTTAGGGTTAGGATTAGGTTTAGGGTTAGGGTTAGGGTTAGGGTTAGGGTTAGGATTAGGATTACGGTTAGGGTTAGGGTAAGGGTTAGGGGTTAGGGTTAGGGTTATGGTTATTGTTAGGTTTAGGGTTTAGGGTTTAGTGTTTAGGGTTTAAGGTTTAGGGTTTAGGTTTGTTTAAGGTTTATCGTAACTTAAATTTAGGGTTTACAATTTAGTGTTAGGGTTATGGTTAGTGTTAGGTTTAGAGTTAGGGTTAGGTTTAGGGTTCAGGGTTTAGGGTTTAGGATTGTTTAAGGTTTAGGGTAGATTAGGTTTTGGATTTAAATTTAGTTTTAGGGTTAGGGTTAGGTTTAGGGTTTTGGGTTTAGTGTTAGGATTAGGGTTAGGGTTAAAGTTAGTGTTAGGGTTAGGGTTAGGATTAGGTTTAGGGTTAGGGTTAGGGTTAGGGTTAGGTTTAGGATTAGGGTTAGGGTTAGGGTTAGGGTAAGGGTTAGGGGTTAGGGTTAGGGTTATGATTATTGTTAGGTTTAGGGTTTAGGGTTTAGTGTTTAGGGTTTAAGGTTTAGGGTTTAGGATTGTTTAAGATTTAGGGTGGTTTAGGTTAAGGGTTTAGGGTTTAGACTTTAGGATTGTTTAAGGTTTAGGGTTGTTTAGGGTATAGTGTTTAGGGTTAAAAATTTAGGGTTGTTTAGGCTTTAGTGTTTAGGGTTTAGGGTTGTTTAAGTTTTAGTGTTTAAGGTTTAGGTTTTAGGGTTGTTTTGGGTTTAGTGTTTAGTGTTGTTTAGGGTATAGTGTTAATGGTTTAGGGTTTAGGGTTATTTAGGGTTTAGTGTTTAAGGTTTAGGGTATAGGGTTGTTTAGGGTTTAGTGTTTAGGGTTGTTTATGGTTTAGTGATTAGGGTTGTTTAGGGTTGTTTAGAGGTTAGTGTTTAGGGTTATTCAGGGTTTATGATTTAGGGTTGTTCAGGGTTTAGGATTTATGGTTGTTCAGGGTTTAGGATTTAGGGATTAAGGTTAAGGGGTTAGGGTTAGCGTTAGGGTTAGGGTTAGGGTTAGGGTTAGGGTTAGGGTTAGGGTTAAGGTTAGGGTTAGGGTTAGGGTTAAGGTTATGGTTAGTGTTAGGATTAGGGTTACAGTTAGGGTCAGGGTTAGGTTTAGGGTTAGGGTTAGGGTTAGGGTTAGATTTAGGGTCAGGTTTAGGTTTATTGTTAGATTTAGGGTTTAGGGTTTAAGGTTTATGGTTTAGGATTGTTTAAAGTTTAGGGTGGATTATGTTTAGGGTTTAGAGTTTAGTGTTATGGTAACGGTTAGTGTTAGGGTTAGGTTTAGGGTTAGGGTTAGGGTTAGGGTTAGGTTAGGGTTAGGGTTATGGTTAGGGTTATGTTAGGGTTAGGGTTAGAGTTAGGGTTAGGGTTTAGGGTTTAGTGTTTAGGGTTTAAGGTTTAGGGCTTAAGATTGTTTAAGATTTAGGGTGGTTTAGGTTAAGGGTTTAGGGTTTAGAGTTTAGGATTGTTTAAGGTTTAGGGTTGTTTAGGGTATAGTGTTTCGGATTAAAAGTTTAGGGTTGTTTAGGGTTTAGTGTTTAGGGTTTAGGGTTGTTTAAGGTTTAGTGTTTAAGGTTTAGGTTTTAGGGTTGTTTTGGGTTTAGTGTTTAGTGTTGTTTAGGGTATAGTGTTAATGGTTTAGGGTTTAGGGTTATTTAGGGTTTAGTGTTTAAGGTTTAGGGTATAGGGTTGTTTAGGGTTTAGTGTTTAGGGTTGTTTATGGTTTAGTGATTAGGGTTGTTTAGGGTTGTTTAGAGGTTAGTGTTTAGGGTTATTCAGGGTTTATGATTTAGGTTTGTTCAGGGTTTAGGATTTATGGTTGTTCAGGGTTTAGGATTTAGGGATTAATGTTAAGGGGTTAGTGTTAGGGTTAGTATTAGGGTTAGGGTTAGGGTTAGGGTTAGGTTTAGGGTTAAGGTTAGGGTTAGGGTTAGGGTTAGGGTTATGGTTAGTGTTAGGATTAGGGTTAAGGTTAGGGTCAGGGTTAGGTTTAGGGTTAGGGTTAGGGTTAGGGTTAGATTTAGGGTCAGGTTTAGGTTTATTGTTAGATTTAGGGTTTAGGGTTTAAGGTTTATGGTTTAGGATTGTTTAAGGTTTAGGGTGGATTAGGTTAAGGTTTAGAGTTTAGTGTTATGGTTACGGTTAGTGTTAGGGTTAGGGTTAGAGTTAGGGTTAGGGTTAGGGTTAGGGTAAGGGTTACGGTTAGGGTTAGGGTTAGGGTTAGGGTTAGGGTCAGGTTAGGGTTAGGGTTAGGGTTACGGTTAGGGTTAGGGTTTAGGGTTAGTGTTATGGTTAGGGTTATTATTAGGGGGTTAGTTTTAAGTTTAGGATTAGTGTTAGGGTTAGAATTAGAAATAGGGTTAGTGTTAGGATTAGGGTCAGGGTTAGGTTTAGGGTTAGGGTTAGGGTTAGGGTGTGGGTTAGGGTCAGGGAGGGTTTAGGGTTAGGGTTAGGGTTAGGGTTATATTTAGGGTTAGGTTTAGGTTTATTGTTAGATTTAGGATTTAGGGTCTAAGGTTTATGGTTTAGGATTGTTTAAGGTTTAGGGTGGATTAGGTTTAGGGTTTAGAGTTTAGTGTTATGGTTACGGTTAGGGTTAGGGTTAGGGTTAGGATTAGGGTTAAGGTTAGGGTTAGGATTAGGTTTAGGTTTAGGGTTAGGGTTAGGGTTAGGGTTAGGGTTAGGGTTAGGGTTAGGATTAGGGTCAGGGTTAGGGTTAGGGTAAGGGTTAGGTGTTAGGGTTAGGGTTATGGTTATTCTTAGGTTTAGGTTTTAGGGTTTAGTGTTTAGGGTTTAAGGTTTAGGGTTTAGGATTGTTTAAGATTTAGGGTGGTTTAGGTTAAGGGTTTAGGGTTTAGAGTTTAGGATTGTTTAAGGTTTAGGGTTGTTTAGGGTATAGTGTTTAGGGTTAAAATTTAGGGTTGTTTAGGGTTTAGTGTTTAGGGTTTAGGGTTGTTTAAGGTTTAGTGTTTAAGGTTTAGGTTTTAGGGTTGTTTTGGGTTTAGTGTTTAGTGATGTTTAGGGTATAGTGTTAATGGTTTAGGGTTTATGGTTATTTAGGGTTTAGTGTTTAAGGTTTAGGGTATAGGTTTGTTTAGGGTTTAGTGTTTAGGG
>NC_137963.1:24287185-24289685 GCF_963924665.1 Micromys minutus | reverse complement strand
ATTAGTGTTTAGGGTTTTTCGGGGTTTAGGGTTTAGGATTTAGGGTGTTAGGGTTAGTGTTATGGTTAGGTTTAGGGTTAAGGTGAGGGTTAGGGTGAGGGTTAAGGTTAGGGTTAGGGTTAAGGTTAGTGTTAGTGTTAGAATAAGGGTTAGGTTAGGGATAGGGTTAGGGTTAGGGTTAGGGTTAGGGTTAAGGTTAGGGTTAGGGTTAGGGTTAGGGTTAGGGGTTTGGGTTAGGGTTAGTGTTAGGGGTTAGGGGTTAGTGTTAGGGTTAGGGTTAGGGTTAGGGTTAGGGTTAGGTTTAGTGTTAGGGTTATTATTAGGGGGTTAGGTTTTAGTTTAGGATTAGTGTTAGGGTTAGAATTAGAAATAGGGTTAGTGTTAGGATTAGGGTCAGGGTTAGGTTTAGAAGTATGGTTAGGGTTAAGGTTAAGGGTAGGGTTAGGGTTAGGGTTAGATATAATGTTTAGGGTTTAGTGTTAGGATTAGGGATAGTGTGAGGTTTAGGGTTTTTTTTAGGGTTAGGGTTAGGGTTAGTGTTTGGATTATGATTAGTGTTAGGATTAGGATTAGGGTTTGGGTCAGGTTTATGTTTAGGGTTAGGGTTAGATTTAGGGTTAGGTTTAGGTTTATTGTTAGATTTAGGGTTTAGGGTTTAAGGTTTATGGTTTAGGATTGTTTAAGTTTAAGGGTGGATTTGGTTTAGGGTTTAGAGTTTAGTATTATGGTTACGGTTAGGGTTAGGGTTAGGGTTAGAGTTAGGGTTAGGGTTAGGGTTATGGTAAGGGTTAGGGTTAGGGTTAGGGTTAGGGTTAGGGTAAAAGTTAGAGGGTTAGTGTTAGGGTTTGAGTTAGGGTTAGGGTTAGGGTTAGGGTTAGTTTAGGGTTAGGGTTAGGGTTAGGGTTAGGGGTTAGGGTTAGTGTTATGGTTAGGGTTATTATTAGGGGGTTAGGTTTAAGTTTAGGATTAGTGTTAGGGTTAGAATTAGAAATAGGTTTAGTGTTAGGATTAGGGTCAGGGTTAGGTTTAGGGTTAGGGTTAGGGTTAGGGTTAGGGTTAGGGTTAGGGTCAGGGAGTGTTTAGGGTTATGGTTAGATTTAGGGTTAGGTTTAGGTTTATTGTTTGATTTAGGGTTTAGGGTCTACGGTTTATGGTTTAGGATTGTTTAAGTTTTAGGGTGGATTAGGTTTAGGGTTTAGAGGTTAGTGTTATGGTTACGGTTAGGGTTAGGGTTAGGGTTAGGGTTAGGATTAGGGTTAAGGTTAGAATTAGGGTTAGGTTTAGGGTTAGGGTTAGGGTTAGGGTTAGGGTAAGGGTTAGGGGTTAGGGTTAAGGTTAGTGTTAAGGTTAGGGTTAGGGTTAAGGTTAGGGTTAGGGTTAGGGTTACGGTTAGGGTTAGGGTTAGGGTAAGGTTAGGGTTAGGGTTAGGGTTAGAGTTAGGGTTAGGGTTAGGGTTAGGGTTAGGGTTAGGGTTAGGGTTAAGGTTAGGGTTAGGGTTAGGGTTAGGGTTATGGTTAGTGTTAGGATTAGGGTTAGGGTTAGGGTCAGGGTTAGGTTTAGGGTTAGGGTTAGGGTTAGGGTTAGATTTAGGGTCAGGTTTAGGTTTATTGTTAGATTTAGGGTTTAGGGTTTAAGGTTTATGGTTTAGGATTGTTTAAGGTTTAAGGTGGATTAGTTTTAGTGTTTAGAGTTTAGTGTTATGGTTACGGTTAGTGTTAGGGTTAGGGTTAGGGTTAGGGTTAGGGTTAGAGTAATGAATAGGGTTAGGGTTAGGGTTAGAGTTAGGGTAAGGGTTAGTGGTTAGTGTTAGGGTTAGGGTTAGGGTTAGGGTTAGGGTTAGGGTTAGGATTAGGGGTTAGGGTTAGTGTTAGGTTTAGGGTTATTATTAGGGTGTTAGGTTTAAGTTTAGGATTAGTGTTAGGGTTACAATTAGAAATAGGGTTAGTGTTAGGATTAGGGTCAGGGTTAGGTTTAGGGTTAGGGTTAGGGTTAGGGTTAGGGTTAGGGTTATGGTTAGTGTTAGGATTAGGGTTAGGGTTAGGGTCAGGGTTAGGTTTAGGGTTAGGGTTAGGGTTAGGGTTAGATTTAGGGTTAGGTTTAGGTTTATTGTTAGATTTAGGATTTAGGGTCTAAGGTTTATGGTTTAGGATTGTTTAAGGTTTAGGGTGGATTAGGTTTAGGGTTTAGAGTTTAGTGTTTTGGTTACGGTTAGGGTTAGTGTTAGGGTTAGGATTAGGGTTAAGGTTAGGGTTAGGATTAGGTTTAGGGTTAGGGTTAGAGTTAGGATTAGGGTTAGGGTTAGGTTTAGGGTTAGGGTTAGGATTAGGGTTAGGGTTAGGGTTAGGGTTAAGGTAAGGGTTTGGGGTTAGGGTTAGGGTTATGGTTATTGTTAGGTTTAGGGTTTAGGGTTTAGTGTTTAAGGTTTATGGTTTAGGGTTTAGGATTGTTTAAGATTTAAGGTGGTTTAGGTTAAGGGTTTAGGGTTTAGAGTTTAGGATTG
>NC_137963.1:24249685-24272185 GCF_963924665.1 Micromys minutus | reverse complement strand
CTTGCATTATGCCACAAAAATTTGATGATTTTAAAAGAGGCATTTCCTATATTGTTACAGGCCCTAAAAAGTAAGGGCCTATATATTGCCACAGAAAAGCTCCAGATTTTTGATACTGGTCAATTCCTAGGGTCTGTGGTATTTATTCACTGATAGGATTGTCCCTCAAAAGCTCGAGATAAGAAGGGATCACCTCCACACTCTTAATGATTTTCAAAAATTACTGGGAGACATTAATTGGCTTAGACCTTTTCTTAAGATTCCTTCTGCTGAACTTAAACCCTTATTCGATGTTTTAGAAGGAGATCCGCATGTTTCCTCACCTAGAAGTTTGACCCCGCAAGCAGAAAGAGCGTTACAGTTGGTAGAAGAAGCTATACAGGATGCACAATTGGTTCGCATAGATTATGATAAACCTTTTTCATTATGTGTTTTTAAAACAAACCGGCTCCCTACTGCAGTGCTTTGGCAGCAAGGACCCTTATTGTGGGTACATCCTAATGCCTCGCCAGCTAAAATAATTGACTGGTATCCAGATGCTGTGGCGCAATTAGCGCTGAGGGGGCTAAAATCTGCCATCACGCATTTTGGCAGTGAGCCACAGCTGTTAATTGTTCCCTATAATGCCATGCAGGTTTCCACTCTTGCTGCCACTTCAAATGATTGGGCTATCTTAGTCACTTCCTTTTCGGGAAGAATAGATAATCATTACCCAAAACATCCAATTTTACAGTTTGCTTTGACTCAACCTGTTGTTTTTCCCAAAGTAACGTCCTGTAGTCCCCTAAAAGAAGGGTTAGTTATTTATACTGACGGTTCCAAAACTGGGCTGGGGGCTTTTGTGGTTAACGGTCAGGTCTACTTGAGGTTTTACAACGTTTTTCAGAGCCTATAAATATAGTGTCTGATTCATCTTATGTTGTTAATGCTGTCAATTTGCTTGAGGCGGCTGGCATTATTAAACCGTCTAGCAGAGTTGCCTCAATTTTTGCGCAAATTCAAAATTGCCTTCTAGCCAGAAGATCACCCTTTTATATTACTCACATTAGAGCTCATTCTGGATTGCCAGGACCTATGGCTCAAGGCAATGATTTGGCAGACAGGGCTACAAAAATAATTGCTGTAGCCATGTCTTCGCCGCTAGAGGCTGCTAAAAGTTTTCACAAAAACTTTCATGTAACTTCCGAAACTTTGCGGCGCCGCTTTTCCATTTCCAGAAAACAGGCTCGCGATATTGTTGTCAATTGCCAAAATTGCAGTCAGTTTCTGCCTGCGCCCCACTCGGGGGTTAATCCTCGGGGCATCCAGCCTCTTCAAATATGGCAAATGGACGTTACCCATGTCCCCGCCTTTGGTAAGCTGCAATATGTACATGTATCCATTGATACCTGTTCAGGAATAATTGTAGCCACTCCCTTATCTGGAGAAAAGGCCTCACATGCCATCCAACATTGCTTGGAGGCTTGGAGTGCCTGGGGTAAGCCAAAGTTCTTAAAGACAGACAACGGACCGGCTTTTACCTCACAAAAATTTCAACAATTTTGTAGCCAGATGGCTGTGACTCATCTTACAGGTTTGCCGTATAATCCACAAGGACAAGGTATTGTGGAACGTGCTCACCGCACTCTTAAATCATATCTAATAAAACAGAAAGGGGGGATTATGCAGGCTTTGCCCCCTGTGCCTAGGACAGCAGTATCCATGGCACTGTTCACCTTAAATTTTTTAAATCTTGATGACCATGGCCATACGGCAGCTGAAAGGCATTGCCTACCCATGGATAAACCAAAAGAGATGGTAAAATGGAAAGATGTCATAACTAATGAATGGAAAGGACCGGATCTTGTGTTGATAAGATCCAGGGGAGCTGTTTGTGTTTTTCCTCAGGATGAAAATAATCCTTTCTGGGTTCCCGAGAGGCTCACGCGAAAAACGGCAGAGACTCCTGATGACAGCCCTGCTCCTGACTCGGTGGAACCAGAGAGCCAGAGAAGAGACGAGATGGGCGATTCTGTCGGCATTCCTGAAACCAATTCCAGTGGAACTTGATGCTACAGTCTCCCCTAACCTTTTCACCCCCAATACTAACTTGGGTGGGGGTGGGACTCTTGGGAGCAATCCTTTGCTGCGGACTTGCGTTGCTTCTCTGGCTGGTTTGTAAGCTCGAGGCCCAAACAAAAAAGAGACAAGGTGGTTACTGCCCAAGCGCCTGTCGCTCTAGAACATGCAGCATCAGCCGATATCTGTTTGTCTTTGCTTAAGCAGTAGGTCGCCGGCCAGACAGCTCTTGCACTCCTAGAACTTCGGTTCATTGCACAGGATTAGAGTGTCTGGTTTGAGCAGCCCATGAGGGATGCCGAGCTTAGCATCGCACTGAGAAACCCCTGGTCGCGGGGCATTCTCCGGGAGATAAGCCATTTGTATGAGGGTTTCCTGCCCCAGTGTCCCTCCCTCAGAAAAACGGCAGAGTGACAGGTCAGGTGTACTGCGGGCTACAAAAGGCCTAGCGGTTACTCCTGTACATGGTCTTTATACACCTTAATGAGGATTTGACCTCTATCTCCGCCCTCCTAATATGGGTGTCCTACTTTGCTTAAAGTATAAAAGATAGGGGGAGATGTGGGGCGCCGCCCACACATTCCCACGCATTCGCCATTACAAGATGGCGCTGATATCTGGCTGGAGTTAGCAGTAAACAAGCCATGTGCGCACAGGCTGGGTAACTTCCGCTTCATGAGTTCCGCCTCTCCCGTGGCGTCATAGGGCCTGGTGAGTTTCAACCAATCAGGGGGCTCCGCGTCCAAGGCAAGGACTGATCCCTTTATAGGGGAAGGGCTGGATAGCCTCTCTTCTGCCTCTTTCTTCCTCTCTTCCTCTGTCTCTTCCTCTCTTCTTCCTCTCTTTCTCCCGTTGGTTTTCGGCCGTCTCGTGGAGCTTGTTCGTCCTGTTCGAGTCCTTGGATCTTTGGTTTTCTCCGTCCTTTTCGTTACGTGAAGCAAGTACCGGTTTTTCCAGATTAATAAAGTTTACCGCAGAAGGATTCTATTTTGTGTGCCGCGTCGTTCTTGCAGGCGAGACGGTTGCGCGGGACACGGTTAGGGTTAGGGTTAGAGTTACGGTTAGGGTTAGGGTTAAGGTTAGGGTTGGGGGGGTTAGGGTTTAGGTTAGGGTTTGGGTTAGGGTTAGGGTTAGGGGTTAGGGTTAGGGTTATGGTTATTGTTAGGTTTAGGGTTTAGGGTTTAGTGTTTAGGGTTTAAGGTTTAGGGTTTAGGATTGTTTAAGATTTAGGGTGGTTTAGGTTAAGGGTTTAGGGTTTAGCGTTAAGGATTGTTTAAGGTTTAGGGTTGTTTAGGGTATAGTGTTTAGGGTTAAAAGTTTAGGGTTGTTTAGGGTTTAGTGTTTAGGGTTTAGGGTTGTTTAAGGTTTAGTGTTTAAGGTTTAGGTTTTAGGGTTGTTTTGGGTTTAGTGTTTAGTGTTGTTTAGGGTATAGTGTTAATGGTTTAGGGTTTAGGGATATTTAGGGTTTAGTGTTTAAGGTTTAGGGTATAGGGTTGTTTAGGGTTTAGTGTTTAGGGTTGTTTATGGTTTAGTGATTAGGGTTGTTTAGGGTTGTTTAAAGGTTAGTGTTTAGGGTTATTCAGGGTTTATGATTTAGGGTTGTTCAGGGTTTAGGATTTATGGTTGTTCAGGGTTTAGGATTTAGGGATTAAGGTTAAGGGGTTAGGGTTAGGGTTAGCATTAGGGTTAGCATTAGGGTTAGCATTAGGGTTAGAGTTAGGGTTAGAGTTAGGGTTATGGGGTTATGTTAGGCTTAAGGTTAGGGTTAGGGTTATGGGGTTAAGGTTAGGGTTGGGGTTAGGGTTAGGTTTAGGGTTAGGGTTAGGGTTATGGTTATTCTTAGATTTATGGTTTAAAATTTAGGGTTTATGGTTTAAGGTTTAGGGTTTGGGATTGTTTAAGTTTTAGGGTGGTTTAGGTTTAGGGTATAGAATTTAGCGTTTAACATTGTTTAATGGTTAGGGTTGTTTAGGTTTTAGCGTTTAGAGTTGTTTAGGGTTTTTTAGGGTTGTTTATAATTTAGTGTTTAGGGTTGTTCAGGATTTATGATTTAGGATATTTTAAGGTTTAGGGTTTAAGGTTGTATAGTGTTTTAGGGTTTAGGGTATAATGTTTAGGGTTAAGGGTTTAGGGTTGTTTAGGGTATAGTGTTAATGGTTTTAGGGTTTAGGCTTGTTTAGGGTTTAGTGTTTAGGGTTTGGGGTTTTTTAGCGTTTAGAGTTTATAGTTTAGGGTTTAGGGTGCTTTAAATTAGTGTTTAGGGTTTTTCGGGGTTTAGGGTTTAGGATTTAGGGTGTTAGGGTTAGTGTTAGGGTTAGGTTTAGGGTTAAGGTGAGGGTTAGGGTGAGGGTTAAGGTTAGGGTTAGGGTTAAGGTTAGTGTTAGTGTTAGGGTAAGGGTTAGGTTTAGGGATAGGGTTAGGGTAAGGGTTAGGGGTTAGGGTTAGGGGTTAGGGTTAGTGTTAGGGGTTAGGGGTTAGTGTTAGGGTTAGGGTTGGGGTTAGGGTCAGGGTTAGGTTTAGGGATAGGGTTAGGGTTAGATTTAAAGTTTAGGGTTTAGTGTTAGGATCAGGGATAGTGTGAGGTTTAGGGTTATGTTTAGGGTTATGGTTAGGGTTAGTGTTTGGGTTAAGATTAGTGTTAGGATTAGGGATAGGTTTAGGGTCAGGTTTAGGTTTAGTGTTAGGGTTAGGTTTAGGGTTAGATTTAGGGTTAGGTTTAGGTTTATTGTTAGTTTTAGGGTTTAGGGTTTAAGGTTTATGGTTTAGGATTGTTTAAGGTTTAGGGTGGATTAGGTTTAGGGTTTAGAGTTTAGTATTATGGTTACGGTTAGGGTTAGAGTTAGGGTTAGGGTTAAGGTTAGGGTTAGTGTTAGGGTTAGGGTTATGGTTAGTGTTAGGATTAGGGTTAGGGTCAGGGTTAGGTTTAGGGTTAGGGATAGGGTTAGGGTTAGATTTAGGGTTAGGTTTAGGTTTATTGTTAGATTTAGGGTTTAGGGTTTAAGGTTTATGGTTTAGGATTGTTTAAGGTTTAGGGTGGATTAGGTTTAGGGTTTAGAGTTTAGTGTTATGGTTAAGGTTAGTGTTAGGGATGGGGTTAGGGTTACGGTTAGGGTTATGGTAAGGGTTAGGGTTAGGGTTAGGGTAAAAGTTAGGGGGTTAGTGTTAGGGTTTGGGTTAGGGTTAGGGTTAGATTAGTGTTAGAGTTAGGGTTAGGGTTTAGGGTTAGTGTAATGGTTAGGGTTATTATTAGGGGGTTAGGTTTAAGTTTAGGATTAGTGTTAGGGTTAGAATTAGAAATAGGGTTAGTGTTAGGATTAGGGTCAGGGTTAGGTTTAGGGTTAGGGTTAGGGTCAGAAAGGGTTTAGGGTTAGGGTTAGATTTAGGGATAGGTTTAGGTTTATTGTTAGATTTAGGGTTTAGGGTCTACGGTTTATGGTTTAGGATTGTTTAAGGTTTTGGGTGGATTAGGTTTAGGGTTTAGAGTTTAGTGTTATGGTTACGGTTAGGGTTAGGATTAGGGTTAAGGTTAGGGTTAGGTTTAGGGTTAGGGTTAGGTTTAGGGTTAGGGTTACGGATAGGGTTAGGGTTAGTTTTAGGGTTAGGGTTAGGGTTAGGGTAAGGGTTAGGGGTTAGGGTTAAGGTTAGGGTTAAGGTTAGGGTTAAGGTTAGGGTTAGGGTTAGGGTAAGGTTAGTGTTAGGGTTAGGGTTAGGGTTAGGGGTTAGGGTTAGGGTGAGGGTTAGGGTTAGGGTTATGTGGTTATGTTAGGCTTAAGGTTAGGGTTAGGGTTATGGGGTTAAGGTTAGGGTTGGGGTTAGGGTTAGGTTTAGGTTTAGGGTTAGGGTTAGGGTTATGGTTATTCTTAGATTTATGGTTTAAAATTTAGGGTTTATAGTTTACGGTTTAGGGTTTAGGATTGTTTATGTTTTAGGGTGGTTTAGGTTTAGGGTATAGGGTTTAGCGTTTAAGATTGTTTAATGTTTAGGGTTGTTTATGTTTTAGCGTTTAGAGTTGTTTAGGTTTTTTTAGGGTTGTTTATGATTTAGTGTTTCGGGTTGTTCAGGATATATGATTTAGGATATTTTAAGGTTTAGGGTTTAAGGTTGTATAGTGTTTTAGGGTTTAGGCTATAATGTTTAGGGTCAAGAGTTTAGGGTTGTTTAGGGTATAGTGTTAATGGTTTTAGGGTTTAGGCTTGTTTAGGGTTTAGTGTTTAGGGTTTAGGGTTTAGGGTTTTTTAGCGTTTAGTGTTTAGAGTTTAGGGTTTAGGGTGCTTTTGGAATTCGTGTTTAGGGATTTTCTGGGTTTAGGGTTTAGGATTTAGGGTTTTAGGGTTAGGTTTAGGGTTAGGGTGAAGGTTAGGGTGAGGGTTAAGGTTAGGGTTAGGGTTAAGGTTAGTGTTAGTGTTAGGGTAAGGGTTAGGGGTAGGGATAGTGTTAGGGTTAGGGTTAGGGATAGGGTTAGTGTGAGGTTTAGGGTTAGGGTTAGGTTTAGGGTTAGGGTTAGTCTTTGTTTGGGTTATGGTTATTGTTAGGATTAGGCTTTGGATTAGGGTCAGGGGTAGGTTTAGGTTTACGGTTAAGGTTAGTGTTAGATTTAGGGTTAGGTTTGGGTTTATTGTTAGATTTAGGGTTTAGGGTTTAAGGTTTATGGTTTAGGATTGTTTAAGGTTTAGGGTGGATTAGGTTTAGGGTTTAGAGTTTAGTGTTATGGTTACGGTTAGGGTCAGGGTTAGGGTTAGGGTTAGGGTTAGGTTAAGGTTAGGGTTAGGGTTAGTGTTAGGGTTAGGGTTAGAGTTACGGTTAGGGTTAGGGTTAGAGTTACGGTTAGGGTTAGGGTTAGGGTTAAGGTTAGGGTTGGGGGGGTTAGGGTTTAGGTTAGGGTTACGGTTAGGGTTAGGGTTAGGGTTAGGTTTAGGTTTAGGGTTAGTGTTATTGTTAGGGAATTTAGGTTTAAATTTAGGATTAGTGTTAGGGTTAGAATTAGAAATAGGGTTAGTGTTGGGATTAGGGTCAGGGTTAGGTTTAGGGATAGGGTTAGTGTTAGGGTTAGGGGTAGGGTTAGGGTTAGGGTTAGATTTAAAGTTTAAGATTTAGTGTTAGGATTAGGGTTAGTGTGAGGTTTATGGTTAGGGTTAGGTTTAGGGTTAGGTTTAGGGTTAGTGTTTGGGTTATGGTTAGTGTTAGGATTAGGTTTAGGGTTAGGGTTAGGGTTAGGGTTAGATTTAGGGTTAGGTTTAGGTTTATTGTTAGATTTAGGGTTTAGGGTTTAAGGTTTGTGGTTTAGGATTGCTTAAGGTTTAGGGTGGATTAGGTTTATGGTTTAGAGTTTAGTGTTATGGTTACGGTTAGGGTTAGGTTTAGGGTTAGGGTTTGGGTTAGGGTTAGGTTTAGGGTTAGGGTTATGGTTAGGGTTAATGTTAGGGTTAGAATTAGGGTTAGGGTTATGGTTAGTGTTAGGATTAGGGTTAGGGTTAAGGTCAGGGTTAGGTTTAGGGTTAGGGTTAGGGTTAGGGATAGATTTAAGGTTAGGTTTATGTTTATTGTTAGATTTAGGGTTTAGGGTTTAAGGTTTATGGTTTAGGATTTTTTAAGGTTTAGGGTGGATTAGGTTTAGGGTTTAGAGTTTAGTGTTATGGTTAAGGTTAATGTTAGGGTTAGGGTTAGGGTTAGGATTAGGGTTAGGGTTAGTGTTACGGTTAGGGTTAGGGTTAGGGTTACGGTTAGGGTTAGGGTTAGGCTTAGGGTAAGGGTTATGATTATGTTTATTGTTAGGTTTAGGGTTAGGGTTAGGGTTAAGGTTAGGTTTAGGGTTAGGGTTAGGTTTATGGTTAGGCTTAAGGTTAGGGTTAGGTTTAGGGTTAGGGTTACGGTTAGGGTTAGGTTTAGGGTTAGGGTTAGGGTTAGGTTTATTGTTAGATTTAGGATTTAGGGTTTAAGGTTTATGGTTTAGGATTGTTTAAGTTTAAGGGTGGATTAGGTTTAGGGTTTAGAGTTTAGTATTATGGTTACGGTTAGGGTTAGGGTTAGAGTTAGGGTTAGGGTTAGGGTTGGGGTTAAGGTTACGGTTAGTGTTAAAGTTAGGGTTATGGTTAGTGTTAGGATTAGGGTTAGGGTTAGGGTCAGGGTTAGGGTTAGGGATAGGGTTAGGGTTAGATTTAGGGTTAGGTTTAGGTTTATTGTTAGATTTAGGGTTTAGGGTTTAAGGTTTATGGTTTAGGATTGTTTAAGGTTTAGGGTGGATTAGGTTTAGGGTTTATAGTTTAGTGTTATGGTTACGGTTAGGGTTAGGGTAAGGGATGGGGTTAGGGTTAGGGTTAGGGTTATGGTAAGGGTTAGGTTTAGGGTTAGGGTTAGGGTAAAAGTTAGGGGGTTAGTGTTAGGGTTTGTGTTAGGGTTAGGGTTAGGGTTAGGGTTAGGTTAGGGTTAGGGTTAGGGTTAGGGTTAGGTGAGGTTTAGGGTTAGGGTTAGGGTTAGGGGTTAGGTTTAGTGAAAGGGTTATGGTTATTATTAGGGGGTTAGGTTTAAGTTTAGGATTAGTGTTAAGGTTAGAATTAGAAATAGGGTTAGTGTTAGGATTAGGGTCAGGGTTAGGTTTAGGGCTAGGGTTAGGGTTAGGGTTAGGGTTAGGATTAGGTTTAGGGTTAGGGTAAGGGTTAGGGGTTAGGGTTAGGGTTATGGTTATTGTTAGGTTTAGGGTTTAGTGTTTAGGGTTTAATGTTTAGGGTTTAGGAATGTTTAAGATTTAGGGTGGTTTAGGTTAAGGGTTTAGGGTTTAGAGTTTAGGATTGTTTAAGGTTTAGGGTTGTTTAGGGTATAGTGTTTAGGGTTAAAAGTTTAGGGTTGTTTAGGGTTTAGTGTTTAGGGTTTAGGGTTGTTTAAGGTTTAGTGTTTAAGGTTTAGGTTTTAGGGTTGTTTTGGTTTTAGTGTTTAGTGTTGTTTAGGGTATAGTGTTAATGGTTTAGGGTTTAGGGTTATTTAGGGTTTAGTGTTTAAGGTTTAAGGTATAGGGTTGTTTATGGTTTAGTGTTTAGGGTTGTTTATGGTTTAGTGATTAGGGTTGTTTAGGGTTGTTTAGAGGTTAGTGTTTAGGGTTATTCAGGGTTTATGATTTAGGGTTGTTCAGGGTTTAGGATTTATGGTTGTTCAGGGTTTAGGATTTAGGGAGTAAGGTTAAGGGGTTAGGGTTAGGGTTAGGGTTAGGGTTAGCATTAGGGTTAGAGTTAGGGTTAGAGTTAGGGTTATGGGGTTATGTTAGGCTTAAGGTTAGGGTTAGGGTTATGGGGTTAAGTTTAGGGTTGGGGTTAGGGTTAGGTTTAGGTTTAGGGTTAGGGTTAGGGTTATGGTTATTCTTAGATTTATGGTTTAAAATTTAGGGTTTATGGTTTAATGTTTAGGGTTTAGGATTGTTTAAGTTTTAGGGTGGTTTAGGTTTAGGGTATAGAATTTAGCGGTTAAGATTGTTTAATGGTTAGGGTTGTTTAGGTTTTAGCGTTTAGAGTTGTTTAGGGTTTTTTAGGGTTGTTTATGATTTAGTGTTTAGGGTTGTTCAGGATTTATGATTTAGGATATTTTAAGGTTTAGGGTTTAAGGTTGTATAGTGTTTTAGGGTTTAGGGTATAATGTTTAGGGTTAAGGGTTTAGGGTTGTTTAGGGTATAGTGTTAATGGTTTTAGGGTTTAGGCTTGTTTAGGGTTTAGTGTTTAGGGTTTAGGGTTTTTTAGGGTTTAGTGTTTATAGTTTAGGGTTTAGGGTGCTTTTGGAATTAGTGTTTAGGGTTTTTCGGGGTTTATGGTTTAGGATTTAGGGTGTTAGGGTTAGTGTTAGGGTTAGGTTTAAGGTTAAGGTGAGGGTTAGGGTGAGGGTTAAGGTTAGGTTTAGGGTTAAGGTTAGTGTTAGTGTTAGGGTAAGGGTTAGGGTTATGGATAGGGTTAGGGTTAGGGTTACTGTTAGGTTTAGGGTTAGGGTTAGGGTTAGGGTTAGGGTTAGGGGTTAGGGTTAGGGTTAGGTTTAGTGTTAGGGTTATTATTAGGGGGTTAGGTTTTAGTTAAGGATTAGTGTTAGGGTTAGAATTAGAAATAGGGTTAGTGTTAGGATTAGGGTCAGGGTTAGGTTTAGGGATAGTGTTAGGGTTAGGGTTAAGGGTAGGGTTAGGGTTAGGATTAGATTTAAAGTTTAGGGTTTAGTGTTAGGATTAGGGATAGTGTGAGGCTTAGGGTTAGGTTTAGGGTTAGGGTTAGGGTTAGTGTTTGGGTTATGATTAGTGTTAGGATTAGGGTTAGGGTTAGGGTCAGGTTTAGGTTTAGGGTTAGGGTTAGGGTTAGGGTTAGAGTTACGGTTAGGGTTAGGGTTAGAGTTATGGTTAGGGTTAGGGTTAGGGTTAAGGTTAGGGTTGGGGGGGTTAGGGTTTAGGTTAGGGTTAGGGTTGGGGTTAGGGTTAGGTTTAGGTTCAGTGTTAGTGTTATTATTAGGGAGTTAGGTTTAAATTTAGGATTAGTGTTAGGGTTAGAATTAGAAATAGGTTTAGTGTTAGGATTAGGGTCAGGGTTAGGTTTAGGGATAGGGTTAGTGTTAGGGTTAGGGGTAGGGTTAGGGTTAGGGTTAGATTTAAAGTTTAAGGTTTAGTGTTAGGATTAGGGTTAGTGTGAGGTTTAGGGTTAGGGTTAGGTTTAGGGTTAGTGTTAGGTTTAGTGTTTGGGTTATGGTTAGTGTTAGGATTAGGTTTAGGGTTAGGGTTAGGGTTAGGGTTAGATTTAGGGTTAGGTTTAGGTTTATTGTTAGATTTAGGGTTTAGGGTTTAAGGTTTGTGGTTTAGGATTGTTTAAGGTTTAGGGTGGATTAGGTTTAGGGTTTAGAGTTTAGTTTTATGGTCACGGTTAGGGTTAGGGTTAGGTTTAGGGTTAGGGTTTGGGTTAGGGTTAGGGTTAGGTTTAGGGTTAGGGTTATAGTTAGGGTTAAGGTTAGGGTTAGGGTTAGGGTTAGGGTTATGGTTAGTGTTAGGATTAGGGTTAGGGTTAAGGTCAGGGTTAGGTTTAGGGTTAGGGTTAGGGTTAGGGATAGATTTAGGGTTAGGTTTAGGTTTATTGTTAGATTTAGGGTTTAGGGTTTAAGGTTTATGGTTTAGGATATTTTAAGGTTTAGTGTGGATTAGGTTTAGGGTTTAGAGTTTAGTGTTATGGTTAAGGTTAATGTTAGGGTTAGGGTTAGGGTTAGGGTAAGGGTTATGATTATGTTTATTGTTAGGTTTAGGGTTAGGGTTAGGGTTAAGATTAGGTTTAGGGTTAGGGTTAGGTTTATGGTTAGGCTTAAGGTTAGGGTTAGGTTTAGGGTTAGGGTTACGGTTAGGGTTAGGTTTAGGGTTAGGGTTAGGGTTAGGTTTATTGTTAGATTTAGGATTTAGGGTTTAAGGTTTATGGTTTAGGATTGTTAAGTTTAAGGGTGGATTAAGTTTAGGGTTTAGAGTTTAGTATTATGGTTACGGTTAGGGTTAGGGTTAGGGTTAGAGTTAGGGTTAGGGTTAGGGTTAGGGTTAGGGTTAAGGTTAGGGTTAGTGTTAGGGTTAGAGTTATGGTTAGTGTTAGGATTAGGGTTAGGGTTAGGGTCAGGGTTAGGTTTAGGGTTAGGGATAGGTTTAGGGTTAGATTTAGGTTTAGGTTTAGGTTTAGGTTTATTGTTAGATTTAGGGTTTAGGGTTTAAGGTTTATGGTTTAGGATTGTTTAAGGTTTAGGGTGGATTAGGTTTAGGGTTTAGAGTTTAGTGTTATGGTTACGGTTAGGGTTAGGGTTAGGGATGGGGTTAGGGTTAGGGTTAGGGTTATGGTAAGGGTTAGGTTTAGGGTTAGGGTTAGGGTAAAAGTTAGGGGGTTAGTGTTAGGGTTTGTGTTAGGGTTAGGGTTAGGGTTAGGTTAGGGTTAGGGTTAGGGTTAGGGTTAGGCTTAGGGTTAGGGTTAGGTTAGGGTTAGGGTTAGGGTTAGGGTTAGGGTTAGGGGTTAGGGTTAGTGAAAGGTTAGGGTTATTATTAGGGGGTTAGGTTTAAGTTTAGGATTAGTGTTAGGGTTAGAATTAGAAATAGGGTTAGTGTTAGGATTAGGGTCAGGGTTAGGTTTAGGGTTAGGGTTAGGGTTAGGGTTATGGTCAGGGAGGGTTTAGGGTTAGGGTTAGGGTTAGGGTTAGATTTAGGGTTAGGTTTAGGTTTATTGTTAGATTTAGGATTTAGGGTCTAAGGTTTATGGTTTAAGATTGTTTAAGGTTTAGGGTGGATTAGGTTTAGGGTTTAGAGTTTAGTGTTATGGTTACGGTTAGGGTTAGGGTTAGGGTTAAGATTAGGGTTAAGGTAAGGGTTAGGATTAGGTTTAGGGTTAGGGTTAGCGTTAGGGTTAGGGTTAGTCTTTGTTTGGGTTATGGTTATTGTTAAGATTAGGCTTTGGATTAGGGTCAGGGGTAGGTTTAGGTTTACGGTTAGGGTTAGTGTTAGATTTAGGGTTAGGTTTAGGTTTATTGTTAGATTTAGGGTTTAGGGTTTAAGGTTTGTGGTTTAGGATTGTTTAAGGTTTAGGGTGGATTAGGTTTAGGGTTTAGAGTTTAGTTTTATGGTTACGGTTAGGGTTAGGGTTAGGTTTAGGGTTAGGGTTTGGGTTAGGGTTAGGGTTAGGTTTAGGGTTAGGGTTATAGTTAGGGTTAAGGTTAGGGTTAGGGTTAGGGTTATGGTTAGTGTTAGGATTAGGGTTAGGGTTAAGGTCAGGGTTAGGTTTAGGGTTAGGGTTAGGGTTAGAGATAGATTTAGGGTTAGGTTTTGGTTTATTGTTAGATTTAGGGTTTAGGGTTTAAGGTTTATGGTTTAGGATTTTTTAAGGTTTAGGGTGGATTAGGTTTAGGGTTTAGAGTTTAGTGTTATGGTTAAGGTTAATGTTAGGGTTAGGGTTAGGGTTAGGGTAAGGGTTATGATTATGTTTATTGTTAGGTTTAGGGTTAGGGTTAGGGTTAAGGTTAGGTTTAGGGTTAGGGTTAGGTTTATGGTTAGGCTTAAGATTAGGTTTAGGTTTAGGGTTAGGGTTACGGTTAGGGTTAGGTTTAGGGTTAGAGTTAGGGTTAGGTATATTGTTAGATTTAGGATTTAGGGTTTAAGGTTTATGGTTTAGGATTGTTTAAGTTTAAGGGTGGATTAGGTTTAGGGTTTAGAGTTTAGTATTATGGTTACGGTTAGGGTTAGGGTTAGGGTTAGATTTAGGGTTAGGGTTAGGGTTAGGGTTAGGGTTAAGGTTAGGGTTAGTGTTAGGGTTAGGGTTATGGTTAGTGTTAGGATTAGGGTTAGGGTTAGGGTCAGGGTTAGGTTTAGGGTTAGGGATAGGGTTAGGGTTAGATTTAGGGTTAGGTTTAGGTTTATTGTTAGATTTAGGGTTTAGGGTTTAAGGTTTATGGTTTAGGATTGTTTAAGGTTTAGGGTGGATTAGGTTTAGGGTTTAGAGTTTAGTGTTATGGTTACGGTTAGGGTTCGCGTTAGGGATGGGGTTAGGGTTAGGGTTAGGGTTATGGTAAGGGTTAGGTTTAGGTTTAGGGTTAGGGTTAGGGTAAAAGTTAGGGGGTTAGTGTTAGGGTTTGTGTTAGGGTTAGGGTTAGGGTTAGGGTTAGTTTAGGGTTAGGGTTAGGGTTAGGGTTAGGCTTAGGGTTAGGGTTAGGTTAGGGTTAGGGTTAGGGTTAGGGTTAGGGGTTAGTGTTAGTGAAAGGTTAAGGTTATTATTAGGGGGTTAGGTTTAAGTTTAGGATTAGTGTTAGGGTAAGAATTAGAAATAGGGTTAGTGTTAGGATTAGGGTCAGGGTTAGGTTTAGCGTTAGTGTTAGGGTTAGGGTTATGGTCAGGGATGGTTTAGGGTTAGGGTTAGGGTTAGGGTTAGATTTAGGGTTAGGTTTAGGTTTATTGTTAGATTTAGGATTTAGGGTCTAAGGTTTATGGTTTAAGATTGTTTAAGGTTTAGGGTGGATTAGGTTTAGGGTTTAGAGTTTAGTGTTATGGTTACGGTTAGGGTTAGGGTTAGGGTTAAGATTAGGGTTAAGGTAAGGGTTAGGATTAGGTTTAGAGTTAGGGTTAGCGTTAGGGTTAGGGTTAGTCTTTGTTTGGGTTATGGTTATTGTTAGGATTAGGCTTTGGATTAGGGTCAGGGGTAGGTTTAGGTTTACGGTTAGGGTTAGTGTTAGATTTAGGGTTAGGTTTAGGTTTATTGTTAGAATTAGGGTTTAGGGTTTAAGGTTTATGGTTTAGGATTGTTTAAGGTTTAGGGTGGATTAGGTTTAGGGTTTCGAGTTTAGTGTTATGGTTACGGTTAGGGTTAGGGTTAGGTTTAGGGTAAGGTTAGGGTTAGGGTTAGTGTTAGGGTTAGGGTTAGAGTTACGGTTAGGGTTAGGGTTAGAGTTACGGTTAGGGTTAGGGTTAGGTTAAGGTTAGGGTTGGGGGGGTTAGCGTTTAGGTTAGGGTTAGGGTTAGGGTTAGTGTTAGAGTTAGGGTTAGGGTTAGGGTTAGGGTTAGGGTTAGGGTTAGGTTTAGGTTTAGGGTTAGTGTTATTATTAGGGAGTTAGGTTTAAATTTAGGATTAGTGTTAGGGTTAGAATTAGAAATAGGGTTAGTGTTAGGATTAGGGTCAGGGTTAGGTTTAGGGATAGGGTTAGTGTTAGGGTTAGGGGTAGGGTTAGGGTTAGGGTTAGATTTAAAGTTTAAGGTTTAGTGTTAGGATTAGGGTTAGTGTGAGGTTTAGGGTTAGGGTTAGGTTTAGGGTTAGGGTTAGGGTTAGTGTTTGGGTTATGGTTAGTGTTAGGATTAGGTTTAGGGTTAGGGTTAGGGTTAGGGTTAGATTTAGGGTTAGGTTTAGGTTTATTGTTAGATTTAAGGTTTAGGGTTTAAGGTTTGTGGTTTAGGATTGTTTAAGGTTTAGGGTGGATTAGGTTTAGGGTTTAGAGTTTAGTGTTATGGTTACGGTTAGGGTTAGGGTTAGGTTTAGGGTTAGGGTTTGGGTTAGGGTTAGGGTTAGGTTTAGGGTTAGGGTTATGGTTAGGGTTTTGTTAGGGTTAGGGTTAGGGTTAGGGTTATGGTTAGTGTTAGGATTAGGGTTAGGGTTAAGGTCAGGGTTAGGTTTAGGGTTAGGGTTAGGGTTAGGGATAGATTTAGGGTTAGGTTTAGGTTTATTGTTAGATTTAGGGTTTAGGGTTTAAGGTTTATGGTTTAGGATTTTTTAAGGTTTAGGGTGGATTAGGTTTAGGGTTTAGAGTTTAGTGTTATGGTTAAGGTTAATGTTAGGGTTAGGGTTAGGGTTAGGGTAAGGGTTATGATTATGTTTATTGTTAGGTTTAGGGTTAGGGTTAGGGTTAAGGTTAGGTTTAGGGTTAGGGTTAGGTTTATGGTTAGGCTTAAGGTTAGGGTTAGGTTTAGGGTTAGGGTTACGGTTAGGGTTAGTTTTAGGGTTAGGGTTAGGGATAGGTTTATTGTTAGATTTAGGATTTAGGGTTTAAGGTTTATGGTTTAGGATTGTTTAAGTTTAAGGGTGGATTAGGTTTAGGGTTTAGAGTTTGGTATTATGGTTACGGTTAGGGTTAGGGTTAGGGTTAGGGTTAGGGTTAGGGTTAGGGTTAAGGTTAGGGTTAGTGTTAGGGTTAGGGTTATGGTTAGTGTTAGGATTAGGGTTAGGGTTAGGGTCAGGTTTAGGTTTAGGGTTAGGGATAGGGTTAGGGTTCGATTTAGGGTTAGGTTTAGGTTTATTGTTAGATTTAGGGTTTAGGGTTTAAGGGTTATGGTTTAGGATTGTTTAAGGTTTAGGGTGGATTAGGTTTAGGGTTTAGAGTTTAGTGTTATGGTTACGGTTAAGGTTCGGGTTAGGGATGGGGTTAGGGTTAGGGTTAGGGTTATGGTAAGGGTTAGGTTTAGGGTTAGGGTTAGGGTTAGGGTAAAAGTTAGGGGGTTAGTGTTAGGGTTTGTGTTAGGGTTAGGGTTAGGGTTAGGGTTAGGTTAGGGTTAGGGTTAGGGTTAGGGTTAGGCTTAGGGTTAGGGTTAGGTTAGGGTTAGGGTTAGGGTTAGGGTTAGGGGTTAGTGTTAGTGAAAGGTTAAGGTTATTATTAGGGGGTTAGGTTTAAGTTTAGGATTAGTGTTAGGGTAAGAATTAGAAATAGGGTTAGTGTTAGGATTAGGGTCAGGGTTAGGTTTAGGGTTAGGGTTAGGGTTAGGGTTATGGTCAGGGAGGGTTTAGGGTTAGGGTTAGGGTTAGATTTAGGGTTAGGTTTAGGTTTATTGTTAGGTTTAGGATTTAGAGTTTAAGGTTTATGGTTTAGGATTTTTTAAGTTTAAGGGTGGATTAGGTTTACGGTTTAGAGTTTAGTATTATGGTTACGGTTAGGGTTAGGGTTAGGGTTAGAGTTAGGGTTAGGATTAGGGTTAGGGTTAGGGTTAGGGTTAGTGTTTGGGTTATGGTTAGTGTTAGGATTAGGTTTAGGGTTAGGGTTACGGTTAGGGTTAGGTTTAGGGTTAGGGTTAGGTTTAGGTTTATTGTTAGATTTAGGATTTAGGGTTTAAGGTTTATGGTTTAGGATTGTTTAAGTTTAAGGGTGGATTAGGTTTAGGGTTTAGAGTTTAGTATTATGGTTACGGTTAGGGTTAGGGTTAGGGTTAGAGTTAGGGTTAGGGTTAGGGTTAGTGTTAGGGTTAAGGTTAGGGTTAGTGTTAGGGTTAGGGTTATGGTTAGTGTTAGGATTAGGGTTAGGGTTAGGGTCAGGTTTAGGTTTAGGGTTAGGGATAGGGTTAGGGTTAGATTTAGGGTTAGGTTTAGGTTTATTGTTAGATGTAGGGTTTAGGGTTTAAGGTTTATGGTTTAGGATTGTTTAAGGTTTAGGGTGGATTAGGTTTAGGGTTTAGAGTTTAGTGTTATGGTTACGGTTAGGGTTAGGGTTAGGGATGGGGTTAGGGTTAGGGTTGAGGTTATGGTAAGGGTTAGGTTTAGGGTTAGGGTTAGGGTTAGGGTAAAAGTTAGGGGGTTAGTGTTAGGGTTTCTGTTAGGGTTAGGGTTAGGGTTAGGGTTAGGTTAGGGTTAGGGTTAGGGTTAGGGTTAGATTTAGGGTTAGGTTTAGGTTTATTGTTAGATTTAGCGTTTAGGGTTTAAGGTTTATGGTTTAGGATGGTTTAAGGTTTAGGGTGGATTAGGTTTAGAGTTTAAAGTTTAGTATTATGGTTACGGTTAGGGTTAGGGTTAGGGTGAGAGTTAGGGTTAGGGTTAGGGTTAGGGTTAGGGTTAAGGTTAGGGTTAGTGTTAGGGTTAGGGTTATGGTTAGTGTTAGGATTTGGGTTAGGGTTAGGGTCAGGGTTAGGTTTAGAGTTAGGGATAGGGTTATGGTTAGATTTAGGGTTAGTTTTAGGTTTATTGTTAAATTTAGGGTTTAGGGTTTAAGGTTTATGGTTTAGGATTGTTTAAGGTTTAGGGTGGATTAGGTTTAGGGTTTAGAGTTTAGTGTTATGGTTACGGTTAGGGTTAGGGTTAGGGATGGGGTTAGGGTTAGGGTTAGGGTTATGGTAAGGTTTAGGGTTAGGGTTAGGGTTAGGGTAAAAGTTAGGGGGTTAGTGTTAGGGTTTGGGTTAGGGTTAGGGTTAAGGTTAGGTTAGGGTTAGGGTTATGGTTAGGGTTAGGGGTTAGGGTTAGTGTTAGGTTTAGGGTTATTATTAGGGGCTTAGGTTTAAGTTTAGGATTAGTGTTAGGGTTAGAATTAGAAATAGGTTTAGTGTTAGGATTAGGGTCAGGGTTAGGTTTAGGGTTAGGGTTAGGGTTAGGGTTAGGGACAGGGAGGGTTTAGGGTTAGGGTTAGATTTAGGGTTAGGTTTATTTTATTGTTAGATTTAGGGTTTAGGGTCTACGGTTTATGGTTTAGGATTGTTTAAGGTTTAGGGTGGATTAGGTTTAGGGTTTAGAGTTTAGTGTTATGGTTACGGTTAGGGTTAGGGTTAGGGTTAGGGTTAGGATTAGGATTAGGGTTAAGGTTAGGGTTAGGATTAGGTTTAGGGTTAGGGTTATGGTTAGGGTTAGGGTTAGGGTTAGGTTAGGGTTAGGGTTAGAGTTAGGGTTAGGGTTAGGGGTTAGGGTTAGTGAAAGGGTTAGGGTTATTATTAGGGGGTTAGGTTTAAGTTTAGGATTAGTGTTAGGGTTAGAATTAGAAATAGGATTAGTGTTAGGATTAGGGTCAGGGTTAGGTTTAGGGTTAGGGTTAGGGTTAGGGTTAGGGTCAGGGAGGGTTTAGGGTTAGGGTTAGGGTTAGGGTTAGATTTAGGGTTAGGTTTAGGTTTATTGTTAGATTTAGGATTTAGGGTCTAAGGTTTATGGTTTAGGATTGTTTTAGGTTTAGGGTGGATTAGGTTTAGGGTTTAGAGTTTAGTGTTATTGTTACGGTTAGGGTTAGGGTTAGGGTTAGGATTAGGGTTAAGTAAGGTTTAGGATTAGGTTTAGGGTTGAGGTTAGGGTTAGGGTTATGGTTATTGTTAGGTTTAGGGTTTAGGGTTTAGGGTTTAGGGTTTAAGGTTTAGGGTTTAGGATTGTTTATGATTTAGGGTGGTTTAGGTTTAGGGTTTATGGTTTAGAGTTTAGGATTGTTTAAGGTTTCGGGTTGTTTAGGGTATAGTGTTTAGGGTTAAAAGTTTAGGGTTGTTTAGGGTTTAGTGTTTAGGGTTTAGGGTTGTTTAAGGTTTAGTGTTTAAGGTTTAGGTTTTAGGGTTGTTTTGGGTTTAGTGTTTAGTGTTGTTTAGGGTATAGTGTTAAAGGTTTAGTGTTTAGGGTTGTTTATGGTTTAGTGATTAGGGTTGTTTAGGGTTGTTTAGAGGTTAGTGTTTAGGGTTATTCAGGGTTTATGATTTAGGGTTGTTCAGGGTTTAGGATTTATGGTTGTTCAGGGTTTAGGATTTAGGGATTAAGGTTAAGGGGTTAGGGTTAGGGTTAGGGTTAGGGTTAGCATTAGGGTTAGAGTTAGGGTTAGAGTTAGGGTTATGGGGTTATGTTAGGCTTAAGGTTAGGGTTAGGGTTTTGGGGTTAAGGTTAGGGTTGGGGTTAGGGTTAGGTTTAGGTTTAGGGTTAGGGTTAGTGTTATGGTTATTCTTAGATTTATGGTTTAAAATTTAGGGTTTATGGTTTAAGGTTTAGGGTTTAGGATTGTTTAAGTTTTAGGGTGGTTTAGGTTTAGGGTATAGAATTTAGCATTTAAGACTGTTTAATGGTTAGGGTTGTTTATGTTTTAGCGTTTAGAGTTGTTTAGGGTTTTTTAGGGTTGTTTATAATTTAGTGTTTAGGGTTGTTCAGGATTTATGATTTAGGATATTTTAAGGTTTAGGGTTTAAGGTTGTATAGTGTTTTAGGGTTTAGGGTATAATGTTTAGGGTTAAGGGTTTAGGGTTGTTTATGGTATTGTGTTAATGGTTTTAGGGTTTAGGCTTGTTTAGGGTTTAGTGTTTAGGGTTTAGGGTTTAGGGTTTTTTAGCGTTTAGTGTTTATAGTTTAGGGTTTAGGGTGCTTTTGGAATTAGTGTTTAGTGTTTTTCGGGGTTTAGGGTTTAGTATTTAGGGTGTTAGGTTTAGTGTTAGGGTTAGGTTTAGGGTTAAGGTGAGGGTTAGAGTGAGGGTTAAGGTTAGGGTTAGGGTTAAGGTTAGTGTTAGTGTTAGTGTTAGGGTAAGGGTTAGGGTTAGGGATAGGTTTAGGGTTAGGGTTAGGGTTAGTGTTAGTGTTAGGGTTAGGTTAGGGTTAGGGTTAGGGTTAGGGGTTACGGTCAGGGTTAGTGTTAGGGGTTAGGGGTTAGGGTTAGGGTTTGGGTTAGGGTTAGGGTTAGGTTTAGTGTTAGGGTTATTATTAGGGGGTTAGGTTTAAGTTTAGGATTAGTGTTAGGGTTAGAATTAGAAATAGGTTTAGTGTTAGGATTAGGGTCAGGGTTAGGTTTAGGGATAGGGTTAGGGTTAAGGTTAAGGGTAGGGTTAGGGTTAGGGTTAGATTTAAAGTTTAGCGTTTAGTGTTAGGATTAGGGATAGTGTGAGGTTTAGGGTTAGGGTTAGGTTTAGGGTTAGGGTTAGGGTTAGTGTTTGGGTTATGGTTAGTGTTAGGATTAGGGTTAGGGTTAGGGTCAGGGTTAGGTTTAGGGTTAGGGTTAGGGTTAGGTTTAGATTAAGGGTTAGGTTTAGGTTTATTGTTAGATTTAGGGTTTAGGGTTTAAGGTTTATGGTTTAGGATTGTTTAAGGTTTAGGGTGGATTAGGTTTAGTGTTTAGAGTTTAGTATTATGGTTACGGTTAGGGTTAGGGTTAGGGTTAGGGTTAGGGTTAGGGTTAGGGTTAGTGTTAAGGTTAGTGTTAGGCTTAGGGTTAGGGTTATGGTTAGTGTTAGGATTAGGGTTAGGTTTAGGGTCAGGGTTAGGTTTAGGGTTAGGGTTAGGGTTAGGGTTAGATTTAGGGTCAGGTTTAGGTTTATTGTTAGATTTAGAGTTTAGGGTTTAAGGTTTATGGTTTAGGATTGTTTAAGGTTTAGGGTGGATTAGGTTTAGGGTTTAGAGTTTAGTGTATGGTTACGGTTAGTGTTAGGGTTAGGGTTAGGGTTAGGGTTAGGTTTAGGGTTAGGGTTAGGGTAATGGATAGGGTTAGGGTTAGGGTTAGGGTTAGGGTAAGGGTTAGGGGTTAGTGTTAGGGTTAGGGTTAGGGTTAGGGTTAGGGTTAGGTTTAGGGGTTAGGGTTAGTGTTAGGGGTAGGGTTATTATTAGGGGGTTAGGTTTAAGTTTAGGATTAGTGTTAGGATTAGAATTAGAAATAGGGTTAGTGTTAGGATTAGGGTCAGGGTTAGGTTTAGGGTTAGGGTTAGGGTTAGGGTTAGGGTTAGGGTCAGGGAGGGTTGAGGGTTAGGGTTAGGGTTAGGGTTAGATTTAGGGTTAGGTTTAGGTTTATTGTTAGATTTAGGATTTAGGGTCTAAGGTTTATGGTTTAGGATTGTTTAAGGTTTAGGGTGGATTAGGTTTAGGGTTTAGAGTTTAGTGTTATGGTAACGGTTAAAGTTAGAGTTAGGGTTAGGGTTAGGATTAGGGTTAAGGTTAGGGTTAGGATTAGGTTTAGGGTTAAGGTTAGGGTTAGGGTTAGGGTTAGGGTTAGGGTTAGGGTTAGGATTAGGGTTAGGGTTAGGGTTAGGGTAAGGGTTAGGGGTTAGGGTTAGGGTTATAGTTATTGTTAGGTTTAGGGTTTAGGGTTTAGTGTTTAGGGTTTAAGGTTTAGGTTTTAGGATTGTTTAAGATTTAGGGTGGTTTAGGTTAAGGGTTTAGGGTTTAGACTTTAGGATTGTTTAAGGTTTAGGCTTGTTTAGGGTATAGTGTTTACGGTTAAAAGTTTAGGGTTGTTTAGGCTTAAGTGTTTAGGGTTTAGGGTTGTTTAAGTTTTAGTGTTTAAGGTTTAGGTATTAGGGTTGTTTTGGGTTTAGTGTTTAGTGTTGTTTAGGTTATAGTGTTAATGGTTTAGGGTTTAGGGTTATTTAGGGTTTAGTGTTTAAGGTTTAAGGTATAGGGTTGTTTAGGGTTTAGTGTTTAGGGTTGTTTATGGTTTAGTGATTAGTGTTGTTTAGGGTTGTTTAGAGGTTAGTGTTTAGGGTTATTCAGGGTTTATGATTTAGGGTTGTTCAGGGTTTAGGATTTATGGTTGTTCAGGGTTTAGGATTTAGGGATTAAGGTTAAGGGGTTAGGGTTAGGGTTAGGGTTAGGGTTAGCATTAGGGTTAGAGTTAGGGTTAGAGTTAGGGTTATGGGGTTATGTTAGGCTTAAGGTTAGGGTTAGGGTTATGGGGTTAAGGTTAGGGTTGGGGTTAGGGTTAGGTTTAGGTTTAGGTTTAGGGTTAGGGTTATGGTTATTCTTAGATTTATGGTTTAAAATTTAGGGTTTATGGTTTAAGGTTTAGGGTTTAGGATTGTTTAAGTTTTAGGGTGGTTTAGGTTTAGGGTATAGAATTTAGCGTTTAAGATTGTTTAATGGTTAGGGTTGTTTAGGTTTTAGCGTTTAGAGTTGTTTAGGGTTTTTTAGGGTTGTCTATAATTTAGTGTTTAGGGTTGTTCAGGATTTATGATTTAGGATATTTTAAGGTTTAGGGTTTAAGGTTGTATAGTGTTTTAGGGTTTAGGTTATAATGTTTAGGGTTAAGGGTTTAGGGTTTTTTAGGGTATAGTGTTAATGGTTTTAGGGTTTAGGCTTGTTTAGGGTTTAGTGTTTAGGGTTTAGGGTTTAGGGTTTTTTAGCGTTTAGTGTTTATAGTTTAGGGTTTAGAGTGCTTTTGGAATTAGTGTTTAGGGTTTTTCGGGGTTTAGGGTTTAGGATTTAGGGTATTAGGGTTAGTGATAGGGTTAGGTTTAGGGTTAAGGTGAGGGTTAGGGTGAGGGTTAAGGTTAGGGTTAGGGTTAAGGTTAGTGTTAGTGTTAGGGTAAGG
>NC_137963.1:24224685-24242185 GCF_963924665.1 Micromys minutus | reverse complement strand
GGGTCAGGGTTAGGTTTAGGGTTAGGGTTAGGGTTAGGGTTAGATTTAGGGTCAGGTTTAGGTTTATTGTTAGATTTAGGGTTTAGGGTTTAAGGTTTATGATTTAGGATTGTTTTAGGTTTAGGGTGGATTAGGTTTAGGGTTTAGAGTTTAGTGTCATTGTTACGGTTAGGGTTAGGGTTAGGGTTAGGATTAGGGTTAAGGTAAGGGTTAGGATTAAGTTTAGGGTTAGGGTTAGGGTTAGGGTTAGGGTTAGGGTTAGGGTTAGGATTAGGGTTAGGGTTAGGGTTAGGGTTAGGGTAAGGGTTAGGGGTTAGGGTTAGGGTTATGGTTATTGTTAGGTTTAGGGTTTAGGGTTTAGGGTTTAGGGTTTAAGGTTTAGGGTTTAGGATTGTTTAAGATTTAGGGTGGTTTAGGTTAAGGGTTTAGGTTTAGAGTTTAGGATTGTTTAAGGTTTAGGGTTGTTTAAGGTATAGTGTTTAGGGTTAAAAGTTTAGGGTTGTTTAGGGTTTAGTGTTTAGGGTTTAGGGTTGTTTAAGGTTTAGTGTTTAAGGTTTAGGTTTTAGGGTTGTTTTGGGTTTAGTGTTTAGTGTTGTTTAGGGTATAGTGTTAATGGTTTAGGGTTTAGGGTTATTTAGGGTTTAGTGTTTAAGGTTTAAGGTATAGGGTTGTTTAGGGTTTAGTGTTTAGGGTTGTTTATGGTTTAGTGATTAGTGTTGTTTAGGGTTGTTTAGAGGTTAGTGTTTAGGGTTATTCAGGGTTTATGATTTAGGGTTGTTCAGGGTTTAGGATTTATGGTTGTTCAGGGTTTAGCATTTAGGGATTAAGGTTAAGGGGTTAGGGTTAGGGTTAGGGTTAGGGTTAGCATTAGGGTTAGAGTTAGGGTTAGAGTTAGGGTTATGGGGTTATGTTAGGCTTAAGGTTAGGGTTAGGGTTATGGGGTTAAGGTTAGGGTTGGGGTTAGGGTTAGGTTTAGGTTTAGGTTTAGGGTTAGGGTTACTATTAGGGGGTTAGGTTTAAGTTTAGGATTAGTGTTAGGATTAGAATTAGAAATAGGTTTAGTGTTAGGATTAGGGTCAGGGTTAGGTTTAGGGATAGGGTTAGGGTTAGGGTTAAGGGTAGGGTTAGGGTTAGGGTTAGATTTAAAGTTTAGGGTTTAGTGTTAGGATTAGGGATAGTGTGAGGTTTAGGGTTAGGGTTAGGTTTAGGGTTAGGGTTAGGGTTAGTGTTTATGTTATGGATAGTGTTAGGATTAGGGTTAGGGTTAGGGTCAGGGTTAGGTTTAGGGTTAGGGTTAGGGCTAGGGTTAGATTAAGGGTTAGGTTTAGGTTTATTGTTAGATTTAGGGTTTAGGGTTTAAGGTTTATGGTTTAGGATTGTGTAAGGTTTAGGGTGGATTAGGTTTAGTGTTTAGAGTTTAGTATTATGGTTACGGTTAGGGTTAGTGTTAGGGTTAGGGTTAGGGTTAGGGATAGGGTTAGGGTTAGGGTTAGGGTTAAGGTTAGTGTTAGGCTTAGGGTTAGGGTTATGGTTAGTGCTAGGATTAGGGTTAGGTTTAGGGTCAGGGTTAGGTTTAGGGTTAGGGTTAGGGTTAGGGTTAGATTTAGGGTCAGGTTTAGGTTTATTGTTAGATTTAGGGTTTAGGGTTTAAGGTTTATGGTTTAGGATTGTTTAAGGTTTAGGGTGGATTAGGTTTAGGGTTTAGAGTTTAGTGTATGGTTACGGTTAGTGTTAGGGTTAGGGTTAGGGTTAGGGTTAGGGTTAGGGTTAGGGTAATGAATAGGGTTAGGGTTAGGGTTAGGGTTAGGGTAAGGGTTAGGGGTTAGTGTTAGGGTTAGGGTTAGGGTTAGGGTTAGGTTTAGGGGTTAGGGTTAGTGTTAGGGTTAGGGTTATTATTAGGGGGTTAGGTTTAAGTTTAGGATTAGTGTTAGGGTTAGAATTAGAAATAGGGTTAGTGTTAGGATTAGGGTCAGGGTTAGGTTTAGGGTTAGGGTTAGTGTTAGGGTTAGGGTTAGGGTCAGGGAGGGTTGAGGGTTAGGGTTAGGGTTAGGGTTAGATTTAAGGTTAGGTTTAGTTTTATTGTTAGATTTAGGATTTAGGGTCTAAGGTTTATGGTTTAGGATTGTTTAAGGTTTAGGGTGGATTAGGTTTAGGGTTTAGAGTTTAGTGTTATGGTTACGGTTAGGGTTAGGGTTAGGGTTAGGGTTAAAGTTAGGTTTGGGTTAGGGTTAGGGTTAGGGTTAGGTTAGGGTTAGGGTTAGGGTTAGGGTTTGGGTTTAGGGTTTAGTGTTTAGGGTTTAAGGTTTAGGGTTTAGGATTGTTTAAGATATAGGGTGGTTTAAGGTTAAGAGTTTAGGGTTTAGAGTTTAGGATTGTTTAAGTTTTAGGGTTGTTTAGGGTATAGTGTTTAGGTTTAAAAATTTAGGGTTGTTTAGGGTTTAGTGTTTAGGGTTTAGGGTTGTTTAAGGTTTAGTGTTTAAGGTTTAGGTTTTAGGGTTGTTTTGGGTTTAGTGTTTAGTTTTGTTTAGGGTATAGTGTTAATGGTTTAGGGTTTAGGGTTATTTAGGGTTTAGTGTTTAAGGTTTAGGGTATAGGGTTGTTTAAGTTTTAGTGTTTAGGGTTGTTTATGGTTTAGTGATTAGGGTTGTTTAGGGTTGTTTAGAGGTTAGTGTTTAGGGTTATTCAGGGTTTATGATTTAGGGTTGTTCAGGGTTTAGGATTTATGGTTGTTCAGGGTTTAGGATTTAGGAAATTAGGTTAAGGGGTTAAGGTTAGGGTTAGGGTTAGCATTAGGGTTAGAGTTAGGGTTAGAGTTAAGGTTATGGGGTTATGTTAGGCTTAAGGTTAGGGTTAGGGTTATGGGGTTAAGGTTAGGGTTGGGGTTAGGGTTAGGTTTAGGTTTAGGGTTAGGGTTAGGGTTATGGTTATTCTTAGACTTATTGTTTAAAATTTAGGGTTTATGGTTTAAGGTTTAGGGTTTAGGATTGTTTAAGTTTTAGGGTGGTTTAGGTTTAGGGTATAGGGTTTAGCGTTTAAGATTGTTTAATGTTTAGGGTTGTTTAGGTTTTAGCGTTTAGAGTTGTTTAGGGTTTTTTAGGATTGTTTATGATTTAGTGTTTAGGCTTGTTCAGGATTTATGATTTAGGATATTTTAAGGTTTAGGGTTTAAGGTTGTATAGTGTTTTAGGGTTTAGGGTATAATGTTTAGGGTTAAGGGTTTAGGGTTGTTTAGGGTATAGTGTTAATGGTTTTAGGATTTAGGCTTGTTTAGGGTTTAGTGTTTAGGGTTTAGGGTTTAGGGTTTTTTAGCGTTTAGTGTTAATAGTTTAGGGTTTAGGGTGCTTTTGGAATTAGTGTTTAGGGTTTTTCGGGGTTTAGGGTTTAGGATTTATGGTGTTAGGGTTAGTGTTAGGGTTAGGTTTAGGGTTAAGGTGAGGGTTAGGGTGAGGGTTAAGGTTAGTTTTAGTGTTAGAATAAGGGTTAGGGTTAGGGATAGGGTTAGGGTTAGGGTTAGGGTTAGGGTTAAGGTTAGGGTTAGGGTTAGGGTTAGGGGTTTGGGTTAGGGTTAGTGTTAGGGGTTAAGGGTTAGTGTTAGGGTTAGGGTTAGGGTTAGGGTTAGGGTTAGGTTTAGTGTTAGGGTTATTATTAGGGGGTTAGGTTTTAGTTTAGGATTAGTGTTAGGGTTAGAATTAGAAATAGGGTTAGTGTTAGGATTAGGGTCAGGGTTAGGTTTAGAAGTATGGTTAGGGTTAGGGTTAAGGGTAGGGTTAGGGTTAGGGTTAGATTTAAAGTTTAGGGTTTAGTGTTAGGATGAGGGATAGTGTGAGGTTTAGGGTTAGTTTTAGGGTTAGGGTTAGCGTTAGTGTTTGGGTTATGATTAGTGTTAGGATTAGGATTAGGGTTAGGGTCAGGTTTATGTTTAGGGTTAGGGTTAGGGTTAGGGTTAGATTTAGGGTTAGGTTTAGGTTTATTGTTAGATTTAGGGTTTAGGGTTTAAAATTTATGGTTTAGTTTTGTTTAAGTTTAAGGGTGGATTAGGTTTAGGGTTTAGAGTTTATTATTATGGTTACGGTTAGGGTTAGGGTTAGAATTAGAGTTAGGTTTAGGGTTAGGGTTAGGGTTAGGGTTAAGGTTAGGGTTAGTGTTAGGGTTAGGGTTATGGTTAGTGTTAGGATTAGGGTTAGGGTTAGGGTCAGGTTTAGGTTTAGAGTTAGGGTTAGGGTTAGGGTTAGATTTAGGGTTAGGTTTAGGTTTATTGTTAGATTTAGGGTTTAGGGTTTAAGGTTTATGGTTTAGGATTGTTTAAGGTTTAGGGTGGATTAGGTTTAGGGTTTAGAGTTTAGTGTTATGGTTACGGTTAGGGGTAGGGTTAGGGATGGGGTTAGGGTTAGGGTTAGGGTTATGATAAGGGTTAGGTTTAGGGTTAGGGTTAGGGTTAGGGTAAAAGTTAGGGGGTTAGTGTTAGGGTTTGTGTTAGGGTTAGGGTTAGGGTTAGGGTTAGGTTAGGGTTAGTGTTAGTGTTAGGGTTAAGGTTAGGGTTAGGTTAGGGTTAGGGTTAGGGTTAGGGTTAGGGTTAGGGTTGGGGGTTAGGGTTAGTGTTAGGGTTAGGGTTATTATTAGGGGGTTAGGTTTAAGTTTAGGATTAGTGTTAGGGTTAGAATTAGAAATAGGGTTAGTGTTAGGATTAGGGTCAGGGTTAGGTTTATGGTTAGGGTTAGGGTTAGGGTTAGGGTCAGGGTGGGTTTAGGGTTAGGGTTAGGGTTAGGGTTAGATTTAGTGTTAGGTTTAGGTTTATTGTTAGATTTAGGATTTAGGGTCTAAGGTTTATGGTTTAGGATTGCTTAAGGTTTAGGGTGGATTAGGTTTAGGGTTAGGGTTAGGGTTAGGGTTAAGGTTAGGGTTAGAGTTAGGGTTAGGGTTATGGTTAGTGTTAGGATTAGGGTTAGGGTTAGGGTCAGGTTTAGGTTTAGAGTTAGGGATAGGGTTAGGGTTAGATTTAGGGTTAGATTTAGGTTTATTGTTAGATTTAGGGTTTAGGGTTTAAGGTTTATGGTTTAGGATTCTTTAAGGTTTAGGGTGGATTAGGTTTAGGGTTTAGAGTTTAGTGTTATGGTTACGGTTAGGGGTAGGGTTAGGGATGGGGTTAGGGTTAGGGGTTAGGGTTAGTGTTAGGGTTAGGGTTATTATTAGGGGGTTAGGTTTAAGTTTAGGATTAGTGTTAGGGTTAGAATTAGAAATAGGGTTAGTGTTAGGATTAGGGTCAGGGTGAGGTTTAGGGTTAGGGTTAGGGTTAGGGTTAGGGTTAGGGTTAGGGTCAGGGAGGGTTTAGGGTTAGGGTTAGATTTAGGGTTAGGTTTAGGTTTATTGTTAGATTTAGGATTTAGGGTCTAAGGTTTATGGTTTATGATTGTTTAAGGTTTAGGGTGGATTAGGTTTAGGGTTTAGAGTTTAGTGTTATGGTTACGGTTAGGGTTAGGGTTAGGGTTAGGATTAGGGTTAAGGTTAGGGTTAGGATTAGGTTTAGGGTTAGGGTTAGGGTTAGGGTTAGGGTTAGGGTTAGGATTAGGGTTAGGGTTAGGGTTAGGGTAAGGGTTAGGGGTTAGGGTTAGGGTTATAGTTATTGTTAGGTTTAGGGTTTAGGGTTTAGTGTTTAGGGTTTAAGGTTTAGGGTTTAGGATTGTTTAAGATTTAGGGTGGTTTAGGTTAAGGGTTTAGGGTTTAGAGTTTAGGATTGTTTAAGGTTTAGGGTTGTTTAGGGTATAGTGTTTAGGGTTAAAAGTTTAGGGTTGTTTAGGGTTTAGTGTTTAGGGTTTAGGGTTGTTTAAGGTTTAGTGTTTAAGGTTTAGGTTTTAGGGTTGTTTTGGGTTTAGTGTTTAGTGTTGTTTAGGGTATAATGTTAATGGTTTAGGGTTTAGGGTTATTTAGGGTTTAGTGTTTAAGGTTTAGGGTATAGGGTTGTTTAGGGTTTAGTGTTTAGGGTTGTTTATGGTTTAGTGATTAGGGTTGTTTAGGGTTGTTTAGAGGTTAGTGTTTAGGGTTATTCAGGGTTTATGATTTAGGGTTGTTCAGGGTTTAGGATTTATGGTTGTTCAGGGTTTAGGATTTAGGGATTAAGGTTAAGGGGTTAGGGTTAGGGTTAGGGTTAGGGTTATGGTTAGGGTTAGCATTAGGGTTAGAGTTAGGGTTAGAGTTAGGGTTATGGGGTTATGTTAGGCTTAAGATTAGGGTTAGGGTTAGGGGGTTAAGGTTAGGGTTGGGGTTAGGGTTAGGTTTAGGTTTAGGGTTAGGGTTAGGGTTATGGTTATTCTTAGATTTATGGTTTAAAATTTAGGGTTTATGGTTTAAGGTTTAGGGTTTAGGATTGTTTAAGTTTTAGGGTGGTTTTGGTTTAGGGTATAGAATTTAGCATTTAAGATTGTTTAATGGTTAGGGTTGTTTAGGTTTTAGCGTTTAGAGTTGTTTAGGGTTTTTTAGGGTTGTTTATAATTTAGTGTTTAGGGTTGTTCAGGATTTATGATTTAGGATATTTTAAGGTTTAGGGTTTAAGGTTGTATAGTGTTTTAGGGTTTAGGGTATAATGTTTAGGGTTAAGGGTTTAGGGTTGTTTAGGGTATAGTGTTAATGGTTTTAGGGTTTAGGCTTGTTTAGGGTTTAGTGTTTAGGGTTTAGGGTTTAGGGTTTTTTAGGGTTTAGTGTTTATAGTTTATGGTTTAGGGTGCTTTTGGAATTAGTGTTTAGGGTTTTTCGGGGTTTAGGGTTTAGGATTTAGGGTGTTAGGGTTAGTGTTAGGGTTACGTTTAGGGTTAAGGTGAGGGTTAGAGTGAGGGTAAGGTTAGGGTTAGGGTTAAGGTTAGTGTTAGTGTTAGGGTAAGGGTTAGGGTTAGGGATAGGGATAGGGTTAGGGTTAGGGTTAGGGTTAGGGTTAGGGTTAGGGTTTGGGTTAGGGTTAGGTTAGGTTTAGGGTTAGGGTTAGGGTTAGGGTTAGGGGTTAGGGTTAGTGTTAGGGTTAGGGTTATTATTAGGGGGTTTGGTTTAAGTTTAGGATTAGTGTTAGGGTTAGAATTAGAAATAGGGTTAGTGTTAGGATTAGGGTCAGGGTTAGGTTTAGGGTTAGGGTTAGGGTTAGGGTTAGCGTTAGGGTCAGGGAGGGTTTAGGGTTAGGGTTAGGGTTAGGGTTAGATTTAGGGTTAGGTTTAGGTTTATTGTTAGATTTAGGATTTAGGGTCTAAGGTTTATGGTTTAGGATTGTTTAAGGTTTAGGGTGGATTAGGTTTAGTGTTTAGAGTTTAGTGTTATGGTTACGGTTAGGGTTAGGGTTAGGGTTAGGTTAGGATTAGGGTTAAGGTTAGGGTTAGGATTAGGTTTAGGGTTAGGGTTAGGGTTAGGGTTAGGGTTAGGGTTAAGGTTCGGTTTAGGGTTAGGATTAGGGTTAGGGTTAGGGTTAGTGTAAGGGTTAGGGGTTAGGGTTAGGGTTATGGTTATTGTTAGGTTTAGGGTTTAGGGTTTAGTGTTTAGCGTTTAAAATTTAGGATTTAGGATTGTTTAAGATTTAGGGTGGTTTAGGTTAAGGGTTTAGGGTTTAGAGTTTAGGATTGTTTCAGGTTTAGGGTTGTTTAGGGTATAGTGTTTAGGGTTAAAAGTTTAGGGTTGTTTAGGGTTTAGTGTTTAGGGTTTAGGGTTGTTTAAGGTTTAGTGTTTAAGGTTTAGGTTTTAGGGTTGTTTTGGGTTTAGTGTTTAGTGTTGTTTAGGGTATAATGTTAATGGTTTAGGGTTTAGGGTTATTTAGGGTTTAGTGTTTAAGGTTTAGGGTATAGGGTTGTTTAGGGTTTAGTGTTTAGGGTTGTTTATGGTTTAGTGATTAGGGTTGTTTAGGGTTGTTTAGAGGTTAGTGTTTAGGGTTATTCAGGGTTTATGATTTAGGGTTGTTCAGGGTTTAGGATTTATGGTTGTTCAGGGTTTAGGATTTAGGGATTAAGGTTAAGGGGTTAGGGTTAGGGTTAGGGTTAGGGTTATGGTTAGGGTTAGCATTAGGGTTAGAGTTAGGGTTAGAGTTAGGGTTATGGGGTTATGTTAGGCTTAAGATTAGGGTTAGGGTTAGGGGGTTAAGGTTAGGGTGGGGGTTAGGGTTAGGTTTAGGTTTAGGGTTAGGGTTAGGGTTATGGTTATTCTTAGATTTATGGTTTAAAATTTAGGGTTTATGGTTTAAGGTTTAGGGTTTAGGATTGTTTAAGTTTTAGGGTGGTTTTGGTTTAGGGTATAGAATTTAGCATTTAAGATTGTTTAATGGTTAGGGTTGTTTAGGTTTTAGCGTTTAGAGTTGTTTAGGGTTTTTTAGGGTTGTTTATAATTTAGTGTTTAGGGTTGTTCAGGATTTATGATTTAGGATATTTTAAGGTTTAGGGTTTAAGGTTGTATAGTGTTTTAGGGTTTAGGGTATAATGTTTAGGGTTAAGGGTTTAGGGTTGTTTAGGGTATAGTGTTAATGGTTTTAGGGTTTAGGCTTGTTTAGGGTTTAGTGTTTAGGGTTTAGGGTTTAGGGTTTTTTAGGGTTTAGTGTTTATAGTTTATGGTTTAGGGTGCTTTTGGAATTAGTGTTTAGGGTTTTTCGGGGTTTAGGGTTTAGGATTTAGGGTGTTAGGGTTAGTGTTAGGGTTACGTTTAGGGTTAAGGTGAGGGTTAGAGTGAGGGTAAGGTTAGGGTTAGGGTTAAGGTTAGTGTTAGTGTTAGGGTAAGGGTTAGGGTTAGGGATAGGGATAGGGTTAGGGTTAGGGTTAGGGTTAGGGTTAGGGTTAGGGTTTGGGTTAGGGTTAGGTTAGGTTTAGGGTTAGGGTTAGGGTTAGGGTTAGGGGTTAGGGTTAGTGTTAGGGTTAGGGTTATTATTAGGGGGTTTGGTTTAAGTTTAGGATTAGTGTTAGGGTTAGAATTAGAAATAGGGTTAGTGTTAGGATTAGGGTCAGGGTTAGGTTTAGGGTTAGGGTTAGGGTTAGGGTTAGCGTTAGGGTCAGGGAGGGTTTAGGGTTAGGGTTAGGGTTAGTGTTAGATTTAGGGTTAGGTTTAGGTTTATTGTTAGATTTAGGATTTAGGGTCTAAGGTTTATGGTTTAGGATTGTTTAAGGTTTAGGGTGGATTAGGTTTAGTGTTTAGAGTTTAGTGTTATGGTTACGGTTAGGGTTAGGGTTAGGGTTAGGTTAGGATTAGGGTTAAGGTTAGGGTTAGGATTAGGTTTAGGGTTAGGGTTAGGGTTAGGGTTAGGGTTAGGGTTAAGGTTCGGTTTAGGGTTAGGATTAGGGTTAGGGTTAGGGTTAGTGTAAGGGTTAGGGGTTAGGGTTAGGGTTATGGTTATTGTTAGGTTTAGGGTTTAGGGTTTAGTGTTTAGCGTTTAAAATTTAGGATTTAGGATTGTTTAAGATTTAGGGTGGTTTAGGTTAAGGGTTTAGGGTTTAGAGTTTAGGATTGTTTCAGGTTTAGGGTTGTTTAGGGTATAGTGTTTAGGGTTAAAAGTTTAGGGTTGTTTAGGGTTTAGTGTTTAGGGTTTAGGGTTGTTTAAGGTTTAGTGTTTAAGGTTTAGGTTTTAGGGTTGTTTTGGGTTTAGTGTTTAGTGTTGTTTAGGGTATAATGTTAATGGTTTAGGGTTTAGGGTTATTTAGGGTTTAGTGTTTAAGGTTTAGGGTATAGGGTTGTTTAGGGTTTAGTGTTTAGGGTTGTTTATGGTTTAGTGATTAGGGTTGTTTAGGGTTGTTTAGAGGTTAGTGTTTAGGGTTATTCAGGGTTTATGATTTAGGGTTGTTCAGGGTTTAGGATTTATGGTTGTTCAGGGTTTAGGATTTAGGGATTAAGGTTAAGGGGTTAGGGTTAGGGTTAGGGTTAGGGTTATGGTTAGGGTTAGCATTAGGGTTAGAGTTAGGGTTAGAGTTAGGGTTATGGGGTTATGTTAGGCTTAAGATTAGGGTTAGGGTTAGGGGGTTAAGGTTAGGGTGGGGGTTAGGGTTAGGTTTAGGTTTAGGGTTAGGGTTAGGGTTATGGTTATTCTTAGATTTATGGTTTAAAATTTAGGGTTTATGGTTTAAGGTTTAGGGTCTAGGATTGTTTAAGTTTTAGGGTGGTTTTGGTTTAGGGTATAGAATTTAGCATTTAAGATTGTTTAATGGTTAGGGTTGTTTAGGTTTTAGCGTTTAGAGTTGTTTAGGGTTTTTTAGGGTTGTTTATAATTTAGTGTTTAGGGTTGTTCAGGATTTATGATTTAGGATATTTTAAGGTTTAGGGTTTAAGGTTGTATAGTGTTTTAGGGTTTAGGGTATAATGTTTAGGGTTAAGGGTTTAGGGTTGTTTAGGGTATAGTGTTAATGGTTTTAGGGTTTAGGCTTGTTTAGGGTTTAGTGTTTAGGGTTTAGGGTTTAGGGTTTTTTAGGGTTTAGTGTTTATAGTTTATGGTTTAGGGTGCTTTTGGAATTAGTGTTTAGGGTTTTTCGGGGTTTAGGGTTTAGGATTTAGGGTGTTAGAGTTAGTGTTAGGGTTACGTTTAGGGTTAAGGTGAGGGTTAGAGTGAGGGTAAGGTTAGGGTTAGGGTTAAGGTTAGTGTTAGTGTTAGGGTAAGGGTTAGGGTTAGGGATAGGGATAGGGTTAGGGTTAGGGTTAGGGTTAGGGTTAGGGTTAGGGTTTGGGTTAGGGTTAGGTTAGGTTTAGGGTTAGGGTTAGGGTTAGGGTTAGGGGTTAGGGTTAGTGTTAGGGTTAGGGTTATTATTAGGGGGTTTGGTTTAAGTTTAGGATTAGTGTTAGGGTTAGAATTAGAAATAGGGTTAGTGTTAGGATTAGGGTCAGGGTTAGGTTTAGGGTTAGGGTTAGGGTTAGGGTTAGCGTTAGGGTCAGGGAGGGTTTAGGGTTAGGGTTAGGGTTAGGGTTAGATTTAGGGTTAGGTTTAGGTTTATTGTTAGATTTAGGATTTAGGGTCTAAGGTTTATGGTTTAGGATTGTTTAAGGTTTAGGGTGGATTAGGTTTAGTGTTTAGAGTTTAGTGTTATGGTTACGGTTAGGGTTAGGGTTAGGGTTAGGTTAGGATTAGGGTTAAGGTTAGGGTTAGGATTAGGTTTAGGGTTAGGGTTAGGGTTAGGGTTAGGGTTAGGGTTAAGGTTCGGTTTAGGGTTAGGATTAGGGTTAGGGTTAGGGTTAGTGTAAGGGTTAGGGGTTAGGGTTAGGGTTATGGTTATTGTTAGGTTTAGGGTTTAGGGTTTAGTGTTTAGCGTTTAAAATTTAGGATTTAGGATTGTTTAAGATTTAGGGTGGTTTAGGTTAAGGGTTTAGGGTTTAGAGTTTAGGATTGTTTAAGGTTTAGGGTTGTTTAGGGTATAGTGTTTAGGGTTAAAAGTTTAGGGTTGTTTAGGGTTTAGTCTTTAGGGTTTAGGGTTGTTTAAGGTTTAGTGTTTAAGGTTTAGGTTTTAGGGTTGTTTTGGGTTTAGTGTTTAGTGTTGTTTAGGGTATAGTGTTAATGGTTTAGGGTTTAGGGTTATTTAGGGTTTAGTGTTTAAGGTTTAGGGTATAGGTTTGTTTAGGGTTTAGTGTTTAGGGTTGTTTATGGTTTAGTGATTAGGGTTGTTTAGGGTTGTTTAGAGGTTAGTGTTTAGGGTTATTCAGGGTTTATGATTTATGGTTGTTCAGGGTTTAGGATTTATGGTTGTTCAGGGTTTAGGATTTAGGGATTAAGGTTAAGGGGTTAGGGTTAGGGTTAGGGTTAGGGTTAGGGTTAGGGTTAGGGTTAGGGTTAAGGTTAGCGTTAGGGTTAGGGTTAGGGTTATGGTTAGTGTTAGGATTAGGGTTAGGTTTAGGGTCAGGGTTAGGTTTAGGGTTAGGGTTAGGGTTAGGGTTAGATTTAGGGTCAGGTTTAGGTTTATTGTTAGATTTAGGGTTTAGGGTTTAAGGTTTATGGTTTAGGATTGTTTAAGGTTTAGGGTGGATTAGGTTAAGGTTTAGAGTTTAGTGTTATGGTTACGGTTAGTGTTAGGGTTAGGGTTAGGGTTAGGGTTAGGGTTAGGGTTAGGGTAATGGTTAGGGTTAGGGTTAGGGTTAGCGTAAGGGTTAGGGGTTAGTGTTAGTGTTAGGGTTAAGGTTAGGGTTAGGGTTAGGTTAGGGTTAGGGTTAGGGTTAGGGTTAGGGTTAGGGGTTAGGGTTAGTGTTAGGGTTAGGGTTATTATTAGGGGGTTAGGGTTAAGTTTAGGATTAGTGTTAGGGTTAGAATTAGAAATAGGGTTAGTGTTAGGATTAGGGTCAGGATTAGGTTTAGGGTTAGGGTTAGGGTTAGGGTTAGGGTCAGGAAGGGTTTAGGGTTAGGGTTAGGGTTAGGGTTAGATTTAGGGTTAGGTTTAGGTTTATTGTTAGATTTAGGATTTAGGGTCTAAGGTTTATGGTTTAGGATTGTTTAAGGTTTTGGGTGGATTAGGTTTAGGGTTTAGAGTTTAGTGTTATGGTTACGGTTAAGGTTAGAGTTAGGGTTAGGGTTAGGATTAGGGTTAAGGTTAGGGTTAGGATTAGGTTTAGGTTTAGAATTAGGGTTAGGGTTAGGGTTAGGGTTAGGGTTAAAGTTAGGGTTTGGGTTAGGATTAGGGTTAGGGTTAGGGTTAGGGTAAGGGTTAGGGGTTAGGGTTAGGGTTATGGTTATTGTTAGGTTTAGGGTTTAGGGTTTAGGGTTTAGTGTTTAAGGTTTAGGGTTTTGGATTGTTTAAGATTTAGGGTGGTTTAGGTTAAGGGTTTAGGGTTTAGAGTTTAGGATTGTTTCAGGTTTAGGGTTGTTTAGGGTATAGTGTTTAGGGTTAAAAGTTTAGGGTTGTTTAGGGTTTAGTGTTTAGGGTTTAGGGTTGTTTAAGGTTTAGTGTTTAAGGTTTAGGTTTTAGGGTTGTTTTGGGTTTAGTGTTTAGTGTTTTTTAGGGTATAATGTTAATGGTTTAGGGTTTAGGGTTATTTAGGGTTTAGTGTTTAAGGTTTAGGGTATAGGGTTGTTTAGGGTTTAGTGTTTAGGGTTGTTTATGGTTTAGTGATTAGGGTTGTTTAGGGTTGTTTAGAGGTTAGTGTTTAGGGTTATTCAGGGTTTATGATTTAGGGTTGTTCAGGGTTTAGGATTTATGGTTGTTCAGGGTTTAGGATTTAGGGATTAAGGTTAAGGGGTTAGGGTTAGGGTTAGGGTTAGGGTTATGGTTAGGGTTAGCATTAGGGTTAGAGTTAGGGTTAGAGTTAGGGTTATGGGGTTATGTTAGGCTTAAGGTTAGGGTTAGGGTTATGGGGTTAAGGTTAGGGTTGGGGTTAGGGTTAGGTTTAGGTTTAGGGTTAGGGTTAGGGTTATGGTTATTCTTAGATTTATGGTTTAAAATTTAGGGTTTATGGTTTAAGGTTGAGGGTTTAGGATTGTTTAAGTTTTAGGGTGGTTTAGGTTTAGGGTATAGAATTTAGCGTTTAAGATTGTTTAATGTTTAGGGTTGTTTAGGTTTTAGCGTTTAGAGTTGTTTAGGGTTTTTTAGGGTTGTTTATAATTTAGTGTTTAGGGTTGTTCAGGATTTATGATTTAGGATATTTTAAGGTTTAGGGTTTAAGGTTGTATAGTGTTTTAGGGTTTAGGGTATAATGTTTAGGGTTAAGGGTTTAGGGTTGTTTAGGGTATAGTGTTAATGGTTTTAGGGTTTAGGCTTGTTTAGGGTTTAGTGTTTAGGGTTTAGGGTTTAGGGTTTTTTAGCGTTTAGTGTTTATAGTTTAGGGTTTAGGGTGCTTTTGGAATTAGTGTTTAGGGTTTTTCGGGGTTTAGGGTTTAGGATTTTGGGTGTTAGGGTTAGTGTTAGGGTTAGGTTTAGGGTTAAGGTGAGGGTTAGGGTGAGGGTTAAGGTTAGGGTTAGGGTTAAGATTAGTGTTAGTGTTAGGGTAAGGGTTAGGGTTAGGGATAGGGTTAGGGTTAGGGTTAGGGTTAGGGTTAGGGTTAGGGTTTGGGTTAGGGTTAGGGGTTAGGGTTAGGGTTAGTGTTAGGAGTTAGGGGTTAGTGTTAGGGTTAGGGTTAGGGTTAGGGTTAGGGTTAGGGTTAGGTTTAGTGTTAGGGTTATTATTAGGGGGTTACATTTTAGTTTAGGATTAGTGTTAGCGTTAGAATTAGAAATAGGGTTAGTGTTAGGATTAGGGTCAGGGTTAGGTTTAGGGATAGGGTTAGGGTTAGGGTTAAGGATAGGGTTAGGGTTAGGGTTAGATTTAAAGTTTAGGGTTTAGTGTTAGGATTAGGGATAGTGTGAGGTTTAGGGTTAGGTTTAGGGTTAGGGTTAGGGTTAGTGTTTGGGTTATGATTAGTGTTAGGATTAGGGTTAGGGTTAGGGTCAGGTTTAGGTTTAGGGTTAGGGTTAGGGTTAGGGTTAGATTTAGGGTTAGGTTTAGGTTTATTGTTAGATTTAGGGTTTAGGGTATAAGGTTTATGGTTTAGGATTGTTTAAGGTTTAGGGTGGATTAGGTTTAGGGTTTAAAGTTTAGTATTATGGTTACGGTTAGGGTTAAGGTTAGGGTTAGTGTTAGGTTTAGGGTTATGGTTAGTGTTAGGATTAGGTTAGGGTTAGGGTCTGGGTTAGGTTTAGGGTTAGGGATAGGGTTAGGGTTAGATTTAGGGTTAGCTTTAGGTTTATTGTTAGATTTAGGGTTTAGGGTTTAAGGTTTATGATTGTTTAAGGTTTAGGGTGGATTAGGTTTAGGGTTTAGAGTTTAGTGTTATGGTTACGGTTAGGGTTAGGGTTAGGGATGGGGTTAGGGTTAGGGTTAGGGTTATGGTAAGGGTTAGGGTTAGGGTTAGGGTTAAGGTTAGGGTAAAAGTTAGGGGGTTAGTTTTAGGGTTTGGGTTAGGGTTAGGGTTAGGGTTAGGGTTAGGTTAGGGTTAGGGTTAGGGTTAGGGTTAGGGGTTAAGGTTAGTGTTATGGTTAGGGTTATTATTAGGGGGTTAGGTTTAAGTTTAGGATTAGTGTTAGGGTTAGAATTAGAAATAGGTTTAGTGTTAGGATTAGGGTCAGGGTTAGGTTTAGGGTTAGGGTTAGGGTTAGGGTTAGGGTTAGGGTCAGGGAGGGTTTAGGGTTAGGGTTAGATTTAAGGTTAGGTTTAGGTTTATTGTTAGATTTAGGGTTTAGGGTCTACGGTTTATGGTTTAGGATTGTTTAAGGTTTAGGGTGGATTAGGTTTAGGGTTTAGAGTTTAGTGTTATGGTTACGGTTAGGGTTAGGGTTAGGGTTAGGGTTAGGGTTAGGGTTAGGGTTACGGTTAGGGTTAGGGTTAGGGTTAGGTTTAGAGTTAGGGTTAGGGTTAGGGTTAGGGTAATGGTTAGGGGTTAGGGTTAAGGTTAGGGTTAAGGTTAGGTTTAGGGTTAAGGTTAGGGTTAGGGTTAGGGTTAGGGTTAGGGTTAGGGTTAGGGTTAGGGTAAGGTTAGGTTTAGGGTTAGGGTTAGGGTTAGGGGTTAGGGTTAGGGTTAGTGTTAGGGGTTAGGGGTTAGGGTTAGGGTTAGGGTTAGGGTTAGGGTTAGGGTTAGGGTTAGGGTTAGGGTTAGGGTGAGGGTTAGGGTTAGGGTTATGTGGTTATGTTAGGCTTAAGGTTAGGGTTAGGGTTATGGGGTTAAGGTTAGGGTTAGGGTTAGGGTTAGGGTTAGGGTTAGGATTAGGGTTAGGGTTAGGGTTAGGGTAAGGGTTAGGGGTTAGGGTTAGGGTTATGGTTATTGTTAGGTTTAGGGTTTAGGGTTTAGTGTTTAGGGTTTAAGGTTTAGGGTTTAGGATTGTTTAAGATTTAGGGTGGTTTAGGTTAAGGGTTTAGGGTTTAGAGTTTAGGATTGTTTAAGGTTTAGGGTTGTTTAGGGTATAGTGTTTAGGGTTAAATGTTTAGGGTTGTTTAGGGTTTAGTGTTTAGGGTTTAGGGTTGTTTAAGGTTTAGTGTTTAAGGTTTAGGTTTTAGGGTTGTTTTGGCTTTAGTGTTTAGTGTTGTTTAGGGTATAATGTTAATGGTTTAGGGTTTAGGGTTATTTAGGGTTTAGTGTTTAAGGTTTAGGGTATAGGGTTGTTTAGGGTTTAGTGTTTAGGGTTGTTTATGGTTTAGTGATTAGGGTTGTTTAGGGTTGTTTAGAGGTTAGTGTTTAGGGTTATTCAGGGTTTATGATTTAGGGTTGTTCAGGGTTTAGGATTTATGGTTGTTCAGGGTTTAGGATTTAGGGATTAAGGTTAAGGGGTTAGGGTTAGGGTTAGGGTTAGGGTTAGGGTTAGGGTTATGGTTAGGGTCAGCATTAGGGTTAGAGTTAGGGTTAGAGTTAGGGTTATGGGGTTATGTTAGGCTTAAGGTTAGGGTTAGGGTTATGGGGTTAAGGTTAGGGTTGGGGTTAGGGTTAGGTTTAGGTTTAGGGTTAGGGTTAGGGTTATGGTTATTCTTAGATTTATGGTTTAAAATTTAGGGTTTATGGTTTAAGGTTTAGTGTTTAGGATTGTTTAAGTTTTAGGATGGTTTAGGTTTAGGATATAGAATTTAGCGTTTAAGATTGTTTAATGTTTAGGGTTGTTTAGGTTTTAGCGTTTAGAGTTGTTTAGGGTTTTTTAGGGTTGTTTATAATTTAGTGTTTAGGGTTGTTCAGGATTTATGATTTAGGATATTTTAAGGTTTAGGGTTTAAGGTTGTATAGTGTTTTAGGGTTTAGGGTATAATGTTTAGGGTTAAGGCTTTAGGGTTGTTTAGGGTATAGTGTTAATGGTTTTAGGGTTTAGGCTTGTTTAGGGTTTAGTGTTTAGGGTTTAGGGTTTAGGGTTTTTTAGCGTTTAGTGTTTATAGTTTAGGGTTTAGGGTGCTTTTGGAATTAGTGTTTAGGGTTTTTCGGGGTTTAGGGTTTAGGATTTTGGGTGTTAGGGTTAGTGTTAGGGTTAGGTTTAGGGTTAAGGTGAGGGTTAGGGTGAGGGTTAAGGTTAGGGTTAGGGTTAAGGTTAGTGTTAGTGTTAGGGTAAGGGTTAGGGTTAGGGATAGGGTTAGGGTTAGGTTTAGGGTTAGGGTTAGGGTTAGGGTTTGGGTTAGGGTTAGGGGTTAGGGTTAGGGTTAGTGTTAGGTGTTAGGGGTTAGTGTTAGGGTTAGGGTTAGGGTTAGGTTTAGTGTTAGGGTTATTATTAGGGGGTTACGTTTTAGTTTAGGATTAGTGTTAGGGTTAGAATTAGAAATAGGGTTAGTGTTAGGATTAGGGTCAGTGTTAGGTTAGGGATAGGGTTAGGGTTAGGGTTAAGGGTAGGGTTAGGGTTAGGGTTAGATTTAAAGTTTAGGGTTTAGTGTTAGGATTAGGGATAGTGTGAGGTTTAGGGTTAGGTTTAGGGTTAGGGTTAGGGTTAGTGTTTGGGTTATGATTAGTGTTAGGATTAGGGTTAGGGTTAGGGTCAGGTTTAGGTTTAGGGTTAGGGTTAGGGTTAGGGTTAGATTTAGGGTTAGGTTTAGGTTTATTGTTAGATATTGGTTTAGGGTTTAAGGTTTATGGTTTAGGATTGTTTAA
>NC_137963.1:24217185-24222185 GCF_963924665.1 Micromys minutus | reverse complement strand
GGGTTAGGGTTAGTGTTTGGGTTATGGTTAGTGTTAGGATTAGGTTTAGGGTTAGGATTAGGGTTAGGGTTAGATTTAGAGTTAGGTTTAGGTTTATTGTTAGATTTAGGGTTTAGGGTTTAAGGTTTGTGGTTCAGGATTGTTTAAGGTTTAGGGTGGATTAGGTTTAGGGTTTAGAGTTTAGTGTTATGGTTAAGGTAAATGTTAGGGTTAGGGTTAGGGTTAGTGTTAGGGTTAGGGTTAGGGTTAGGGTTAGTTTTACTGTTAGGGTTAGGGTTAGGGTTACGGTTAGGGTTAGGGTTAGGGTTAGGGTAAGGGTTATGATTATGTTTATTGTTAGGTTTAGGGTTAGGGTTAGGGTTAAGGTTAGGTTTAGGGTTAGGTTTATGGTTAGGCTTAAGTTTAGGGTTAGGTTTAGGGTTAGGTTTACGGTTAGGGTTAGGTTTAGGGTTAGGGTTAGGGTTAGGGTTAGGGTTAGGTTTATTGTTAGGTTTAGGGTTTGGTGTTTAGGGTCTAAGGTTTTGGGTTTAGGATTGTTTAAGGTTTAGGGTAGATTAGGTTTAGGGTTTAGAGTTTAGTGTTAAGGTTAGGGTTAGGTTTAGGGTTTAGGGTTTAGTGTTCGGATTAGGGTTAGGGTTAGGGTTAGGATTAGGGTTAAGGTTAGGGTTAGGATTAGGTTTAGGGTTAGGGTTAGGGTTAGGGTTAGGGTTAGGGTTAGGGTTAGGGTTAGGGTTAGGGTTAGGGTTAGGGTTAGGATTAGGGTTAGGGTTAGGGTTAGGGTAAGGTTTAGGGGTTAGGGTTAGTGTTATGGTTATTGTTAGGTTTAGGGTTCAGGGTTTAGTGTTTAGGGTTTAAGGTTTAGGGTTTAGGATTATTTAAGATTTATGGTGGTTTAGGTAAAGGGTTTAGGGTTTAGAGTTTAGGATTGTTTAAGGTTTAGGGTTGTTTAGGGTATAGTGTTTAGGGTTAAAAGTTTAGGGTTGTTTAGGGTTTAGTGTTTAGGGTTTAGGGTTGTTTAAGGTTTAGTGTTTAAGGTTTAGGTTTCAGGGTTGTTTTGGGTTTAGTGTTTAGTGTTGTTTAGGGTATAGTGTTAATGGTTTAGGGTTTAGGCTTATTTAGGGTTTAGTGTTTAAGGTTTAGGGTATAGGTTTGTTTAGGGTTTAGTGTTTAGGGTTGTTTATGGTTTAGTGATTAGGGTTGTTTAGGGTTGTTTAGAGGTTTGTGCTTAGGGTTATTCAGGGTTTATGATTTATGGTTGTTCAGGGTTTAGGATTTATGGTTGTTCAGGGTTTAGGATTTAGGGATTAAGGTTAAGGGGTTAGGGTTAGGGTTAGGGTTAGGGTTAGGGTTAGGGTTAGGGTTAGGGTTAAGGTTAGGGTTAGGGTTAGTGTTAGGGTTATGGTTAGTGTTAGGATTAGGGTTAGGGTTAGGGTCAGGGTTAGGTTTAGGGTTAGGGTTAGGGTTAGGGTTAGATTTAGGGTCAGGTTTAGGTTTATTGTTAGATTTAGGGTTTAGGGTTTAAGGTTTATGGTTTAGGATTGTTTAAGGTTTAGGGTGGATTAGGTTAAGGTTTAGAGTTTAGTGTTATGGTTACGGTTAGTGTTAGGGTTAGGGTTAGGGTTAGGGTTAGGGTTAGGGTAATGGTTAGGGTTAGGGTTAGGGTTAGGGTTAGGGTAAGGGTTAGGGGTTAGTGTTAGGGTTAGGGTTAGGGTTAGGGTTAGGTTAGGGTTAGGGTTAGGGTTAGGGTTAGGGTTAGGGGTTAGGGTTAGTGTTATGGTTAGGGTTATTATTATGGGGTTAGGTTTAAGTTTAGGATTAGTGTTAGGGTTAGAATTAGAAATAGGGTTAGTGTTAGGATTAGGGTCAGGGTTAGGTTTAGGGTTAGGGTTAGGGTTAGGGTTAGGGTTAGGGTTAAGGTTAGGGTTAGGGTTAGGGTTAGGGTTATGGTTAGTCTTAGGATTAGGGTTAGGTTTATTGTTAGATTTAGGATTTAGGGTCTAAGGTTTATGGTTTAGGATTGTTTAAGGTTTAGGGAGGATTAGGTTTAGGGTTTAGAGTTTAGTGTTATGGTTACGGTTAGGGTTAGGGTTAGGGTTAGGGTTAGGATTAGGGTTAAGTTATGGTTAGGATTACGTTTAGGGTTAGGGTTAGGGTTAGGGTTAGGGTTAGGATTAGGGTTAGGGTTAGGGTTAGGGTAAGGGTTAGGGGTTAGGGTTAGGGTTATGGTTATTGTTAGGTTTAGGGTTTAGGGTTTAGTGTTTAGGGTTTAAGGTTTAGGGTTTAGGATTGTTTAAGATTTAGGGTGGTTTAGGTTAAGGGTTTAGGGTTTAGAGTTTAGGATTGTTTAAGGTTTAGGGTTGTTTAGGGTATAGTGTTTAGGGTTAAAAGTTTAGGGTTGTTTAGGGTTTAGTGTTTAGGGTTTAGGGTTGTTTAAGGTTTAGTGTTTAAGGTTTAGGTTTTAGGGTTGTTTTGGGTTTAGTGTTTAGTGTTGTTTAGGGTATAGTGTTAATGGTTTAGGGTTTAGGGTTATTTAGGGTTTAGTGTTTACGGTTTAGGGTATAGGGTTGTTTAGGGTTTAGTGTTTAGGGTTGTTTATGGTTTAGTGATTAGGGTTGTTTAGGGTTGTTTAGAGGTTAGTGTTTAGGGTTATTCAGGGTTTATGATTTAGGGTTGTTCAGGGTTTAGGATTTATGGTTGTTCAGGTTTTAGGATTTAGGGATTAAGGTTAAGGGGTTAGGGTTAGGGTTAGGGTTAGGGTTAGGGTTAGGGTTAGGGTTAGGGTTAGGGTTAGGGTTAAGGTTAGGGTTAGGGTTAATGTTAGGGTTATGGTTAGTGTTAGGATTAGGGTTAGGGTTAGGGTCAGGGTTAGGTTTAGGGTTAGGGATAGGGTTAGGGTTAGAATTAGGGTCAGGTTTAGGTTTATTGTTAGATTTAGGGTTTAGGGTTTAAGGTTTATGGTTTAGGATTGTTTAAGGTTTAGGGTGGATTAGGTTTAGGGTTTAGAGTTTAGTGTTATGGTTACGGTTAGTGTTAGGGTTAGGGTTAGGGTTAGGGTTAGGGTTAGGTTAGGGTTAGGGTTAGGTTTAAGTTTAGGATTATTGTTAGGTTTAGAATTAGAATTAGAGTTAGTGTTAGGATTAGGGTCAGGGTTAGGTTTAGGGTTAGGGTTAGGGTTAGGGTTAGGGTTAGGGTCAGGGAGGGTTTAGGGTTAGGGTTAGGGTTAGGGTTAGATTTAGGGTTAGGTTTAGGTTTATTGTTAGATTTAGGATTTAGGGTCTAAGGTTTATGGTTTAGGATTGTTTAAGGTTTAGGGTGGATTAGGTTTAGGGTTTAGAGTTTAGTGTTATGGTTACGGTTAGGGTTAGGGTTAAGGTTAGGGTTAGGATTAGGGTTAAGTTTAGGGTTAGGATTAGGTTAAGGGTTAGGGTTAGGTTTAGGGTTAGGGTTAGGGTTAGGGTTAGGGTTAGGGTTAGGATTAGGGTTAGAGTTAGGGTTAGGGTAAGGGTTAGGGGTTAGGCTTAGGGTTATGCTTATTGTTAGGTTTAGGTTATAGGGTTTAGTGTTTAGGGTTTAAGGTTTAGGGTTTAGGATTGTTTAAGATTTAGGGTGGTTTAGGTTAAGGATTTAGGGTTTAGAGTTTAGGATTTTTTAAGGTTTAGGGTTGTTTAGGGTATAGTGTTTAGGGTTAAATGTTTAGGGTTGTTTAGGATTTAGTGTTTAGGGCTTAGGATTGTTTAAGATTTAGTGTTTAAGGTTTAGGTTTTAGGGTTTTTTTGGGTTTAGTGTTTAGTGTTGTTTAGGGTATAGTGTTAATGGTTTAGGGTTTAGGGTTATTTAGGGTTTAGTGTTTAAGGTTTAGGGTATAGGGTTGTTTAGGGTTTAGTGTTTAGGGTTGTTTATGGTTTAGTGATTAGGGTTGTTTAGGGTTGTTTAGAGGTTAGTGTTTAGGGTTATTCAGGGTTTATGATTTAGGGTTGTTCAGGGTTTAGGATTTATGGTTGTTCAGGGTTTAGGATTTAGGGATTAAGGTTAAGGGGTTAGGGTTAGGGTTAGGGTTAGGGTTAGGGTTAACATTAGGGTTAGAGTTAGGGTTAGAGTTAGGATTATGGGGTTATGTTAGGCTTAAGGTTAGGGTTAGGGTTATGGGGTTAAGGTTAGGGTTGGGGTTAGGGTTAGGTTTAGGTTTAGGGTTAGGGTTAGGGTTATGGTTATTCTTAGATTTATGGTTTAAAATTTAGGGTTTATGGTTTAAGGTTTAGGGTTTAGGATTGTTTAAGTTTTAGGGTGGTTTAGGTTTAGGGTATAGGGTTTAGCGTTGAAGATTGTTTAATGTTTATGGTTGTTTAGGTTTTAGCGTTTAGAGTTGTTTAGGGTTTTTTAGGGTTGTTTATGATTTAGTGTTTAGGGTTGTTCAGGATTTATGATTTAGGATATTTTAAGGTTTAGGGTTTAAGGTTGTATAGTGTTTTAGGGTTTAGGGTATAATGTTTAAGGTTAAGGGTTTAGGGTGCTTTTGGAATTAGTGTTTAGGGTTTTTCGGGGTTTAGGGTTTAGGATTTAGGGTGTTAGGGTTAGTGTTAGGGATAGGTTTAGGGTTAAGGTGAGGGTTAGGGTGAGGGTTAAGGTTAGGGTTAGGGTTAAGGTTAGTGTTAGTGTTAGGGTAAGGGTTAGGGTTAGGGATAGGGTTAGGTTTAGGGTTAGGGTTAGGGTTAAGGTTAGGGTTAGTGTTAGGGTTAGGGTTAGGGATTAGGGTTAGGGTTAGTGTTAGGGGTTAGGGGTTAATGTTAGGATTAGGGTTAGGGTTAGGGTTAGGGTTAGGTTTAGTGTTAGGGTTATTATTAGAGGGTTACGTTTTAGTTTAGGATTAGTCTTAGGGTTAGAATTAGAAATAGGGTTAGTGTTAGGATTAGGGTCAGGGTTAGGTTTAGCGATATGGTTAGGGTTAGGGTTAAAGATAGGGTTAGGGTTAGGGTTAGATTTAAAGTTTAGGGTTTAGTGTT
>NC_137963.1:24194685-24212185 GCF_963924665.1 Micromys minutus | reverse complement strand
GTTTAGGGTTTAAGGTTTAGGGTTTAGGATTGTTTAAGATTTAGGGTGGTTTAGGTTAAGGATTTAGGGTTTAGACTTTAGGATTGTTTAAGGTTTAGGGTTGTTTAGGGTATAGTGTTTAGAGTTAATGTTTAGGGTTGTTTAGGGTTTAGTGTTTAGGGTTTAGGGTTGTTTAAGGTTTAGTGTTTAAGGTTTAGGTTTTAGCGTTGTTTTGGGTTTAGTGTTTAGTGTTGTTTAGGGTATAGTGTTAATGGTTTAGGGTTTAGGGTTATTTAGAGTTTAGTGTTTAAGGTTTAGGGTATAGGGTTGTTTAGGGTTTAGTGTTTAATGTTGTTTAGGGTTTAGTGATTAGGGTTGTTTAGAGTTGTTTAGAGGTTAGTGTTTAGGGTTATTCAGGGTTTATGATTTATGGTTTTTCAGGGTTTAGGACTTATGGTTGTTCAGCGTTTAGGATTTAGGGATTAAGGTCAAGGGGTTAGGGTTAGGGTTAGGGTTAGGGTTAGGGTTAGGGTTAGGGTTAGGGTTAAGGTTAGGGTTAGGGTTAGGGTTAGGGTTATGGTTAGTGTTAGGATTAGGGGTAGGGTTAGGGTCAGGGAGGGTTTAGGGTTAGGGTTAGGGTTAGGGTTAGATTTAGGGTTAGGTTTAGGTTTATTGTTAGATTTAGGATTTAGGGTCTAAGGTTTATGGTTTAGGATTTTTTAAGGTTTAGGTTCGATTAGGTTTAGGGTTTAGAGTTCAGTGTTATGGTTACGGTTAGTGTTAGGGTTAGGGTTAGGGTTAGGGTTAGGGTTAGGGTCAGGGAGGGTTTAGGGTTACGGTTAGGGTTAGGGTTAGATTTAGGGTTAGGTTTAGGTTTATTGTTAGATTTAGGATTTAGGGTCTAAGGTTTATGGTTTAGGATTGTTTAAGGTTTAGGTTGGATTAGGTTTAGGGTTTAGAGTTCAGTGTTATGGTTATGGTTAGGGTTAGGGTGAGGGTTAGGGTTAGGGTTAGGGTTAGGATTAGGGTTAGGGTTAGGGTTAGGGTAAGGGTTAGGGGTTAGGGTTAGGGTTATGGTTATTGTTAGGTTTAGGGTTTAGGGTTTAGTGTTTAGGGTTTAAGGTTTAGGGTTTAGGAATGTTTAAGATTTCGGGTGGTTTAGGTTAAGGGTTTAGGGTTTAGAGTTTAGGATTGTTTAAGGTTTAGGGTTGTTTAGGGTATAGTGTTTAGGGTTAAAAGTTTAGGGTTGTTTAGAATTTAGTGTTTAGGGTTTAGGGTTGTTTAAGGTTTAGTGTTTAAGGTTTAGGTTTTAGGGTTGTTTTGGGTTTAGTGTTTAGTGTTGTTTAGGGTATAGTGTTAATGGTTTAGGATTTAGGGTTATTTAGGGTTTAGTGTTTAAGGTTTAGGGTATAGGGTTGTTTAGGGTTTAGTGTTTAGGGTTGTTTATGGTTTAGTGATTAGGGTTGTTTAGGGTTGTTTAGAGGTTAGTGTTTAGGGTTATTCAGGGTTTATGATTTAGGGTTGTTCAGGGTTTAGGATTTATGGTTGTTCAGGGTTTAGGATTTAGGGATTAAGGTAAAGGGGTTAGGGTTAGGGTTAGGGTTAGGGTTAGCATTAGGGTTAGAGTTAGGGTTAGATTTAGGGTTATGGGGTTATGTAAGGCATAAGGTTAGGGTTAGGGTTATGGGGTTAAGGTTAGGGTTGGAGTTAGGGTTAGGTTTAGGTTTAGGGTTAGGGTTAGGGTTATGGTTATTCTTAGATTTATGGTTTAAAATTTAGGGTTTATGGTTTAAGGTTTAGGGTTTAGGATTGTTTAAGTTTTAGGGTGGTTTAGGTTTAGGGTATAGGGTTTAGCGTTTAAGATTGTTAAATGTTTAGGGTTGTTTAGGTTTTAGCATTTAGAGTTGTTTAGGGTTTTTTAGGGTTGTTTATGATTTAGTGTTTAGGGTTGTTCAGGATTTATGATTTAGGATATTTTAAGGTTTAGGGTTTAAGGTTGTATAGTGTTTTAGGGTTTAGGGTATAATGTTTAGGGTTAAGGGTTTAGGGTTGTTTAGGGTATAGTGTTAATGGTTTTAGGGTTTAGGCTTGTTTAGGGTTTAGTGTTTAGGGTTTAGGGTTTAGGGTTTTTTAGCGTTTAGTGTTTATACTTTAGGGTTTAGGGTGCTTTTGGAATTAGTGTTTAGGGTTTTTCGGGGTTGAGGGTTTAGGATTTAGGGTGTTAGGGTTAGTGTTTGGGTTAGGTTTAGGGTTAAGGTGAGGGTTAGGGTGAGGGTTAAGGTTAGGGTTAGTGTTAAGGTTAGTGTTAGTGTTAGGGTAAGGGTTAGGGTTTGGGATAGGGTTAGGGTTAGGGTTAGGGTTAGGGTTAGGGTTAAGGTTAGGGTTAGGGTTAGGGTTAGGGGTTAGGGTTAGGGTTAGTGTTAGGGGTTAGAGGTTAGTGTTAGGGTTAGGGTTAGGGTTAGGGTTAAGGTTAGGTTTAGTGTTAGGGTTATTATTAGGGGGTTAGGTTTTAGTTTAGGATTAGTGTTAGGGTTAGAATTAGAAATAGGGTTAGTGTTAGGATTTGGGTCAGGGTTAGGTTTAGGGATATGGTTAGGGTTAGGGTTAAGGGTAGGGTTAGGGTTAGGGTTAGATTTAAAGTTTAGGGTTTAGTGTTAGGATTAGGAATAGTGTGAGGTTTAGGGTTAGGTTTAGGGTTAGGGTTAGGGTTAGTGTTTGGGTTATGATTAGTGTTATTATTAGGGTTAAGGTTAGGGTCAGGTTTAGGTTTAGGGTTAGGGTTAGGGTTAAGGTTAGATTTAGGGTTAGGTTTAGTTTTATTGTTAGATTTAGGGTTTAGGTTTTAAGGTTTAAGGTTTAGGATTGTTTAAGGTTTAGGGTAGATTAGGTTTAGGGTTTAGAGTTTAGTATTATGGTTACGGTTAGGGTTAGAGTTAGTGTTAGAGTTAGGGTTAGGGTTAGGGTTAGGGTTAGGTTTAGGGTTAGGGTTAAGGTTAGGGTTAGTGTTAGGGTTAGGGTTATGGTTAGTGTTAGGATTAGGGTTATGGTTATGGTCAGGGTTAGGTTTAGGGTTAGGGATAGGGTTAGGGTTAGATTTAGGGTTAGGTTTAGGTTTATTGTTAGATTTAGGGTTTAGGGTTTAAGGTTTATGGTTTAGGATTGTTTAAGGTTTAGGGTGGATTAGGTTTAGGGTTTAGAGTTTAGTGTTATTGTTACGGTTAGGGTTAGGGTTAGGGATGGGGTTAGGGTTAGGGTTAGGGTTATGGTAAGGGTTAGGGTTAGGGTTAGTGTTAGGGTTAGGTTTATTATTAGGGGGTTAGGTTTAAGTTTAGGATTAGTGTTAGGGTTAGAATTAGAAATAGGGTTAGAGTTAGGATTACGGTCAGGGTTAGGTTTAGGGTTAGGGTTAGGGTTAGGGTTAGGGTTAGGGTCAGGGAGGGTTTAGGGTTAGGTTTAGGGTTAGGGTTAGATTTAGGGTTAGGTTTAGGTTTATTGTTAGATTTAGGATTTAGGGTCTAAGGTTTATGGTTTAGGATTGTTTAAGGTTTAGGGTGGATTAGGTTTAGGGTTTAGAGTTTACTGTTATGGTTACGGTTAGGGTTAGGGTTAGGGTTAGGGTTAGGATTAGGGTTAAGGTTAGGGTTAGGATTAGGTTTAGGGTTAGGGTTAGGGTTAGGGTTAGGGTTAGGGTTAGGGTTAGGGTTAGGATTAGGGTTAGGGTTAGGGTTAGGGTAAGGGTTAGGGGTTAGGGTTAGGGTTATGGTTATTGTTAGGTTTAGGGTTTAGGGTTTAGTGTTTAGGGTTTAAAGTTTAGGGTTTAGGATTGTTTAAGATTTCGGGTGGTTTAGGTTAAGGGTTTAGGGTTTAGAGTTTAGGATTGTTTAAGGTTTAGGGTTGTTTAGGGTATAGTGTTTAGGGTTAAAAGTTTAGGGTTGTTTAGGATTTAGTGTTTAGGTTTTAGGGTTGTTTAAGGTTTAGTGTTTAAGGTTTAGGTTTTAGGGTTGTTTTGGGTTTAGTGTTTAGTGTTGTTTAGGGTATAGTGTTAATGGTTTAGGGTTTAGGGTTATTTAGGGTTTAGTGTTTAAGGTTTAGGGTATAGGGTTGTTTTGGGTTTAGTGTTTAGGGTTGTTTATGGTTTAGTGATTAGGGTTGTTTAGGGTTGTTTAGAGGTTAGTGTTTAGGGTTATTCAGGGTTTATGATTTAGGGTTGTTCTGGGTTTAGGATTTATGGTTGTTCAGGGTTTAGGATTTAGGGATTAAGGTTAAGGGGTTAGGGTTAGGGTTAGGGTTAGGGTTAGGGTTAGCATTAGGGTTAGAGTTAGGGTTATAGTTAGGTTTATGGGGTTATGTTAGGCTTAAGGTTAGGGTTAGGGTTATGGGGTTAAGGTTAGGGTTGGGGTTAGGGTTAGGTTTAGGTTTAGGGTTAGGGTTAGGGTTATGGTTATTCTTAGATTTATGGTTTAAAATTTAGGGTTTATGGTTTAAGGTTTAGGGTTTAGGATTGTTTATGTTTTAGGGTGGTTTAGGTTTAGGGTATAGGGTTTAGCGTTTAAGATTGTTTAATGTTTAGGGTTTTTTATGTTTTAGCGTTTAGAGTTGTTTAGGTTTTTTTAGGGTTGTTTATGATTTAGTGTTTCGGTTGTTCAGGATTTATGATTTAGAATATTTTAAGGTTCAGTGTTTAAGGTTGTATAGTGTTTTAGGGTTTAGGCTATAATGTTTAGGGTTAAGAGTTTAGGGTTGTTTAGGGTATAGTGTTAATGGTTTTAGGGTTTAGGCTTGTTTAGGGTTTAGTGTTTATGGTTTAGGGTTTAGGGTTTTTTAGCGTTTAGTGTTTAGAGTTTAGGGTTTAGGGTGCTTTTGGAATTCGTGTTTAGGGTTTTTCTGGGTTTAGGGTTTAGGATTTAGGGTTTTAGGGTTAGGTTTAGGGTTAGGGTGAGGGTTAGGGTGAGGGTTAAGGTTAGGGTTAGGCTTAAGGTTAGTGTTAGTGTTAGGGTAAGGGTTAGGGCTAGGGATAGTGTTAGGGTTAGGGTTAGGGTTAGGGTTAGGGTTAGGGATAGGTTTAGTGTGAGGTTTAGGGTTAGGGTTAGGTTTAGGGTTAGGGTTAGTCTTTGTTTGGGTTATGGTTATTGTTAGGATTAGGCTTTGGATTAGGGTCAGGGGTAGGTTTAGGTTTACGGTTAGGGTTAGTGTTAGATTTAGGGTTAGGTTTAGGTTTATTGTTAGATTTAGGGTTTAGGGTTTAAGGTTTATTGTTTAGGATTGTTTAAGGTTTAGGGTGGATTAGGTTTAGGGTTTAGAGTTTAGTGTTATGGTTACGGTTAGGGTTACGGTTAGGGTTAGGGTTAGGGTTAGAGTTAGGGTTAGGGTTAGTGTTAGGGTAAGGTTAGGGTTAGGGTTAGTGTTAGGGTTAGGGTTAGAGTTACGGTTAGGGTTAGGGTTAGAGTTACAGTTAGGGTTAGGGTTAGGGTTAGGGTTAAGGTTAGGGTTGGGGGGGTTAGGGTTTAGGTTAGGGTTAGGGTTAGGGTTAGGGTTAGGGTTAGGGTTAGGGTTAGGTTTAGGGTTAGGGTTAGTGTTATTATTAGGGAGTTTGGTTTAAATTTAGGATTAGTGTTAGGGTTAGAATTAGAAATAGGGTTAGTGTTAAAATTAGGGTCAGGGTTAGGTTTAGGGATAGGGTTAGGGTTAGGGTTAGGGGTAGGGTTAGGGTTAGGGTTAGATTTAAAGTTTAATGTTTAGTGTTAGGATTAGGGTTAGTGTGAGATTTAGGGTTAGGGTTAGGTTTAGGGTTAGGGTTAGGGTTAGTGTTTGGGTTATGTTTAGTGTTAGGATTAGGTTTAGGGTTAGGGTTAGAGTTAGGGTTAGATTTAGGGTTAGGTTTAGGTATATTGTTAGATTTAGGGTTTAGGGTTGAAGGTTTGTGGTTTAGGATTGTTTAAGGTTTAGGGTGGATTAGGTTTAGGGTTTAGAGTTTAGTGTTATGGTTACGGTTAGGGTTAGGGTTAGGTTTAGGGTTAGGGTTTGGGTTAGGGTTAGGGTTAGGTTTAGGGTTAGGGTTATGGTTAGGGTTAAGGTTAGGGTTAGGGTTAGGTTTAGGGTTAGGGTTATGGTTAGTGTTAGGATTAGTGTTAGGGTTAAGGTCAGGGTTAGGTTTAGGGTTAGGGTTATGGTTAGGGATAGATTTAGGGTTAGGTTTAGGTTTATTGTTAGATTTAGGGTTTAGGGTTTTAGGTTTACGGTTTAGGATTTTTTAAGGTTTAGGGTGGATTAGGTTTAGGTTTTAGAGTTTAGTGTTATGGTTAAGGTTAATGTTAGGGTTAGGGTTAGGGTTAGGGTTAGTGTTACGGTTAGGGTTAGGGTTAGGGTTACGGTTAGGGTTAGGGTTAGGTTTAGGGTAAGGGTTATGATTATGTTTATTGTTAGGTTTAGGGTTAGGGTAAGGGTTAAGGTTAGGTTTAGGGTTAGGGTTAGGTTTATGGTTAGGCTTAAGGTTAGGGTTAGGTTTAGGGTTAGGGTTACGGTTAGGGTTAGGTTTAGGTTTAGGGTTAGGGTTAGGGTTAGGGTTAGGTTTATTGTTAGGTTTAGGGTTTAGTGTTCAGGGTCTAAGGTTTTGGGTTTAGGATTGTTTAAGGTTTAGGGTAGATCAGGTTTAGGGTTTAGAGTTTAGTGTTAAGGTTAGGGTTAGGTTTAGGGTTTAGGGTTTAGTGTTCGGATTAGGGTTAGGGTTAGGGTTAGGATTAGGGTTAAGGTTAGGGTTAGGATTAGGTTTAGGGTTAGGGTTAGGGTTAGGGTTAGGGTTAGGGTTAGGGTTAGGGTTAGGGTTAGGGTTAGGATTAGGGTTAGGGTTAGGGTCAGGGTAAGGGTTAGGGGTTAGGGTTAGGGTCATGGTTATTGTTAGGTTTAGGGTTTAGGGTTTAGTGTTTAGGGTTTAAGGGATAGGGTTTAGGATTGTTTAAGATTTAGGGTGGTTTAGGTTAAGGGTTTAGGGTTTAGAGTTTAGGATTGATTAAGGTTTAGGGTTCTTTAGGATATAGTGTTTAGGGTGAAAAGTTTAGGGCTGTTCAGGGTTTAGTGTTTAGGCTTTATGGTTGTTTAAGGTTTAGTGTTTAAGTTTTAGGTTTTAGGGTTGTTTTGGGTTTAGTGTTTAGTGTTGTTTAAGGTATAGTGTTAATGGTTTAGGGTTTAGGGTTATTTAGGGTTTAGTGTTTAAGGTTTAGGGTATAGGTTTGTTTAGGGTTTAGTGTTTAGGGTTGTTTATGGTTTAGTGATTAGGGTTGTTTAGGGTTGTTTAGAGGTTAGTGTTTAGGGTTATTCAGGGTTTATGATTTATGGTTGTTCAGGGTTTAGGATTTATGGTTGTTCAGCGTTTAGGATTTAGGGATTAGGGTCAAGGGGTTAGGGTTAGGGTTAGGGTTAGGGTTAGGGTTAGGGTTAGGGTTAGGGTTAAGGTTAGGGTTAATGTTAGGGTTAGGGTTATGGTTAGTGTTAGGATTAGGGTTAGGGTTAGGGTCAGGGTTAGGTTTAGGTTTAGGGTTAGGGTTAGGGTTAGATTTAGGGTCAGGTTTAGGTTTATTGTTAGATTTAGGGTTTAGGGTTTAAGGTTTATGGTTTAGGATTGTTTAAGGTTTAGGGTGGATTAGTTTTTGTGTTTAGAGTTTAGTGTTATGGTTACGGTTAGTGTTAGGGTTAGGGTTTGGGTTAGGGTTAGGGTTAGGGTAAGTGTTAGGGTTAGGGTTAGGGTAAAGGATAGGGTTAGGGTTAGGGTTAGGGTTAGGGTAAGGGTTAGGGGTTAGTGTTAGGTTTACGGTTAGGGTTAGGGTTAGGGTTAGGGTTAGGGTTAGGGTTAGGGTTAGGGGTTAGGGTTAGTGTTAGGGGTAGGGTTATTATTAGGGGGTTAGGTTTAAGTTTAGGATTAGTGTTAGAATTAGAATTAGAAATAGGATTAGTGTTAGGATTAGGGTCAGGGTTAGGTTTAGGGTTAGGGTTAGGGTTAGGGTTAGGGTTAGGGTCAGGGAGGGTTGAGGGTTAGGGTTAGGGTTAGGGTTAGATTTAGGGTTAGGTTTAGGTTTATTGTTAGATTTAGGATTTAGGGTCTAAGGTTTATGGTTTAGGATTGTTTAAGGTTTAGGGTGGATTAGGTTTAGGGTTTAGAGTTTAGTGTTATGGTTACGGTTAGGGTTAGGGTTAGGATTTGGGTTAGGATTAGGGTTAAGGTTAGGATTAGGATTAGGTTTAGGGTTAAGGTTAGGGTTAGGGTTAGGGTTAGGGTTAGGGTTAGGGTTAGGCTTAGGATTAGGGTTAGGGTTAGGGTTAGGGTAAGGGTTAGGGGTTAGGGTTAGGGTTATGGTTATTGTTAGGTTTAGGGTTTAGGGTTTAGTGTTTAGGGTTTAAGGTTTAGGGTTTCGGATTGTTTAAGATTTAGGGTGGTTTAGGTTAAGGGTTTAGGGTTTAGACTTTAGGATTGTTTAAGGTTTAGGGTTGTTTAGGGTATAGTGTTTAGGTTTAAAAGTTTAGGGTTGTTTAGGGTTTAGTGTTTAGGGTTTAGGGTTGTTTAAGGTTTAGTGTTTAAGGTTTAGGTTTTAGGGTTGTTTTGGGTTTAGTGTTTAGTGTTGTTTAGGGTATAGTGTTAATGGTTTAGGGATTAGGGTTATTTAGGGTGTAGTGTTTAAGGTTTAGGGTATAGGGTTGTTTAGGGTTTAGTGTTTAGGGTTGTTTATGGTTTAGTGATTAGGGTTGTTTAGGGTTGTTTAGAGGTTAGTGTTTAGGGTTATTCAGGGTTTATGATTTAGGGTTGTTCAGGGTTTAGGATTTATGGTTGTTCAGGGTTTAGGATTTAGGGATTAAGGTTAAGGGGTTAAGGTTCGGGTTAGGGTTAGGGTTAGCATTAGGGTTAGAGTTAGGGTTAGAGTTAAGGTTATGGGGTTATGTTAGGCTTAAGGTTAGGGTTAGGGTTATGGGGTTAAGGTTAGGTTTGGGGTTAGGGTTAGGTTTAGGTTTAGGGTTAGGGTTAGGGTTATGGTTATTCTTAGATTTATGGTTTAACATTTAGGGTTTATGGTTTAAGGTTTAGGGTTTAGGATTGTTTAAGTTTTTAGGGTGGTTTAGGTTTTGGGTATAGGGTTCAGCGTTTAAGATTGTTTAATGTTTAGGGTTGTTTAGGTTTTAGCGTTTAGAGTTGTTTAGGGTTTTTTAGGGTTGTTTATGATTTAGTGTTTAGGCTTGTTCAGGATTTATGATTTAGGATATTTTAAGGTTTAGGGTTTAAGGTTGTATAGTGTTTTAGGGTTTAGGGTATAATATTTAGGTTTAAGGGTTTAGGGTTGTTTAGGGTATAGTGTTAATGGTTTTAGGGTTTAGGCTTGTTTAGGGTTTAGTGTTTAGGGTTTAGGGTTTAGGGTTTTTTAGCGTTTAGTGTTTATAGTTTAGGGTTTAGGGTGCTTTTGGAATTAGTGTTTAGAGTTTTTCGGGGTTTAGGGTTTAGGATTCAGGGTGTTAGGGTTAGTGTTAGGGTTAGGTTTAGGGTTAAGGTGAGGGTTAGGGTGAGGGTTAAGGTTAGGGTTAGGGTTAAGGTTAGTGTTAGTGTTAGAATAAGGGTTAGGGTTAGGGATAGGGTTAGGGTTAGGGTTAGGGTTAAGGTTAAGGTTAGGGTTAGGGTTAGGGTTAGGGTTAGGGGTTTGGGTTAGGGTTAGTGTTAGGGGTTAGGGGTTAGGGGTTAGTGTTAGGGTTAGGGTTAGGGTTAGAGTTAGGGTTAGGGTTAGGTTTAGTGTTAGGGTTATTATTAGGGGGTTAGGTTTTAGTTTAGGATTAGTGTTAGGGTTAGAATTAGAAATAGGGTTAGTGTTAGGATTAGGGTCAGGGTAAGGTTTAGAAGTATGGTTAGGGTTAGGGTTAAGGGTAGGGTTAGGGTTAGGGTTAGATTTAAAGTTTAGGGTTTAGTGTTAGGATTAGGGATAGTGTGAGGTTTAGGGTTAGTTTTAGGGTTAGGGCTAGGGTTAGTGTTTGGGTTATGATTAGTGTTAGGATTAGGATTAGGGTTAGGGTCAGGTTTATGTTTAGGGTTAGGGTTAGGGTTAGATTTAGGGTTAGGTTTAGGTTTATTGTTAGATTTAGGGTTTAGGGTTTAAGGTTTATGGTTTAGGATTGTTTAAGTTTAAGGGTGGATTAGGTTTAGGGTTTAGAGTTTAGTATTATGGTTATGGTTAGGGTTAGGGTTAGGGTTAGAGTTAGGGTTAGGGTTAGGGTTAGGGTTAGGGTTAAGGTTAGGGTTAGTGTTAGGGTTAGGGTTAGAGTCATGGATAGGTTTAGGGTTAGTGGTAGGGTTAAGGTAAGGGTTAGGGCTTACTGTTAGGGTTAGGGTTAGGGTTAGGGTTAGGGTTAGGGTTAGGGGTTAGGGTTAGTGTTAGGGTTAGGGTTATTATTAGGGGGTTAGGTTTAAGTTTAGGATTAGTGTTAGGGTTAGAATTAGAAATAACGTTAGTGTTAGGATTCGGGTCAGGGTTAGGTTTAGGGTTAGGGTTAGGGTTAGGGTTAGGGTTAGGGTCAGGGAAGGTTTAGTGTTAGGGTTAGGGTTCGGGTTAGATTTAGGGTTAGGTTTAAGTTTACTGTTAGATTTAGGATTTAGGGTCTAAGGTTTATGGTTTAGGATTGTTTAAGGTTTAGGGTGGATTAGGTTTAGGGTTTAGAGGTTAGTGTTATGGTTACGGTTAGGGTTAGGGTTAGGGTTAGGGTTAGGGTTAGGATTAGGGTTAAGGTTAAGGTTAGGATTAGGTTTAGGGTTAAGGTTAGGGTTAGGGTTAGGGTTAGGGTTAGGGTTAGGGTTAGGATTAGGGTTAGGGTTAGGGTTAGGGTAAGGGTTAGGGGTTAGGGTTAGGGTTATGGTTATTGTTAGGTTTAGGGTTTAGAGTTTAGTGTTTAGGGTTTAAGGTTTAGGGTTTAGGATTGTTTAAGATTTAGGGTGGTTTAGGTTAAGGGTTTAGGGTTTAGATTTTAGGATTGTTTAAGGTTTAGGGTTGTTTAGGGTATAGTGTTTAGGGTTAAAAGTTTAGGGTTGTTTAGGCTTTAGTGTTTAGGGTTTAGGGTTGTGTAAGTTTTAGTGTTTAAGGTTTGGCTTTTAGGGTTGTTTTGGGTTTAGTGTTTAGTGTTGTTTAGGGTATAGTGTTAATGGTTTAGGGTTTAGGGTTATTTAGGGTTTAGTGTTTAAGGTTTAGGGTATAGGGTTGTTTAGGGTTTAGTGTTTAGGGTTGTTTATGGTTTAGTGATTAGGGTTGTTTAGGGTTGTTTAGAGGTTAGTGTTTAGGGTTATTCAGGGTTTATGATTTAGGGTTGTTCAGGGTTTAGGATTTATGGTTGTTCAGGGTTTAGGATTTAGGGATTAAGGTTAAGGGGTTAGGGTTAGGGTTAGGGTTATGGTTAGGGTTAGGATTAGGGTTAGGTTTAGGGTTAGGGTTAAGGTTAGGGTTAGGGTTAGGGTTAAGGTTATGGTTAGTGTTAGGATTAGGGTTAGGGTTAGGGTCAGGGTTAGGTTTAGGGTTAGGGTTAGGGTTAGGGTTAGATTTAGGGTCAGGTTAAGTTTATTGTTAGATTTAGGGTTTAGGGTTTAAGGTTTATGGTTTAGGATTGTTTAAGGTTTAGGGTGGATTAGGTTTAGGGTTTATATTTAGTGTTATGGTTACGGTTAGGGTTAGGGTTAGGGATGGGGTTAGGGTTAGGGTTAGGGTTAGGGTTAGGGTTAGGGTTAGGGTAATGGTTAGGGTTAGGGTTAGGGTTATGGTTAGGGTAAGGGTTAGGGGTTAGTGTTAGGGTTAGGGTTAGGGTTAGGGTTAGGGTTAGGGTTAGGGTTAGGTTGGGGTTAGGGTTAGGGTTAGGGTTAGGGTTAGGGGTTAGGGTTAGTGATAGGGTTAGGGTTATTATTAGGGTGTTAGGTTTAAGTTTAGGATTAGTGTTAGGGTTAGAATTAGAAATAGGGTTAGTGTTAGGATTAGGGTCAGGGTTAGGTTTAGGGTTAGGGTTAGGGTTAGGGTTAGGGTCAGGGAGGGTTTAGGGTTAGGGTTAGGGTTAGGGTTAGATTTAGGGTTAGGTTTAGGTTTATTGTTAGATTTAGGATTTAGGGTCTAAGGTTTATGGTTTAGGATTGTTTAAGGTTTAGGGTGGATTAGGTTTAGGGTTTATAGTTTAGTGTTATGGTTACGGTTAGGGTTAGGGTTAGGGATGGGGTTAGGGTTAGGGTTAGGGTTAGGGTTAGGGTTAGGGTTAGGGTAATGGTTAGGGTTAGGGTTAGGGTTATGGTTAGGGTAAGGGTTAGGGGTTAGTGTTAGGGTTAGGGTTAGGGTTAGGGTTAGGGTTAGGGTTAGGTTAGGGTTAGGGTTAGGGTTAGGGTTAGGGTTAGGGGTTAGGTTTAGTGATAGGGTTAGGGTTATTATTAGGGTGTTAGGTTTAAGTTTAGGATTAGTGTTAGTGTTAGAATTAGAAATAGGGTTAGTGTTAGGATTAGGGTCAGGGTTAGGTTTAGGGTTAGGGTTAGGGTTAGGGTTAGGGTTAGGGTCAGGGAGGGTTTAGGGTTAGGGTTAGGGTTAGGGTTAGATTTAGGGTTAGGTTTAGGTTTATTGTTAGATTTAGGATTTAGGGTCTAAGTTTTATGGTTTAGGATTGTTTAAGGTTTAGGGTGGATTAAGTTTAGGGTTTAGAGTTTACTGTTATGGTTACGGTTAGGGTTAGGGTTAGGGTTAGGGTTAGAATTAGGGTTAAGGTTAGGGTTAGGATTAGGTTTAGGGTTAGGTTTAGGGTTAGGATTAGGGTTAGGGTTAGGGTTAGGGTTAGGGTTAGGATTAGGGTTAGGGTTAGGGTTAGGGTTAGGGTAAGGGTTAGGGGTTAGGGTTAGGGTTATGGTTATTGTTAGGTTTAGGGTTTAGGTTTTATTGTTTAGGGTTTAAGGTTTAGGGTTTAGGATTGTTTAAGATTTAGGGTGGTTTAGGTTAAGGGTTTAGGGTTTAGAGTTTAGGATTGTTTAAGGTTTAGGGTTGTTTAGTGTATAGTGTTTAGGGTTAAAAGTTTAGGGTTGTTTAGGGTTTAGTGTTTAGGGTTTAGGGTTGTTTAAGGTTTAGTGTTTAAGGTTTAGGTTTTAGGGTTGTTTTGGGTTTAGTGTTTAGTGTTGTTTAGGGTATAGTGTTAATGGTTTAGGGTTTAGGGTTATTTAGGGTTTAGTGTTTAAGGTTTAGGGTATAGGGTTGTTTAGGGTTTAGTGTTTAGGGTTGTTTATGGTTTAGTGATTAGGGTTGTTTAGGGTTGTTTAGAGGTTAGTGTTTAGGGTTATTCAGGGTTTATGATTTAGGGTTGTTCAGGGTTTAGGATTTATGGTTGTTCAGGGTTTAGGATTTAGGGATTAAGGTTAAGGGGTTAAGGTTAGGGTTAGGGTTAGGGTTAGGGTTAGCATTAGGGTTAGAGTTAGGGTTAGAGTTAAGGTTATGGGGTTATGTTAGTCTTAAGGTTAGGGTTAGGGTTATGGGGTTAAGGTTAGGGTTGGGGTTAGGGTTAGGTTTAGGTTTAGGGTTAGGGTTAAGGTTATGGTTATTCTTAGATTTATGGTTTAAAATTTAGAGTTTATGGTTTAAGGTTTAGGGTTTAGGATTGTTTAAGTTTTAGGGTGGTTTAGGTTTAGGGTATAGGGTTTAGCGTTTAAGATTGTTTAATGTTTAGGGTTGTTTAGGTTTTTGCGTTTAGAGTTGTTTAGGGTTTTTTAGGGTTGTTTATGATTTAGTGTTTAGGCTTGTTCAGGATTTATGATTTAGGATATTTTAAGGTTTAGGGTTTAAGGTTGTATAGTGTTTTAGGGTTTAGGGTATAATGTTTAGGGTTAAGGGTTTAGGGTTGTTTAGGGTATAGTGTTAATGGTTTTAGGGTTTAGGCTTGTTTAGGGTTTAGTGTTTAGGGTTTAGGGTTTAGGGTTTTTTAGCGTTTAGTGTTTATAGTTTAGGGTTTAGGGTGCTTTTGGAATTAGTGTTTAGGGTTTTTCTGGGTTTAGGGTTTAGGATTTAGGGTGTTAGGGTTAGTGTTAGGGTTAGGTTTAGGGTTAAGGTGAGGGTTAGGGTGAGGGTTAAGGTTAGTGTTAGGGTTAAGGTTAGTGTTAGTGTTATAATAAGGGTTAGGGTTAGGGATAGCGTTAGGGTTAGGGTTAGGGTTAGGGTTAAGGTTAGGGTTAGGGTTAGGGTTAGGGTTAGGGGTTTGGGTTAGGGTTAGTGTTAGGGGTTAGGGGTTAGTGTTAGGGTTAGGGTTAGGGTTAGGGTTAGGTTTAGTGTTAGGGTTATTATTAGGGGGTTAGGTTTTAGTTTAGGATTAGTGTTAGGGTTAGAATTAGTAATAGGGTTAGTGTTAGGATTAGGGTCAGGGTAAGGTTTAGAAGTATGGTTAGGGTTAGGGTTAAGGGTAGGGTTAGGGTTAGGGTTAGATTTAAAGTTTAGGGTTTAGTGTTAGGATTAGGGATAGTGTGAGGTTTAGGGTTAGGTTTAGGGTTAGGGTTAGGGTTAGTGTTTGGGTTATGATTAGTGTTAGGATTAGGATTAGGGTTAGGGTCAGGTTTATGTTTAGGGTTAGGGTTAGGGTTAGGGTTAGATTTAGGGTTAGGTTTAGGTTTATTGTTAGATTTAGGGTTTAGGGTTTAAGGTTTATGGTTTAGGATTGTTTAAGTTTAAGGGTGGATTAGGTTTAGGGTTTAGAGTTTAGTATTATGGTTACGGTTAGGGTTAGGGTTAGGGTTAGAGTTAGGGTTAGGGTTAGGGTTAGGGTTAGGGTTAAGGTTAGGGTTAGTGTTAGGGTTAGGGTTATGGTTAGTGTTAGGATTAGGGTTAGGGTTAGGGTCAGGGTTAGGTTTAGGGTTAGGGATAGGGTTAGGGTTAGATTTAGGGTTAGGTTTAGGTTTATTGTTAGATTTAGGGTTTAGGGTTTAAGGTTTATGGTTTAGGATTGTTTATGGTTTAGGGTGGATTAGATTTAGGGTTTAGAGTTTAGTGTTATGGTTACGGTTAGGGTTAGGGTTAGGGATGGGGTTAGGGTTAGGTTTAGGGTTATGGTAAGGGTTAGGTTTAGGGTTAGGGTTAGGGTTAGGGTAAAAGTTAGGGGGTTAGTGTTAGGGTTTGTGTTAGGGTTAGGGTTAGGGTTAGGGTTAGGTTAGGGTTAGGGTTAGGGGTTAGGGTTAGTGTTAGGGTTAGGTTTATTATTAGGGGGTTAGGTTTAAGTTTAGGATTAGTGTTAGGGTTAGAATTAGAAATAGGGTTAGTGTTAGGATTAGGGTCAGGGTTAGGTTTAGGGTTAGCGTTAGGGTTAGGGTTAGGGTTAGGGTCAGGGAGGGTTTAGGGTTAGGGTTAGGGTTAGGGTTAGATTTAGGGTTAGGTTTAGGTTTATTTTTAGATTTAGGATTTAGGGTCTAAGGTTTATGGTTTAGGATTTTTTAAGGTTTAGGGTGGATTAGGTTTAGGGTTTAGAGTTTAGTGTTATGGTTACGGTTAGGGTTAGGTTTAGGGTTAGGGTTAGGATTAGGGTTAAGGTTAGGGTTAGGATTAGATTTAGGGTTAGGGTTAGGGTTAGGGTTAGGGTTAGGGTTAGGGTTAGGGTTAGGGTTAGGATTAGGGTTAGGGTTAGGGTTAGGGTTAGTGTGAGGGTTAGGGGTTAGGGTTAGGGTTATGGTTATTGTTAGGTTTAGGGTTTAGGGTTTAGTGTTTAGGGTTTAAGGTTTAGGGTTTAGGATTGTTTAAGATTTAGGGTGGTTTAGGTTAAGGGCTTAGGGTTTAGAGTTTAGGATTGTTTAAGGTTTAGGGTTGTTTAGGGTATAGTATTTAGGGTTTAGGGTTGTTTAAGGTTTAGTGTTTAAGGTTTAGGTTTTAGGGTTGTTTTGGGTTTAGTGTTTAGTGTTGTTTAGGGTATAGTGTTAATGGTTTAGGGTTTAGGGTTATTTAAAGTTTAGTGTTTAAGTTTTAGGGTATAGTGTTGTTTAGGGTTTAGTGTTTAGGGTTGTTTATGGTTTAGTGATTAGGGTTGTTTAGGGTTGTTTAGAGGTTAGTGTTTAGGGTTATTCAGGGTTCATGATTTAGGGTTGTTCAGGGTTTAGGATTTATGGTTGTTCAGGGTTTAGGATTTAGGGATTAAGGTTAAGGGGTTAGGGTTAGGGTTAGGGTTAGGGTTAGCATTAGGGTTAGAGTTAGGGTTAGAGTTAGGGTTATGGGGTTATGTTAGGCTTAAGGTTAGGGTTAGGGTTATGGGGTTAAGGTTAGGGTTGGGGTTAGGGTTAGGTTTAGGTTTATGGTTATTCTTAGATTTATGGTTTAAAATTTAGGGTTTATGGTTTAAGGTTTAGGGTTTAGGATTGTTTAAGTTTTAGGGTGGTTTAGGTTTAGGGTATAGGGTTTAGCGTTTAAGATTGTTTAATGTTTAGGGTTGTTTAGGTTTTAGCGTTTAGAGTTGTTTAGGGTTTTTTAGGGTTGTTTATAATTTAGTGTTTAGGGTTGTTCAGGATTTATGATTTAGGATATTTTAAGGTATAGAGTTTAAGGTTGTATAGTGTTTTAGGGTTTAGGGTATAATGTTTAGGGTTAAGGTTTTAGGGTTGTTTAGGGTATAGTGTTAATGGTTTTAGGGTTTAGGCTTGTTTAGGGTTTAGTGTTTAGGGTTTAGGGTTTAGGGTTTTTTAGCGTTTAGAGTTTATAGTTTAGGGTTTAGGGTGCTTTTGGAATTAGTGTTTAGGGTTTTTCGGGGTTTAGGGTTTAGGATTTAGGGTGTTAGGGTTAGTGTTAGGGTTAGGTTTAGGGTTAAGGTGAGGGTTAGGGTGAGGGTTAAAGTTAGGGTTAGGGTTAAGGTTAGTGTTAGTGTTAGGGTAAGGGTTAGGGTTAGGGATAGGTTTAGGGTTAGGGTTAGGGTTAGGGTTAGGGTTAGGGTTATGGGTTAGGGTTAGGGTTAGTGTTAGGGGTTAGGGGTTAGTGTTAGGGTTAGGGTTAGGGTTAGGGTTAGGGTTATGTTTAGTGTTAGGGTTATTATGAGGGGGTTAGGTTTTAGTTAAGGATTAGTGTTAGGGTTAGAATTAGAAATAGGGTTAGTGTTAGGATTAGGGTCAGGGTTAGGTTTAGGGATAGGGTTAGGGTTAGGATTAAGGGTAGGGTTAGGGTTAGGATTAGATTTAAAGTTTAGGGTTTAGTGTTAGGATTAGGGATAGTGTGAGGTTTAGGGTTAGGTTTAGGGTTAGGGTTAGGGTTAGTGTTTTGGTTATGATTAGTGTTAGGATTAGGGTTAGGGTTAGGGTCAGGTTTAGGTTTAAGGTTTATGGTTTAGGATTGTTTAAGGTTTAGGGTGGATTAGGTTTAGGGTTTAGAGTTTAGTATTATGGTTACGGTTAGGGTTAGGGTTAGGGTTAGGGTTAGGATTAAGTTTAGGGTTAGTGTTAGGGTTAGGGTTATGGTTAGTGTTAGGATTAGGGTTAGGGTTAGCGTCAGGGTTAGGTTTAGGGTTAGGGTTAGGGTTAGGGTTAGATTCAGGGTTAGGT